>NC_092398.1:23504270-23837930 GCF_030028105.1 Mobula birostris
GCAGAATTCCCCGTTCCTCTCCCTCCCTCTAACCCCATGCTCACCTCCACCTACATCTATCCCTTCCCCTTCTGCCCCCTTCTCTCTCGTACCCCTCAGTCTCCCTCCACTTCATGCTTCCCACTCCTCAATCCCCTTCCCCAAACTTCCCCCTACTCCTTCTGATCTGCCTCTTCCTCCTCTCCCTCTACCCATTCTCACACCTTCAACCTCTCCCATGTCCCTTCCCACCTCTCCCCCTCTGCCTTCCTACTCCTTCCAACTCTTACCTCTTGCACAATTCCCTCCTCCCATCTTACCCCACCACTCACTCTCCCCTGTCCTCCTTCCACCTCCCCCTCGCCCACTTCCTCTCCTATATCTCCTCTTTCCTCTCCCATTGCTGCCCTTTTCACCCCCACCCATCCCTCTCTTCCCACAATCAAACCCACCCATCTGCCCTCTCGCTCCATGATCACCTCTCGCCCTCACGCCCCTCTCCCTTTCTCTCATCCCTCCCCTCTTCCCCACCATCCCTTCCTTCATCCTCTTACCTTGCCCTCTCCACCCTCGCACTCTCTCCTCTCCGTTCTCCTCCTACCATTCCCTTTCTCTTCCACCATTCCCACCATCTACCCCTCCCCTCTTTCATCCCATCTCGGCCCTGTTCCCCTCCCCCTTTCAGCCTATCCCTCCCTTTTCCAATCCCTCGCCACCCTCCTTCCCCCTCCACCACGCCCCTTCCCCCTCCACCCCCACCCAACTTCCCTTCCCTCTCCACCCGCCTTCTGCCTCCATCATCATCATCATCAGGTGCCGTGCCCAGTTTGAGCTTTGAGTGCCATGGCCCACACACCCCTGTTTCGGGTCAAGTGGATCAATTCATTGGTATTCATTTCCAGTTCTCTGGCTGCTGTCTCCACCATCATTTGTCGTTGCCTTCCTCTCGCTTTCTTCCCTTCAATCTTTCCCATAATTACCGTGCATTCTAACTCCTCTTTCCTAATCACATGTCCAATGAAGTTACGTTGCCTTTTCATGATCTCATACATTATTTCTCTTTTTGTGCTTGCTCTGTTCATGACATCCTCGTTAGATATTCGTTTCGTCCTCCTCAAAAACCACATCTCTGCTGCTTCATTTCGTTTCCTCATGTTACTAGATATTGTCCAACATTCTGATCCATCCCATTTTATTCTGACCCCCTATCATCCCATCCCTCCCCTTTTCCCTCCTTCTCCAACCCCCTTCCCCTCCCTCTCCTCCACCCCACCCGCCCCCTCCCTCTCCACGGTCCACCACTCCGGTACTGTCAGCTGATGAAACTGTCAGCCGCGTTAACATCCACCAATCGCGAGGCAGAGTTTACCCGGAAGCGCTGCAGCGCCAGCCAATAGACGCCGGCGGGAGGTCGGCGACGAGCGCGGCTTCCTTTGTCTGGGTCCAAGCCCGGATTGCTGGGGGAGGGGTGAAAAGTGTGAGCCCTTTTCGACCGTCCTCGGAAGCACAGTCCGTGCAGTTCCAGCAGCTCCAGTAGCACTTCAGTGTTCTCTCAGCAGTATTCTCAGTTCTTACAGCCCCTGCACCACAGCAGTTCCAGTTCGTGATACAGCAGCCTGAACGCCAACAGCGCTACAGCGTCCGTCCTCCCGGCTGACCCAGCACCCACTCCAGATTCCCAGCAGCATCTCAGCACGAGTAGACCAGCAGGCGTCCTGCTCTTCGTGCAGCTGCCCAGCAACACCTTGAGCGCTCTCACCACCTGCCCCTGCTCTACCGGGCAGCAGCTCGTGGACCAGCAGCCCCATCGGCAACGCCGTGGCCAGCGGCCTGCTCCACCGGTGACCAGCAGCATCCCTCGGCTTCTCCGGTAGCTTCTGGAGCTTACCTCCTCCAGCCGCGGGAGTCATGGCCAGAAGGCCGCCCAGCTGCAGCAGCAGAAACACCTGACACCAGCAGCAGCACCCGCTCGAGTCTTGGCCCTTAACCAGCACCGTTGGACCAGCAGCCCACAACCACACCATTAGCAGCTACGGGAGTCTCCCTGGCTGTACGAGCAGCGTTCGGCCACACCAGCGGCGGCTGCGGAGCCCTGGCAAATAGACCACAAGCAGAAACACCCGGGTTGACCAGGTGCTTTTAGCATACGGCTCGGCCTCACCACCAGCAGCTCCAGCACCCCCAGCAGCAAGAACGCGCAGTGGAAACGGTGGTGGCTGGAGCTCAGTCCGGCAGCATCAGCAGAAGCCCCAGCAGGCCGGTGGAGGCGGCGGCACAGGCGTCAGACTCGAGCCGCACTGCCGGTCAGCCTGGTTCCATAAGGCAGCCTTCAATCTGCAGCTATCCGACTATAGCCGCTTCATTCCAGCAGCCTCTCTCTCGGTCCTCGTCTGGTTTATCGTCGGAAGCTTTATCTGCACCAACGCTGTGAGTCCTCCTGCAAATGTTGCACAGCTTCGTAGATACATCTCTCGCTGAGAAACCTAGCAATTCACCTGTGGTGCGTTAACCAGGACCATTCTGGTCTGATCTGTTTAGTCGCCACTCTCTCAAACCCCGCCCAATTGCCTCCTCTCCCGTCGTTTGGCGCAGGCCTCTCAGCACTGGAGAGCAGGTTCTATCGTACGACCTAGGAAAAGAGTCAGGCCATTCGGCCCGTCGAGTCTGCTGCTGCCATTTCCTCATGGCTGTATTATTATCTCTCTCAAACCCATTCTCCTGCCTTCTCCCCGTAATCTTTGACTCCCTAACTAATCAAGAACCTATCAACCTCTGTTTTTAAATATACCCAATGACAGGACCTCCACAACAGTCTCTGGCAATGAATTCAACAGATTCATCCTCACCTGGCTAAAGAAATTCCTCCTCACTTCTGTTCTGAGTGGACGGCACTCGATTCTAGGGCTATGCGTTCTGATCCTAGACTACCCCACGATAGGAAACATCCTCTCCAGGTCTGCTCTTATCTAGGCCTTTCAATATTTAATAGATTTCAATGTGATTTTAATTCCCCCTACCCTATTCTCCTAAACCAGCGAGTAAAGGCTAAGAGCCATCATACACTTCTCCGTATGTTAACCATTTCATTCCTGGAATCATTCTCGTGAACCTCCTCTGAATCTTCTCCAATGTCAGCATATCCTTTCTTAAATAAAGAGGCCAAAACTGCTCACAATACTACAAATGAGACCTCACCAGTGCCTTATAAAGCCTCAGCATTACATCTTTGCTTTTATATTCTGGTCCTCTCAAAATTAATGCAAACATTGTATTTGCCTTCTTCACCACTGATTCAACCTGCAAGTTGACCTTTAGGGAATCCTACACAAGGACTCCCAAGTCCCTTTGCAACTTGGATCTTTAAATATTTTCCCCGTTTAGAATATAGTCTAAACTTTTATTCCTGCTACTAAAATGCATGACCATACACCTGACACTATTCCACCTGTCACTTCATTTTTCCATTCTAATCTGTGCAAGACCTTCTGCTTCCTCAACACTACCTGTGCCCCCACCCATCTTCGTATCACTTGCAAACCTTGGCCACAAAGCCATCAATTCCATCATCCAAATCATTGGCATACAACATAAAAAAGCAATCCCAACACTGACACCCACTGAACACCATTGGTCACCGGCAGCCGACTGGAAAAGGCCCCCTTTATTCCCACGCTTTGCCTCCCGCCAATCAGCCAATGCTCAGTCCATCCTTGTAATACCATGGGCTATGTTGAAAAGAGCAGGAGAATTGTTTTACGGAAGGGTAGTAGAGATAAAGGGACTGAATAGTTCCCGTTTGTACTGTAATTTTCTCTGGCGTCACAGGCAGACAGGGTGGTGAGGAAGGTGTCTGGCACGTTGGCCTTCATGGGTCAGGGCACAGAGTACAGGAGTTGGGATGTCCCGTTACAGCTGTACAAGACGTCAGTGAGGCTGCACTCGGTATTGTGTGCAGTTCTGGTCACCCAGCTATAGGAAGGATGTCATTAAGCTGGAGAGGGGGCAGGAAAGATTCACCAGGATGTTCCCGGCACTGGAGGGTTTGAGTTACAAGGAGAGGCTGGACAGGCTGGGACAGTTTTCCCCAGAATGAAGGAGACTGAGGGATGACCCTATAGAGATTTTAAAAGCACATGGGATGAGAGAAGGTGTATGATCACAGTTTCTTATCCCCAGGGTAGAGGAGACTAAAACTTGAGGTTTGAAGTTCAAGGGGAGAGATCTAAAGGTCAACTTTTTCCACCCAGATGGTGGTGGGGATATGGAATGAGCTGCCAGAGATGGGTACAATTACAGAGTTTAAGTAGACAGGGACATGGATGGGAAAGGTTTTGAGGGATATAGGTCAGGTACGGCCAAATGGGAGCTCAGGCGGGTATTGACAGGTTGGGCTGTGCAAGTCTTGGGAAATCGGTGTTTCTCAGGGAAGTTTTCCCTATTTATTTATTCAGGAATACAGCTTGGAAGAGGTCCTTCCAGCCCAAAGAGCCACTCTGCCCAATAACCTACCTATTTAACCATAGCCTGATCACAGGGCAATTTACAATGGCTAATTAACCTACTAACCAGTACGTCTTTTGATTCTGGGAGGACACCAGAGCACAGAGACAAAATCAAGTTTAATATCACTGGCATATGTTATGAAATTTGTTGCTTTGCGGCTGATATATATTATAAAGTTTCTGAAGTTTATAAAGTTTGTGAACCCTTTGTAGTTACCTGGTTTTCTGCATTAATTACTCATAAAATGTGGTCTGATCTTCACGATAATAGACAAACATAATCTGCCTAAACTAATAACACACAAACAATTGTACTTTTCGTGTCTTTATTGAACACATTGTTAAATCATTCACAGTCCAGGCTGGAAAAAGTATGTGAACCCGTGTACTTAATAACTAGTAGAACCTCCTTTAGCAGCAATAACCTCCACCTAACGTTTCCTGTAGCTGCTGATCAGACTTGCACAGTGGCAAGGAGGAATTTTAGACCATTCCTCCATACAAAACTCTTTCAGTTCATCAATATTTCTTCCATGAACAGCCCTCTTCAGGTCATGTCACAACATCTCAATTGGGTTAAGATCTGGACTCTGACTTGGCCATTCCAAAACACGAAATGTCTTCTTTTTAAGCCATTCTGTTGTTGATTGACTCTTGTGTTTTGGATCATTGTCTTGTTGCATCATGCAACTTCTGTTAAGCTTCAGGTGACGGTCTGCTACATTGACATCCTCCTGTAAAATGTCTTGATACAATTTGAATTCATTGTTCCCTCAATGATTGCAAGCTGTCCACACCCCACACCTTTAATTTTATCTCATTGATTGACTCCAAATAGCTTTGGTAGAAGGCATCACCCCAGAGGTTCACAAACTAAACGTGATCGTTTAAATGGTGCATTCAGTATTGGTGAGAAGATGTTTGTGTGTTGTACACACAAAATGCTGGAGAAACTCAGCAGGCCAGGCAGCATCTAGGAAAAGAGTACAGTCAACATTTCAGGCCAAAACCCTTCGGCTGGACTGGAGAAGAAAAGCTGAGGAGTAGATTTAAAAGATGGGGGGGGGTGTGCGGAGACAGAGAAACACAAGGTGATAGATGAAACCTGGAGTGGGAGGGATGAAGTAAAGAGCTGGGAAGTTTGTGAAAGAGACAGAAGGCCATGGAAGAAAGAGAAGAGGGAGCAGCACCAGAGAGAGGTGATGGGAGGGCGAGAGGATAAAGTGAGAGAGGGAAAAGGGGAATGGTGAAGGGGGGTGCCATTACTAGAAATTTGAGAAATCGATGTTCATGCCATCAGGTTGGTGGCTACCCAGATGGAATACAAGGTGTTGTTCCTCCAGCCCAAGTGTGACCTCATCACGATAGTGGAGGAGGCCGTGGATAGACATATTGGAATGGGAATGGGACGTGGAATTAAAAAAGGAGATCCCGCTTTTTGTGGTAGATGGAGTGCAGGTGCTTGGCGCAGCGGTCTTCCAAGCTCTGTGTAGATGCTTGACACGCCCGGACGTCTCCAGACTGTGAACCCTGCTGTCGACCTCAATGGCTCTAACGATCCAGAGCAGCTTCTAAACCCAGACTCCACCGCCATCCAACGACCTCGGATATCTCCAAAGTGCCGATTGTGCAACCTCCAACTCCGACTCCAGACTTGACCTCCAGGCCGGGTCTTCAAGCGCTGCCGCTGGAACCCCCGTCTCCGCTTCCCCCACCACCACTCCGCAATCCCGCCTCTCTCAGATCCCACCGCCAGCTCTTGGGTCCTCGGAGACTCCATCTTCCTCTCACCCCACCATCCCTGAGCACCCCATACCATCCTCCTCCTCAGACACAAACAACCCTCTTCCCCCCCCCGACTGATCCCAACTCTCATCCATGATCCCCTGTGACAATCTCCTCTCTGAGGCAGAACGTTCTGTCCTCAGTGAGCTCTGAGTGAAGTTACCCACGCTGGTTCAGGAGCCTTGGGAGGGGACATACTGAGGAAGTATTGTGCTGTGGGAAGGACCGTACTGAGGGACGAAGATTGGATCCCACGGATTTTGCGGGGGGGGGCATGTTGGGATTGATGTAATGGGAGTGGGGAATTCTGATTTTCCCTCTCCGAATAACCAATGTCCCGCTCCCCTGCCCGCAGGTCGCCAGGGATGGAGGGAGCACCGGCCAGGAGCTCGGACGAAGGGCACCCGGAGCCCAGTGAGGAGCGGGCCTACCGCTGCACCGACTGCGGCAAGACCTTCCACCGGCCGTCCTCCCTGGAGATCCACCGGCGCAGCCACACGGGCGAGCGGCCCTTCGCCTGTCCCGAGTGCGGCCGAGCCTTCAGCCAGTTGTCCAACCTGCGGACCCATCGGCGGATCCACAGTGGCGGGGCGAAGGTGGTCCTTCCTGAACTGCCTCCCCTCCCGGGCCCTGACACCAGCCCAGAGGGGGCTGAGGTGGAGGTGGAACTGGAAGGGGATGGGGAGCCCCTCCGGCCCTTCCGTTGCCTGGCCTGCAGCAAGGCCTTCGCCAGCCGCTCCCACCTGCGGGCTCACGAGAGGGCCCACACGGGCGAGCGGCCCTTCGGGTGCCCGGCCTGCGGCAAGGCCTTTGCCTGCTCGTCCCGCCTGCTGAAGCACCAGCGCAGCCATACCGGCGAGCGGCCCTTCGCCTGCCCATCCTGCCCCAAACGCTTCTCCTGCCCCTCGTACCTGCAGGTGCACCGGCGCGTCCACACCGGCGAGCGGCCCTTCGCTTGCCCTTCCTGCCCCAGGCGCTTCGCCTGCTCGTCCAACCTGCTCACCCACGGCCGCGTCCACCGCGCTGAGCTGCACGGGCCCTTCGTCTGCTCGCAGTGCAGCCGCGGCTTCAAGTACATGCGCAAGCTGGAGGCGCACCGGGCCACGCACGGCGCCGGGCGCCCCTTCACCTGTCCGGAATGCGCCAAGCAGTTCGACTACCCGTCGCAGCTGGAGACACACCGGAGGGTGCACACTGGCGAGCGGCCCTTCGCCTGCCCCTACTGCACCCGCCGTTTCAGCCGTTCCTACCACCTGCACATCCACCAGCGGGTGCACACCGGCGAGCGGCCCTACAAGTGCTCACATTGTGCCAAGGCCTTCACCTGCTCTTCCTCCTTGCTCAAGCACCAGGCCACGCACTCCTGCACCTGAAAATGGCCCCGAAACGGTTGTCATCCTCGTCTGGTGGAGTCCATTGTCTGGTATTCCTCTGATACAAGTGACTGAAGTAAAGAGGCTGCACCATGATCTCTATCTCTCCCCCTCCCTTTTTCTCCCCCTCCCTTCCCCCCTCTTTCCCCCTCCCTTCCCCCTCCCTTCCCCCCTCTTCCCCCCTCTTTCCCCCTCCCTTCCCCCCTCCCTTCCCCCCTTTTTCTCCCCCTCCCATTCTCTCTCCCTCCCATACTCTTGCACCCTGCTCCCTCCCTTTCTCTTCCTCCCCCTCCATTTCTGTCTCTCCCTCTCCCTTCCCCTCCCCTCCCCCTCCCCTCCCCTTCCCCTCCCCTCCCCTCCCCTCCCGCCTCTCCCTCCCCTCCTGCCTCTTCCTCCCCTCCCTTTCTTTCTCTTTTACCCTCTATTTCTTTCTCTTTCTCCACAAAGTAAATTTATAATCCAATTACATATACAGTATGCACCATGCACTACCCTGAGATCACTTTCTTGCAGACATTTACAGGAAAAAAGATCAATACTATAACATTTATGGGAAAAAAATCTACAAACAGACCAAGACTGACATGACCAATATGGAAAAGACAAACTGTACAAATAAAAAATAATTCTGAGAACAAGAGTTGTAAAGAGTCCTTGAAAGTGAGTCAGTAAGGAGATGCAGTTCAGAGTTGAGGTGAGTGAAATTAACGGTTCAGGAGCCTGATGGGGATGGTTCCTGGGACTTGTGGTGTGGGACCTAAGGCCCCTGTACCTTTATTCTGATGGAGAAGAGTATTGTGGGGGTCCTTAATTACGGACGATGCTTCCTTGTGCCAGCACTCCTTGTAAATGCGCTCAGTGTTGGGGAGGGCTCTTCCTGTGATGGACTGGGCTGCACCCATTAACTTTTGTGGCTTTTTTCCATTGCTGGACATTGGTGTTCTCATTCGGGGCTGTAAAGCTGTCTCTTTTTCTGTGTCATCGGGGGAGTCGGGATATCTGTGGATGTGTGTCTAGAGACCCGACACCTTTGAGATCTTCTGGCACAGAGCTCGAAAAAAGCGACGTAACGGACTTTTAACATCGTAAACCAGCGAGTTGTTTGTTATGTCTCCCTGCTCGCTGGAAAAACAGAGACACCTTCTCCTTTATTAGGGAGAGAGAACCTGTGGTATGTCGTATACCGGGTGAAACGCGATGTCTTTGGGGTAACTGCAAGTCTGTGTCTTTGCTATTGCTTTGCTCACGCTTGAGAGCTCGGTGGCGGGTGCCGATGCTTTTTTTTTTGCCGGTGGGGGAGGAGAGATTGTTACTTGCTGCCGCTTACGTGCGAGAGGGAGGGGGAACTTTGGGGTTCTAACATCTAACTGTCATTAATTTTTTGGGGCACTTCTCTGTTTTCGTGGATAGTTGCAAAGAAAAAGCATTTCAGGTTGTATTTTGAATACATTTCAACAACATTAAGTTCGACCTTTTATTTCCCTATTCTGCTCGAGTGATTTCGCCGCTGCAGGACAAAAGCGAGAGGGTTGGAGGGATTCTGTGGGTGGGACCTCTCCATGGTGCTGGGACATAAACGCCTGAATTATAGGAAGAGCTTGGACAAGCTACAAATTCATTCCTTGGACGGATCCAGCAATTCACGGCGGTTGCGTGGCGGTTATTTATTTATTTATTGAGAAACAACATGGAGTAGGTCCGTCCAGCCGTGCTGCCCAGAAAACTGATTTAACCCTAGCCTAATTATGGGACAATTTGCAATGAACCAACTAACCAGTATCTCTTTGGACTGTGGGCGGAAACCGGAGCACCTGGAGGAAACCCATGCATCCTTGCGGAGAGCGTACAAACGCCCTCACAGTCAGCAGAGGGAACTGTACTGTAAAGCGTTGTGCTAACCACTACGCTACTGCTGTGATGCTATTACAGCTCAGGCTGTCGGAGTTCGGAGTCCCAGCCTGACGTCTTCTGTTACGCTCTCCCCGTGGAATGTATGGGTTTCCTTTGAGTGTGACATGGTCCCGTCCGGCAATGCCCCATCTTGCTATTATTTCCTTGATTAGGTCTTAATCCCCTCGTCTGATTTCCAATTGTTCCCCGTTTTCATTAATTACAGCACAACTGCTTTTCATCAGCGAACTGAGGATAAGAACCCTGGCCTCACGGTCATGCTTTGCCAGTTCATTGGTCTATTCTAGTGTGTGTAAACCTCGTTTCCTGATTCCTTAGTACTGTCAGTTTTTTAGCTCCGCACCAATCCCTGGATAATCTACGTAAACTTTGTCTCCGTATAAAGATTCTCCTGAATAGCTGTTCTACGTTCGCCGCTGCGCTGACGCCTCACGACCCTGTCTCCGTGCCTGTGTCCTGCTCTTGGGTTCGTCCCCAGCCACGTCCTTGCAACGGGGTGCTCTTGTTCTCTCCCGCACTCCAAAGGTGTACTGGTTAGTAGGTTCACAAACACGGGAAAATCGGCAGAGGCCGAAATCCAAAAAAAAAAAAAAAAAAAAAAACACACACACACACACACACACACACACACACACACACACACACACACACACACACACACACTGTCTCTGTCTCTGTCTCTGTCTCTGTCTCTGTCTCTGTCTCACTCACACACACAATGCTGGAGGAGCAGCTATGGTAAAGAGTAGATTATCGATGCTTCGGGCCAAGGCCTGCGACCTGATGAAGAGTCTCGGCCCAAAACGTCATCAGGACTCGAGTCTTGGCCCCAAACGTCGACAGTTTACTCTTTTCCATGGTTGCTGCCTGTCCTGCTGAGTTCCTCCAGCATTCTTACCGGTTGTAGGCGAATTGATCTTTGTAAATCGTCCCACGATTAGGTTAGGAAGTTGTCAGGGGTTGTTGGGTGGTGCAGCTCCAAAGGAACGGAGGACATATTTTGCATTGTATCTCTAATTAAACCATTCAAGATTGTTTAAAATCACTTCCAGTACACAATTGTGACGAGGGAGATGGATGAAGGTAGGGCAGTGGATGTTATCTGCATGGATTTTTAGTAAGGTGTTTAACGAAGTCCCTCATGGGAGGCTAATCATGAAGATTAAGATGCGTGGGTGCTGCGGAGAATTGGCTGTTTGGATTCAGAACTGGCTTGCACATAGGAGACAGAGGGTAGTGGCTAAAGGGACTTATTCGAGCTGGAGGTCTGTAATTAGTAGAGTTCTGCACGGCTCTGTGCTGGGACCCCTCCTGTTTGTGATGTGTATATAAATGAACTGGATGAAAATGTAGATGGGTGGGTTGGTAAATTTGCAGATGATACCAGTCATAGTCATACTTTATTGATCCCGAGGGACATTGGTTTTCGTTACAGTTGCACCATAAATAATTAAATAGTAATAAAACCACAAATAGTTAAATAGTAATATGTAAATTATGCCAGGAAATAAGTCCAGGACCAACCTATCGGCTCAGGGTGTCTGACCCTCCAAGGGAGGAGTTGTAAAGTTTGATGGCCACAGGCAGGAATGACTTCCTATGACGCTCAGTGTTGCATCTCGGTGGAATGAATCTCTGGCTGAATGTACTCCTGTGCCCAACCAGTACATTATGTAGTGGATGGGAGACATTGTCCAAGATGGCATGCAACTTGGACAGCATCCTCTTTTCGGACGCCACCGTCAGAGAGTGCAGTTCCATCAGGGTTAGTGGAATTGTGGATGGTGTAGAAGACAGGTAAAGAATACAACGCGATATAGATCAGTGGCAGATGGAATTTAACCCAGATAAATGTGAAGTGTTGCAGCTCGGCAGGGCAAATGCAAGGAGACAGTACACTGTTAAGGACGAGGTCTTTAATGGTGCTGCTGAACAGAGAGATATTGGGATCCGAGTCCATAGCTCATTGAAAGTTCGATAAAGTGGTTAAGAAGACTTATGGATTTGTTTTTAATTAGTCGAGGCACTGAGTTCAAAGGTTATATTGCAACTATATAAAACTTTGGTTAGGCTACATCTGGAGTACTGCATCCAATTCTGGTTGTTCCACTATAGGAAAGGCTGTTGAGGGTGCGGAAGAGGTTCACCAGGATGCTGCCTGGTTTAGTGGGCATGCGCTATCTCGAGAGGCTGGTTAAAGTCGAGTTGTTTTCTCCGAAGTGTCGAAGGCTGAGGGGAGATCTGAGAGATGTTTACAAGGTTATAAGAGGTACAGATAGAGTGGACAGAGAGTATCTGTTTCCCGGGGTTGAAATGTCCAATACCAGAGGGCATGCGTTGAAGGTGAAGGGTGAAAGTTGTGAGGGGTAGGCTTTTTACTCAGTGAGTGGTGGATGCCTGGTACGGTGGTGGAGGCAAATACTTTGCAGGCTTTTAAGAGAGGTTCGGATAGGCACATACATTCAAGGAAGATGGAGGGATATGGACATGGTGTGGGTAGGATGGGTTAGTATTTGGGTGTTTTTGATTTGCTTTTTAGCTGGTTCGGCACCGTATTGTGGGCCGAATGGCCTGTTCCTGTACTGCACTTTTCGATGTTCTAAGTGTAAAGGAGAACGAAATAATCGTTACTCCGGATCTGATGGTGCAGCAGTCACACGCACAGTCAGACAGAGGCACAGACGCAGACACACACAGATTCTCATTTACCTCAGCTTGGTCTCGCCGATTAGTTAGCCAGGCAGGTATCCAGGAATGTATTCCGAACACGTCAGAGCCCGACGGGAGAAGAGGGCATCCCTGTCGGTGTTCGAGCACCTGATGATGTGGCTCCGCAGTCACAAGATCACAGAATTATAATCAAATTTATTATCACTGACAGACGGCGTGAATTTTTCATAGTCATAGTCATACTTTATTGATCCCAGGGGGAAAGTGGTTATCCGTTTCCTGACAAGGAGGAGGAGGGCTAAGGTACCGTAGTAATGAGTGTAACGCTATTACAGCACCAGCGACCCGAGTTCAAATACTTCTGCTGACTGTATGGAGTTTGTACCTTTTCCCCGTGTCCGCACGTTCCCTCCGGGTGCTCCAGTTTCCTCCCACAAATTAAAGTCACATTAATTTGTCACATGGGTGTAATTGTGCAGGCGGGCTCGTTGGGCAAGGAGGGCCTGTTACTCCCTGTATTTCTAAAAATCTTCTCCGAGGATGGTCATCTGGCCATGGTGGAGAGGCCCGTGAGTTCCTGAGATCCCGAGAATGATGCCGTCTGGTGCCTAGGTCCCGGGAGAGTCAGCCAAGAGAGTAAAGGTCAAGGGGGAGGTTCCAGACACAGCGATCCAAACAAGACCTCAGCGGCGGAGCTGGCGGAAGATGATGACACATCACAACGGCAGTGCAGGCGGAAGAAGGCTCTAATCTGTCAAACACCGCGTATCAGTGTAAATTGTCCCGTGATTAGGCTAGGATAAAATCGGGGGATTGCCGGGCGGCACGGCTCAAAGGGCTGGAAGCACCTATTCCACGCTGAATCTCAATTTGAAAATGTGATCTAAGTGATTTGACTGTTGGTGACAGATGGGGTGGTTGGAGAATCGCAGAAACTGTTTATCTCCTCGGCTTTTTACGCACGAGTTTACAGAGAATGGCGAGAAAAGCAAACAAAAAAATAATCCAGTGAGCGGCAGTTCTGAGGGTAAAAACGCCTTGTTAATGAGAGAGGTCAGAGGAGAATGACCAGACCGGTTCAAGCTGACAGGAAGGTGACAGTAACTCAAATAACCACGCGTTACGACAGTGGTGTGCAGAAGGCACAACACCGCTGACCTTGAAGTGGATAGGCTACAGCAGTAGAAGACAATCAGGTGTACAGGTGTATCTAATAAAGTGGTCATTGACATATACTGTGCGTACTTTGATAATAAATTTATTTTGCACTTTTGAGAGTGAATTGGAAGTGGTTTATTATTGTCACAGGTACCGCGATACGGTGGAAAGCTTGCCAGATCTTTACACAGTGCACTGAAGTAGAAGAGGGCAATACAATAACAGAATGCAGAATAAGGTGTAACAGCTACGGATAAAGTGTTGCGGAGTTTGACAATAAAGTGAAAGATCATAACATAGAACGTGGAAATCTACATTCGGCCTACAATGTTGTGCCGACCATGTAACCTACTCTAGAAACTGCCTAGAGTTTCCCTACCGCAAAGCCCTCTATCCTTCTAAGCTCCATGTACCTATCTAAGAGTCTCTTAAAAGTATCCGCCTCTCCCACCATTGCTGGCAGTGCATTCCACGCACTCACCCACCGCTCGCTGTGTGAAAAACTTATCCCCGACGTCCCTCTGTACCTACTTCCGAGCACCTTAAAACTATGCCTCCTCGTGTTAGCCATTTCAGCCCTGGGAAAAAGCCTCTGGTCACCCACAAGATCAATGCCTCTCATCATCTTATACACCTCTATCAGTTTACCTCAAATCCTCCTTCGCTCCAAGGAGAAAAGGACAAGTTCACTCAACCTAATCTCATAAGGCATGCTCTCCAATACAGGCAACATCCTTGTAAATCTCCTGTGCACTCTCTCTATAATATCCACATCCTTCCTGTCGTGAAGTGACCAGAACTGAGCACAGTACTCCAAGTAGGGTCTGACCAGGGTCCTATAAAGCTGTAACATTACCTCACGGTCCTTGAACTCAATCCCATGGTTGATGAATGCCAACACACCATATGCTTTCTTAACAACACTGTCAGCCTGTGCAGCAGCTTTGAGTGTCCTGTCGACATGGACCCCAAGATCTCTCAGATCCTCTACAATGCCAAGTGTCTTACCATTTATATTATATTCAGTCTTCAAATTTGACCTACCAAAACAAACCACTTCACACTTATCTGGGTTGAACTCCAGCTGCCAATTCTTAGTCCAGTTCTGCATCCTATCAATGTCCCCCAGTAACCTCTGACAACCCTCCACACTATCCACAACACCCCAACCTTTGTGTCATCAGCAAACTTACTAACCCACCCTAGTGAGATGGACTGTGAGGTCAAGAGTCCATCCCATACGAGGGAACCATTCAATAGTCTTATGGCAGCGGGGTAGAAGCTGTCCTTGAGCCTCGTGGTACCTCGAGCCGAGGGGGAGTTCCCCCCACCCCGGCGCTGTCGATCATGTTACAAAAGCCCTGCCTTTTCTGCACACGCAAAATAGTGGAGGAACTCGGCAGGCCAGGCAGCATCTATGGGAAAAAAGTAAACAATTGTTGTTTCGGATCGAAATTGAAAAGGAAGGGGAAAGGAGTCAGTCTGAGAAGGTGGGGGGAGGGGAGGAAGGGCAAGGTGGAGAGTGATAGGTGAAACCGGGAGAGGAAGAGGGGTGAAGAGGTGGGAAATTGATTGGTGAAAGAGATAAATGGTCTGATAGGAGAGGACAGAAGGTCATGGAAGAAAGGGAAGGGGGAGAAGCACCAGAGGGAGGTGATGGGCAGGTAAGGAGATAAGGCGAGGGAGGGAAACAGGAATGGGGAACGGTGTAGGAGGGAGGGGGGCAATTACCGGATGTTCGAGAATTCGAAGTTCATGCCATTAGGTTGGAGGCTACTCAGACAGAATATAAGGTGTGGCTCCCCCAGCTTGAGTGTGGTCTCATCGTGGCAGTAGAGGAGGCCATGGACTGAGATGTCGGAATGGGAATGGGAGGTAGAATTGAAATGGGTGGCCACCGGGAAATCTCGCTTTTTGGGCGGATGGAGAGAAGGTACTCATTGAAGCAGTCTCCCAATCTTCGCCGGCTGTCGTCGATATATAGGAGGCCATACCGGGAGCACCGGATACAGTAGATGACATCACAGACTCACAGGTGAGGTGTCGCCTCACCTGGAAGGAGGTCAGTGGGGAGGGACGAGTGGACTATAGAGCGATCCCTGCGGAAAGCGGAAAGTGGGAGAGGGAAAGATGTGGTGGGATTCCCATTGGAGATGTCGGAAGTTACGGAGCATTATGTGCTGGACGTGGAGGCTAGTGGGGTGATAGGTGAGGACCAGAGGAACCCTATTCTTGGTGTGGCGGCGAGAGGATAGGGTGAGGACAGGCGTGCGCTAAATGAAAGAGATGTGGGTGAGGGCAGCATTGATGGCGGAGAAAGGAAAGCCCCTCTTTTCGAAGGGGGTCATAACAGTTCTTCTGAATGAAAAGCCTTACTGAGAGCAGTTGCGGCGGAGACGGAGGAACTGAGAAAAGGGAATGGCATTTTTACAAGTAACAAGGTGAAAAGTCCAGGTAGCTGTGGGAGTCAGTGGGTTTATAAAAGATACCAGTTCAAGTCAAGTCAAGTCAAGTCAAGTCAAGTCACTTTTTATTGTCATTTCGACCATAACTGCCGGTACAGTACACAGTAAAAACGAGGCAACGTTTTTCAGGACCATGTTGCTACATGAACAATACAAAAACTACACTGAACTACGTAAAAAACAACACAAAACTACACTCGACTACAGGCCTACCCAGGACTGCATAAAGTGCACAAAACAGTGCAGGCATTACAATAAATAATAAACAAGACAATAGGCACAGAAGAGTGCAGTAGGTTGGTGTCAAGCCAGGCTCTGGGTATTGAGGGGTCTGATGACTTGGGGGAAGAAACTGTTACATAGTCTGGTCGTGAGAGCCCGAATACTTCGGTGCCTTTTGCCAGATGGCAGGAGGGAGAAGAGTTCGTATCAGGGGGGCGTGGGGTCCTTCATAATGCTGTTTGCTTTGCGGATGCAGCGTGTGGTGTAAATGTCTCTAATGGCGAGAAGGAGACCCCGATGATCTTCTCAGCTCACCTCACTATCCGCTGCAGGGGCAGTTGATCTAGAGATGCAGTGAGGGAGATCGAGAAAGGGAAGAGAGGTGTCAGAAATGGACTAAGTAAAATTACGGGCAGGCATCTTGTACGTGTTGCTTTGAATTTCCAGCATCGGCAGATTTCCTCGCGTTTGTTATTTACTGTCTTCCGCGCCGTCACTCGGGTTACATAAGCCCCGCCTCGGCACTGTCTATCAAGTTACAGAAGCCCTGCCTCCTCCACACAGACACCCAGGTTACAAAAATCCCGCCTCCTGGATGCTGTCAATCACCGCCTTCATACCGTCACAGGTTACACAAGCCCCGCCCCCATTCGGAGGGAATTAAAAGTTTCTGCGGATGTACCGTGAGGAACTTTCGAACTGGTTGCATCGCTGTCAGGTATAGGGAGGGGCGGCGGGGGGGGGGGTCGCTATTGCACAGGTTCGAAATGAACTGCAGAGTTAGAAACTTAGTCAGCTCCACACCAGGCACTCGCCTCCAGAGTATTCAATATCAAGAAACGATGCCTCAAAAAGGCGGCATCCATCATTAAGGGCCCCCCTCACCCAGGACATTTTCAATGCTACCATCAGGGAGGAGGTACAGGATCCTGAAGGCTCACACTCAACAATTCAGGAACAGTTTCTTCCCTTCTGTCATCAGATTTCTGAATGGACATTGAACCTATGAACACTATTTCACTATTTTTAAAATTTCTATTTTTGCACTTATTTAATTTATTTAATTCATATATACTTATTCTAATTCACAGTATTACATATTTCATTGTGCTGCTGCCGCAAAGACAACAAATTTCATGACATATATACTGTATACCAGATTCTGATTTTGAAAAGCCCCGCCTCTTCGTCGTTACTAGTTTACATAAGCCCCGCCTCCTCCACGCCGTCACTCAAGCCGACGTGCGAAGGGGATGCCGGTCCCCGGCACCCACGCATGCGCGCCTGGGGCGCGGGACCAGCCGGAGGCCTGAGACCGGGGGTTGCGGCCGGACACCGGACCAGGGTAGGTGGAAGGGGTAGCTGGGGACGGAGAGAACCGGTGCCGAGGGAGGGGTGGGGGCAGGCGGGGTAGACAGGGGACTGGAATGGGTCGGGGAAGCCCGGGAAAGGTGGGGGGCAGCTGGGGACTGTGGTAGGTGGGGGATGCCGGGGGCCGGACTCATGGCCCGGCTGGGATGAAGGAGCGGTGCGCCCGTCCCCACTAGTTGCGGCGATCTGGAGGAGAGCAGAATCAGAATCTGGTTTAATATCACCAGCATATGGCGTGAAATTAGTTATCTTAATGGCAGCAGTGCAATGTAATACATAACACAAACTATAAACTACAGCAAATGTGTATATATATATATATATATATATTTATATAAAATAAAAGAGTAGTGCAAAAAGAGAGGCAAACAAAAAGTGACTTAGTGTTTGTGGGTTCATTTTCCATTCAGAAATCTGTTGACAGAGGGGAAGAAGCTGTTTCTAAATCTCTGAGTGTGTGTCTTTAGGCTTCTGTACCCCCTTCCTGATTGAAGCAATCAGAAGAGGGGCATGTCCTGGGTGACGGGGGATCCTTAATGATTGGATGCCACCTTTTTGAGACATTGCTGTTTGAAGTTGTCCTCGATGCCGGGCTGGCTGGTGCCTATGGTGGAGCTGGCTGAGTTTGCAACTCTCTGCAGCCTTTGCCGATCCTGTGCATTGGCCCCTTCGTACCAGACGGTGATGCAGCCAGTTAGAACGCTCAACACAGTAGATCTGTTTAGAAATTTGCAAGAGTCTTAGGTGGCATACCGAGTGTTCTCAAACTCCTGATTAAGTATATCGGCTGTCGCTCCTGCTTTGTAATTGCATCAATATCAACACACACAGGTCAGGCAGCATCTATGGAAATGAATAAACAGTGGACGTTTTGGGGCGAGACCCTTCCTTAGGACTGGAAAGGAAGGGGGAAGACACCAGAATAAAAAGGTGGAGGAGGATAGCTAGACGGTTATTAGGTGAAGCCAGGCAGGTAGGGAAGGTAAAGTGCTGGAGAAGGAATCTGACAGGAGAGCAGAGTGGACATTAGGAGAAAGGGTAGGAGGAGGGGACCCAGCAGGAGGTGATAGTTGAGAAGAGGTAAAAGGCCAGAGTAGGGAATAGAAGAAGGGAATTTTTTTTTTTCACTGGAAGGAGAAATCGATATTCACGCCATCAGGTTGAGACTACCCAGATGGAATATAAGTTGTTGCTCCTCCACCCTGAGGGTGGCCTTATCTTGGCACAAGAGGAGGCTATGGACTGACTTGTCAGAATGGGAATAGGAATTAAAATGCTTGGCCAACGGGAGGTTTTGTTTTTGGCAGATGGATTGGAGGTGCTCGATAAAGCGTTCTCCACCCCACCCCCAATTTACAATGGCTCTCACTGAAAAGGGGCTGCATCGGGAGTACCAGACGCAATAGATGACTCCAGCTGATTCGTGAGTGAAGTGTTGTCTCAGCTGGAAGGACAGTCTGGGGCCCTGAATGGAGGTGTATGGGCAGGCCACTCGCAGGGGTGAGTGCCGGGAGGGAGATTGGTGGGGAGGGATGAATGGATAAAGGGAGCGATCCTTGCAGAAAGAGGAGAAGAGGTAAAGATGTGCGGGGGTAGCTTCCCTTTGGAGTCGGTGGAAGTTGCGGAGGATGATGTGTTGGATGCAGAGGCTCACCGGGTGGTGGGTAAGGACAAGATGAACTCTGTCACTGTTAAGGCTGTGGGAAGATGGGGTGAGTGTGGATGTTTGGGAACTGGAGATGCAGGTGAGGGTAGCATCAATAGTGGAGGGAGGGGAAACTCCATTGTTTGAAGGAGGAGGACATCTCTGATGTCCTGGAATGGAAAGCTGTGTCCTGGGAACAACAGACGCATTGGAGACAAAGGAGTGGAGAAAACAGAATAGTATTTTTACAGGAAAGAGGGTTGCGAAGAAATGTCATCAAGATAACCACGGTTTATAAAAGATAACAGAGATCGAGAAAGGGTAGGGTGGGAGATGGACTGAGTATCAATATGTTGGGTCCACAGTAGATCTTCAGAGATGTTGACATCCAGGAGCTTGAACTGCTGACCCCTCTGAGCACTGGTGTGTGTCCCTTGACTTACCCTTTCTGAAATCCATGATCATTTCGTTGGTGTTACTGGTGTTGTGACACCACCCAGTCAGCTGCTGTGTCTCATTCCCGTATGCTTCCTCACCGCAGCAGAAGACTACACTGGCTTCCACCCCTGTGGCCACTTTATGAGATACATTGAATGTCTGTTGTTCCAAGCCAATGCATCTAGAAAGGATATTGCGCTGAGAAAATTGATGCAGGGGTGCAAGAGGCTCTGCAGGTGCTGGAAGTCTTGAGCAGTGCACACAATCATGCTGGTGGAACTCAGCAAGTCAGGCGGCACCTGTGGAGAGGAATAAGCAGTCGATGTTTTGGGCCGAGGCTCCTCAGGATGCTGCCTGACTTGCTGGGTTCATTGGCATTTTGTGTGCATTGAATTTGATAATGAGCTCCCTGGGGCATGGAAGTCTTCGTCTTCAACCTGTCACCTCTACTGGGGCATGCACCACTGACAACAGCTCGTCAGGGTCCTCAGTTCTAGTAGTTGATTGTCCCTGTGGCTTTTGCTTTCACCACACCACTTCATACGTCTACTGGGCGAAGATCCTTGCTCTCCCGGGGGTGAGGTCTCTGGAGCTTCTTCCGGCGTTTCTGTAGCTCTGGGTTTTTACGGGACAGGGTTGCTCCTTTCTATCACAGCTGAGGTAGGCGCCATCCGTGGCAGTGTTTCGTGGAAATTTGGCCTTACACAAATTCTCCCGTACTTTTTTAACAGCACATAGTGCAATTACGAAGACACCACGGCAGCACCTCTACTTCCTTAGGGGTTTGCAGAGCTTCAGCACGACATCTAAAACTTTGACAAACTTCTATAGACGTGTAGTGGAGAATGTATTGACTGACAGCATCACGGCCTGGTACGCCCTTTGATTGAAAAATCCTACGAAGTGTAGTGGATACGCCTGAGTTCTTCACGGGTAAAAGCCCATTGAGCACATCTGCATGAAACCTTGTAGGAAAGCAGCATCCATCATCAGGTAATACCATCACCCAGGACATGCTCTCTTCTCGCCGCTGCCATCAGGTAGAAGGTACATGAGTCTCAGGACTCGCCCCACCAGGTTTCGGAACAGTTACTACCCCTCAACCACCAGGCTCTTGAAGCAAAGGGGATAACTTCACTTGCACCATCATTGAAATCTTCCCACAACCTATGGACTCACTTTCAAGGACTCTTCATCTCATGTTCTCGATATTTATTTCATATTATCGATACTTCTTCTTGTACTTGCATAGTTTGTTGTCTTCTGCACTCTGCTTGAACACCCGAGTTGGGCAGTCTTTCATTGATTCTGTTATGGTTATTATTCTATAGATTTGTTGAGTATGTTCACAGGAAAATGGATCTCAGGGCTGTATATGGTGATATATATGTACCTTGATAATAAATTTACTTTGAACGTTGAACTTTATTACAGCTAGTGATAATCTTTCCTGTAGGCGGTATATAATCCATTTGTTTAATTACGGGTGATTATTCAACAAAAGGGTTAGAGCACATGTATGTAGAGGCATATGATGTGGGTGGCTGTGGAAAATGGTCATTTCGGACTGAAGAAATTTCAAACTCCTTGGGGGTGCTCATCTCGCACAAATTCTCATGGTCCCAGAACACGTTCCGTATGACCTGAAAAGCTCACCAACACCTCTCCTTTCTGAAGGGAGTGGGACTATGCTCATCTACGCTCGTGTCATTCTACTGATGTGCAGTAGGGGGCATCCTAACACGCTGCATCACTGCACGGTGCGGAGACCGCACTGTGGCGGACAGGCCGGCTCTACGATGGGGAGTTAAAGTTACCCAACACATCACTGGCACCATCCTACCAGCCATCCAGGACATTTAGACAGAACGGTGCCAGGAGAGGACCGGTAACATCATGAAGGATCCCACCCACCCTCCTCATGGACTGCTCGTCTCATTCCCATCATGGAGGAGGCTGTGTAGCATCCACTCCAGGACCACCAGACTCAAAAACAGTTATTTTTCCCAAGCAGTAAGGCTGATGAACACCTCCAGCCACTAACTCACCCTCCACACCCCTATCACCAGTACTTTATGATTTGCTGTCAGAGTCACCTTATATGCAGACACTCCTGTGCCTAGCAACACTATGGATATACAATTAATCTAGTTACAGTACTCTGTAAAAGTCTTAGGCATATATAGAGCTAGGGTGCCGAAGACTTTTGCACAGTACTGTAGTAATTTTATGTATTGCACTGTATTGTTGCCGTTTTAAAAAGAAACAAATTCATGACATATGTGAGTGATTATAAACCTGATTCCATTGTGGACCGAGAGTGGGAAGGGGGCAGGGAGAGGGGAATCATGGTTTGGGGAAAAGGGAAAGGGAGAGGGGAGGGAGTGGGAAGCACCAGAGGGACATTCTGTAATGATCAATAAATCAAATGACCTTGTCTAGTGTCTCAGGGCTGGGTGTGTGTGCACCTGTGCCAACTGCCCCCACCCCCGGGCACTCCTCTGCCACCTGTCCCACACCCCTCCTGCGGGCACCTCCACCCTCGCCATTCCCAACATTCTTTGCTCCTGCAAGATTTACAAATTCTTTCTGCTCCGCATTGACAAATACTGTGCAAAAATCTTAGGCACCCCAGCGATATATATGTGTTTGTATATATGCTGCCTTATGTATTTATATTTATCATGTTTTCTTATTGTTCTGATCTTTTTGAGCTGCATTGGATCTGGAGTAACAATTATTTTATTCTCATTTGGGCTTGTGTGCTGGAAGAGACATTAAACAATCTTGAATCTTGAACCCAGGGTTGCCCGTGTCTGAAAAACAATTGTTCCTCAGTCTTCCCTGACCCTTGTATCTATCCTTATCCATTCTCTCAATGCCCCTTCAGTACCATTCCACTTTTCCAGCAACAAGCTGTGTGTGGGGTTTGCTCCGGGTGCTCCGGTTTCCTCCCACAGTCTAAAGATGTACCGCTTGGTAGGTTAATTGGTCATTGTAAATTGTCCCTTGATTAGGCTAGGTGTTGCTGGGCAGCATGGCTCAAAGGGCCAGTATGACCTATTCTGTGCTGTAAAAACAAAAGTTTCAGGCTTTATTGAGGCCATTGCACCATGGGTCTGACGCTGGCAGATTGTCCTTTCTGTTGATCAGTGTGGATTCGATAGGAAAAATCATTCCTAGGGAGACTGTGGACAATAAGACATGGGAGCAGAATTAGGCGAATCGACCCGTTGAGTCTGCTGTGTCATTCCATCATAGCTAATTATTATCCCTCTCAACACCATTCTCCTGCCTTTTCCCCGTAACCTTTGACACCCTTACTAATGCAGAAACTATCAACCTCCACTTTAAATACACCCAATGACTTGGCCCCTGCAGTCGACTGTGACAGCAAATTCCCCAGATTCACCACCCTCAGGCTAAAGAAATTTCCCCTCACCTCTGTTCTAAATGGACGCCGCTCTATTCCAAGGCTGTGTTCTCTGGTCTGAGATTCCCCACCATGAGAAACATGGTCTTTACCAAGGCCTATCAACGTTTGATAGGTTTCAATTAGGTCACCCCTCACTCTTCTGAATTCCAGTGAATGCAGCCATCAAACGCTCTTCATATGACAAGCCATTCAATCCTGGAATCATTTTCATGAACGGACTTTGAATCCGCTACATTCAGTGTATCCTTTCTAAGCTAAGGGGCCGAAAACTGCTTGCAATACTTCAAGTGAAGCCTCAGTGGTGTCTTCCATTACATCCTTGCTTTTGTATGCCAGTCCAGTCAGGAGGTGTATGGACTGTATTCTTGTTATATAGAGTCGTGATTGGATTCCCATGGAAAGGGTACCAAAACCAGGGGCATAGGTTTAAGATGAGGGAGAAGAGATTTAAAAAGGAGCGAGGGGCAATTTCCTGACAATGGAGGGTGGTGGCTGTGTGGAGCGAGGAGGCAACAGAGACGGGTACAATAGCAGCATTTAATATGGAACGAGCTGCCAGATGAACTGGTTGAGGTAGGTACACTACAGTGCAAAATACTTGGGCTCATATATATAACTAGAGTGCCTAAGATCTTTGCGCAGTACAATGTGGAACAGAGAGGTAGTTTGTAAATCTGATAGGGAGCGTGAGATGTTGGGAATGGTGAGTGTGGAGCACTGCGGGAGGAGTGTGGGACAGGTGGCAGAGGAGGAGTGCCAGGGGCTGGTGGGTGCCACGGGTGCAGACACACCCAGCCCTGAGACACCAGGCAAGGTCATTTGATTCCAAACAATTGGTTTATTGATCATTGCAGAATGTCTCTCTGGTGCTTCCTGCTCCCTTCCCGTTTTCCTAACTGTCTTTCTTTTTAAATCTTTTTATTGAATAAGTATACAAAAAGGTAAGCCATATAGGCACTAATACACTGTTAGAATATAATAAAATTACAGAAGACATCAATACAAAAAAAAGATACAAACAATGTAATTTAAACATAACGTACCAAGGTAACATAATAGTATACTAATTTTTATATATATATCAATAGAGAAAAGGAAAAAAAAACCCAAAAAAAAGCCCACCGTGCAACTAACTAAAAGCAAAGCAAAGCAATGGGCTAACTTGAAACCAAACAGAGTTAAAAAACTTAAAATCACGTCCTCAATCCCGACCTCCATTAAAAACAGTAAAAAAAACAAGAAGGGTATATATTACATTAAATGAAAATATTGAATAAAAGATCTCCAGGTCTGTTCAAATTTAAATAAGGAGTCATAAAGATTGCTTCTAATTTTCTCCAAATTCAAGCATAATATCGTCTGAGAAAACCAAAAAAAGGTAGTTGGAGCATTAAGCTCTTTCCAATGTTGTAAGATACATCTTTTCGCCATTAAAGTAAGAAATGCAATCATTCTACGGGCTGAAGGAGAAAGATTACTGGAAATTTTAGGTAGTCCAAAGATAGCAGTAATAGGGTGAGGAGAGATATCTATATGCAATACCTTGGAGATAATATTAAAAATGTCTCTCCAAAAAGTTTCCAGAGTAGGACAAGACCAAAACATATGAGTTAAAGAGGCTATCTGCCCCGGACATCTATCACAAAAAGGATTAATATGAGAATAAAATCGAGCTAATTTATCTTTGGACATATGTGCTCTATGAACAACTTTAAATTGAATTAGGGAATGTTTAGCACAGATAGAGGAAGTATTGACTAATTGTAAAATCTGCCCCCAGTCATTCACGGAAATGATAAACCCCAATTCCTGTTCCCAATCTACCCTAATCTTATCAAATTGAGCTTTCCTAAGTTTCATAATAATATTATAAATCATAGCCGATGCACCTTTCTGATATGGATTAAGGTTAATTATAGTATCTAAAATGTATGTAGGAGGAAGCATTGGAAAGGAAGAAAGTATAGTACTTAGGAAATTTCTAACTTGTAGATATCTAAAAAAATGTATTCTTGATAAATTATATTTATTAGATAATTGTTCAAAAGAGATAAGGGAACCATCTAAAAAAAAATCCAAAAACCGTGAAATACCCTTAGTCTTCCAAATTTGAAAAGCACGATCCGTAAAAGAGGGAGGAAAAAATATGTTACCTAAAATAGGAATCGCTAGCCCAAATTGGTTAAGATCAAAAAATTTTCTGAATTGAAACCAAGTACGTAAGGTATATTTAACTATCGGGTTAGACACCTGTTTAAGGCGTTTCAAATCAAAAGGAAGAGAGGAACCTAAAATAGAGCCAAGTGTATAACCCTGAACAGATTGTAATTCCAATGCTACCCATTTAGGAATGGATAGGATATCCTGGTCAAGTAACCAAAATTTCATATGTCGAATATTAATTGCCCAATAATAAAATCTAAAGTTAGGTAATGCTAAACCTCCATCTCTCTTAGCTTTCTGTAAATGTATTTTACCCAGTCTTGGGTTTTTATTTTGCCAAATAAATGAAGAAATTTTGGAGTCAACTGTATCAAAAAAAGATTTTGGAACAAAAATTGGTAATGCCTGAAATATATATAAAAATTTTGGCAAAAAAAAAACATCTTAACTGCATTAATACGACCAATCAAAGTTAAATATAAAGGAAACCATTTAGATGAAAGTTGAATAATATGGTCAATTAATGGTAAAAAGTTAATCTTAAATAAATTTTTGTATTTACAAGTAATTTTAATCCCAAGATATGAAAAATAATTATTAATCAATTTAAATGGAAAGTTATGATATAAGGGAAGTTGTTTATTAATCGGGAAAAGTTCACTCTTACTAAGATTTAATTTATAACCTGAAAAAAGACCAAATTGTGCTAATAGCTCTAAAACAGCAGGGATAGATTTTTGGGGATTAGAAATATATAAAAGTAAGTCATCAGCATAGAGTGATATTTTATGGGACTTTAAGCCCCGAGTTATCCCGGTAATATTTGGAGATTCTCGAATGGCAATTGCAAGAGGTTCTAATGCAATATCAAATAATAAAGGACTAAGAGGACAACCTTGTCGAGTATCTCGAAAAAGAGGGAAAAAAGGTGAGCTTAGAGAGTTAGTACGGACCGAGGCCACAGGAGAATGATATAACAGTTTAATCCAGGATATAAATTTCAAGCTAAAATTAAACATTTCAAGCACCTTAAGTAAATAAGGCCATTCTACTCTATCAAAAGCTTTCTCAGCATCTAAAGAGATAACACACTCAGGAACATTTTGTGAGGGAGTATAAACAATATTTAACAGTGTGTGAATGTTATAAAAAGAGTAACGACCTTTAATAAAATCCGTTTGGTCTTCTGAAATAATAAAAGGGAGTACTTTTTCTAATCTATTTGCTAATAACTTAGAAAAAACTTTAGAATCAACATTTAATAAAGATATTGGTCTATAAGATGCACATTGAGCAGGATCTTTATCCTTCTTTAATATTAGAGAGATTGACGCTCTATTGAAAGATTCAGGAAGTTTACCAAGTTTTAATGAAGCCTCAAAAACCCTACAGAACCAAGGATTAATGAAGGTGCGAAACATTTATAAAATTCTACGGTAAACCCATCAGGGCCAGGAACTTTCCCCAAATTCATAGAGAAAATAACATTCTTAATCTCATCCGTGGTAATGGGAGTATCTAACATAGAAGACATATCCTGTGAAATCTCAGGGAAGTCTAGATTATCTAAAAAATCATTCATATATTTAGAATCTTGAGGAGACTCTGATTGATATAAGGAAGAATAAAAATCACAGAAGGTTTGGTTAATCCCCGCATGATCAAGTATCAGTCGGTCATTTTGGTTATAAATCTAATTAATTTGAGATTTAGCATAATTAGACTTCAGTTGATTAGCCAACAGTTTGCCAATTTTGTCACTGTGTACATAAAATTCACTTCTTGTTTTCTTTAATTGGTTTACAATCGAGGACGAAAGTAATAAACTGTGTTCCATTTGAAGTTCAGTTCTTTGTTTATATAACTCCTCAGAAGGAGCTATAACATATTTCTTATCAATTTCCTTAATCTTGTCCACAATTACCAACTCCTCCTGCTTCAGCTTCTTCCTCAAAGCAGCAGAATACGAGATAATCTGACCACGAATATAAGCTTTAAAAGTATCCCAAAGAATGTTCACAGAAATATCCTCTATAGTTAATTATAAAAAAAAGATCAATCTGTTCATTCATAACGTTAACAAAGTCCAAGTCCTGAAGCAACAGCGAATTAAAACGCCATTGTCTATTATTTTGTGTATTGGCCTGAATTTTAATAGAAAGCTTAAGTGGGGCATGATCCGAAATGGTTATAGAGTCATAATCACATTTAATCACTGAAGAAATAAGACGAGAATCAATAAAGAAATAATCAATTCTTGAATAGGAATGGTGAACATGTGAAAAAAAGAAAAATCTTTTTCCTGAGGATGCAAAAAACGCCAAATGTCCGTCGACCCAGAATCAGAGAGGAATGAATTAATCAAAGTTGCAGATTTATTAGGTAAGGTCCGTAGAGGAGCCGAATGGTCCAAAGCTGGAGATAAACAGGTATTAAGATCTCCGCCCCAGATCAATGAAAACTCATTCAAATTCGGGAACTGATTGAATAATGATTTATAAAATTCCGGACAGTCCATATTAGGAGCATAAACATTAACCAAAACTACCTTTTTATTAAATAGTAGACCACTAACCAATAGAAATCTACCATTTGGATCAGAAATAATATCATGTTGTATAAAAGTAACTGAGGAGTCTATAAAAATAGAGACGCCTTGAATCTTAGCATTGGAGTTCGAATGAAACTGTTGTTCCTTCCAGAATTTAAAAAAACATAGTCTGTCCCCCCTCCGCACATGGGTCTCTTGTAAAAATAAAATTTGTGCTTTAAGTCTCCGGAACACTTTAAAAACTTTTTTCCTTTTAATAGGATGATTAAGACCATTAGTATTCCAGGAGACAAAATTAATAATAGACTCCATAAACCCTAAAGTCAACCCGCAACAAGGAGGATTGACGATAGGCTCGACCCACGAACCCGGAAAGGGAACAGAACAAATAAGAGATACCGGGAAGAAGAACGCAACCAATACTTCAATAGTGTACATAGCCCAAGAAGAAAGAAACTAAAACGTGAAGCCCCTCCCACCACCCCCCACCCCATGACCCCAAGGCTAAATCTAACGCAGACCAGCCCGAAAGAAGCAAGCACTAAAACTACCCCCATGACTTCCGGTATATGCTCCCTAAAAAAAGTGTAAATATAAAAAAGATCAGCTAATTATAAAACAGTAAAAGAATAAAAAAAAGGTAACTCAATTAAAACAAACACATAATATAACAGAGTAAAAGCCAGAAAATATAAAAAAAACCGCAACAAACCCCAGACCCTATGAGTAAACAAAACAAAAAAAAAAATGAGATTATTAACATAAACTAGTTATGAAAACCTACAAAACAAAGTAGATTTAAAAACTACAAAATTTAAGGCCACAAAGGAAATACGTAAAATGACGGTGAGGAAATAACCACCCAGAATCCCCTGGGAAAAAGAAAGGAATGACGCAGTTAAAAAGAAAGTTTAGCAACCATATTAAATAATCAAAAATAAACTTTTCTGCCCATATAGGGCCAAAAAAAAATTAAGACTGACAAATTCACAACCTCCGATCAACGGAGATAGTTAAAAATTACGATTAAGATGTTGAAGGTGAAAATTGATCCAGATAACTCTGGGCATCCGATGGAGACTCAAAAAAATGGAGGACTCCATCCGACGTACGAATCCTTAGACGTGCAGGATAAAGCAGCGCTGGTTTTAAATCCATCTTGTAGAGTTCCGACATCACAGATCTGTAACGAACCCGTTGATCCCGGATTGGTTTACTGAAATCCTCCACGAATCGGAACTTAAGATCCAGAAAATCAATGTAACCTTTAGATCGAACGAAATGAAACAGTTTCTCCTTGTCTTGAAAGTAATGAAAACGTAAAATGACATGTCGAGGTTTATCTGACCTAAGCGAGTATGATGGAACTCTGTGAACACGATCCAATAACGGTGGTTGGTCAGGAAATAAAGTAGGAAATGCATCTTTTAAAAGTTGAGAAAAATACTTCATAGGGTTATCAGGTTCAACAGCTTCACGCACTCCAATCATTCGAAGATTCTGCCGTCGCATTCTGGATTCTAAGTCAGAGTTTTTAAAGGTCAGAAAGTCGAGTTTCTTCTTCATTACGTTAATTGTTTCTTCGATTTTCTCCATCTTAAGCTCACTTTGTTGCGTGGATTTTTGAAGATCAGATATAGCCGACTGATGTTCCGTAATAGATATTTGTATCTTCTTGATTGAATCGGCAATTTTCTGGAAACTAATTGAAATTTCCTCACGAATCAGCTCCGTAATAGAGGTTGAAATTTCCCTTTGAATTAGCTCCGATATAGCTTTCAAAGTCACCGGTGGTTCAGTCGGAGGGAAATCGATACCTTTCGGTCTAACCGGAGGTTTGCAGTCCTTCCCGTTTTTTCCATTCTTAGACATAGCAGACCTTAAAAACATCCGATTATCGAAGAGCCCAATTTGTTTCAAAGTATTGTAAAAGTCAATGCCTTAATGGTTGATTAAAATATAGCTGATCATAAGAAGAAAAACTCAGAGGTAATGGAGCGAGTCAAGAACGCGACTTGACTCCATGAGCGCTACCGGAAGTCCCCCCCCCCCGTTTTCCTAACTGTGACACCTCCTTCCCACTCTCGGTCCACAACATTGACCCCTGTCAGAATCAGGTTTATCATCACTCACATATGTCATGAAATTTCTTTCTTTTGCAGCAGTGCAATACTACAGAACTGTGCAAAAGTCGTAGGCACCCCAGCGCCTATATATCTAAGACTTTTGCACAGTCTGTCTGTCTAGGTACCATATCCGATGCAGACATTGGTGACCTTGGTTTTCCATATAGATCTATCCCTCGTTCTTTGGGTGACTCCCATTTCCTCGATGTGTAGCCACCTGGCTATGCTTTTGATGTACATAAGCTGAGGTCTTCCTCCAGGTTTACTCCCCTCAATCTTTCCAGAGAGTATGCGTTTTTCCAGTTCATCTTTCCGCATGATATGTTCTAGGAATCTGAGTTGTCTTTCTCTCATTGTTGGTATGAGTGATCGAACTCCATGGGCTCTTCTGAGAACTTCTTCATTTGATGTGTGTGTGGTCCATGATATTTTTAACATTCTTCTGTAGGACCGTAATTCACACAGTACTGTAGTAATTTTATGTATTGCTGCTAAAAAGCAAATTTCATGGTGTATGTGAGTGATGATAAACCTAATTCTGATTTGGGTCTCCAATGCAGGCACCCTATGTGCCTGAGACTTTTGCGCAGTACTGTACATTAGCAATATTTAAAAGGCATTGGACATGTACACGGATTTGAAAGGTTCAGAGGATATGGGACAAATACGGGCAAATGGGCTTGGGCAGGAATTGTGGTTGGCAGGGACGAGTTGGGCCAAACGGCCTGTTTCCTTGTGCTCTGCGTCGTTGTGTACGGGCACGGGGTGCGTCATAAGATATAATGTGAAGTGGGGAGGAAATCTCATCACAGATTGGTTGTGTGGCGAGCTCTGTGCGTTGTGGTCTGGAATTTTGCCTGCATCGGCTAACAAATAGGATCGAGATCTACATGTCTGTTCACAGAATTGTTTGCAGAAGTCCGTGCTTCTCGGACCTCTCTTGCATGGCCGCGTGTTCACTTGCACTGGTGCCCAGTCGAATTTGTGCCCCTCTCGATCTTCATCGGTAGAGACTAGGGAGAGTTGGCCACTTTACAGCCCGTTGATATTCGTGTATCCTTGTGGACAGTTTTCTCCCGGTTTGGCCGACGTAATATTTGCTGCAGCCCCCGTGTGAATTTTGTAGACCACGTTGGTCTGGTCCAGTAGCTTGGTGAGTTTTTGAGTCTGCAGAGTGCTCTTCTCAACATTGCTGTTGTGTACGTCCTGATGCTGAGATATGTCCGAGGATGTGCCAGGACACATCACCTGTGGGGTCATCGGGTATTTCGTGTCTTTCAACATCAGATGACTGAGCCAGGGTTGATCAGGCCCCGGCTTCTGTCCCGGCAGCACTGGTCCATGGGTCACTCTTGCTGTTCCTAAGACATTGAGTGGGTCTCTTCAGGCTCCTGTGCTTTGTCCTTGATGGTAGCAATGAGGAGAGGGCATGCACAAAAGAAAATCGCCAGTTATCCGTGCCATTTGCACAGAATTAGGCCACTCGGCCCATCAAATCTGCTCTGCCGTTCCATCATGGCTGATCTATTATCCCTCTCAACCCCATTCTCCTGAGATTATCCAGGCTCCGTAGCTCATGAATTCAAAGTACATTTATTATCAAAGTATGTATAAATTATACAACCTTGAGATTCGTCTGCTTCCTGGCAGCCAGTAAACAAGAAACCCGAAAGAACCAATTTAAGAAAGACCAACACCCGATGCACAGAGGTTGAGGGGAAAAAAACAGAAATGGTGCAACCAGTAAAAGCAAGCATCCATAAACCCATAGCCGGACTAGGCCCATAGCCTCAGCCTCAGTTCTTCGCAGAGCGGGGTAAATGGCAGATATGAAGCCGGGAGCAGACTCACAGACTCAGCGTCACAGAGAGAGAGGGGTAAACATCATGGAAGAGCGAGCAGAATTGGCCCGACCCTCACCTTCTGTCCAGACACTCTGCCCTTTTCAGTTATCTGTCTGCCGGAGTTTCAATTGTCCAAACACCAGGTCGCTCTCGACCTTTCCAAATAGTCTCGGTGCTTAGACGGACCTGACCTTGCTCCCGGTTTTGGTGGTTGTGCTCCAAAGCTCCTCCACTCTGACCGCTCACTGATCCACTCACTCCGGCTCCGACTCCGACTCCGTCTCTAGCAGGCCTCGATTTCGCTCCGACCACCTCCCGCACGTGCCACACTCCGACTTTGCATCGCACCCGCACACCTCGACCCTCCAGTCAGCCTCGCCTTTGCTTGCCTCTTCATTGTTTGCGGTGACAGTTTACCACAATTTGCGGTAGAAAAAGTGCTACTAATAAAGTATTTAAAGATTATCTAGACAGGTACATGGATAGGAAAGGTTTAGAACAGGGGTTTCCAACCTTTTTAATGGAATGGACCCCTATCATTAAGCAAGGGGTCCCTGGACCCCAGGTTGGGAACCTCTGGTTTAGAGAGATATGGGCCAAGTGCGGGCAGATGAGGCTCTTGGTCAGTATGGATGAGATGGGTCAAAGGGCCTGTTTCTGTCCTGAACAGTTCAACAGCAAAAACACACAAAATGCTAAAGGAACACACCAAGTTGGGCAGCATCTCTGGAGGCACAGTCCAAAGAGGTATGGGTTAGTAGTTAATTGGTCACAAGTTGTAATTGGGCTCGTTGGCTGGAAGGGCCGACTGCATCTCTTTTTTTTATAATTTATTTTTTATTGAAGTAAATCATCAAACAAAACTTTCCATAAGATGTATTTCAGATACTGTACATATATATCATATAATCATATTTGTCACAAATCTCTACATAATGTTTATCTGAGGTATACACTTATAGAAGGGAGAGGAAAGAAAGAACAATCAAAAGAAGAAAACTATGTACAAAGTAGGGAGTGATTTTTTTTACAACATATTCATTGACTTGTGAGAATAAAATCAGGCCTATGAGGTGTTATGTAGTTAAACCATTTTTCCCAGTATGAATCAAATTGTTCCAACTTATGAATAACAGATGTTGTTATCTTTTCCATCTTGTAAATGTCCATTGTAACTTCCATCCATACATTGAAAGTTGGGTTGTCCTGTGGTAATCATTTCCTGGTAAGGGACTGCATCTCTAAATATTAAAAAAAAGAGTGAGAGGAGTCTGTTTCAGACCGAGACCCTTCACTTGTTGAGTTCCTCCAGCACTTTGTGTGTGTGTTGCTCGAGATTTCCAGCTTCTGCAGAATCCGTTGTGTTTTTGTTTACACTTCCAACAACTCTGTTTCCCTGACCAGGACAATGTAATCGGGCCCTCAGACCTAGGGGTTCCCAACTTGGGGCCCACGGACCCCTTGTTCAATTATATTGGTCCATGGCATGAGAAAGCTTGGGAACCCCTGCACTGGCCTGTTTTGAGCTCACAGGCTTCGTCTGGTGTTTTGTGATGGGGGTTCATCGCGTGTGAGAGAGAATGTGTGTGTGTGTATGAGAGAGAGAGCGCCTGTGCGTGCACATGTGTGAGAATGAGCCCCTGTGTGTGTGCGATTGTGAGAGTCCCTGAGTGTGTGATTGCTTGTTTGACAGTGAGTCCGCGCGTGTGTGTGTGTGTGCGCGCGCGCGCTCATGAGAGAGTGAGAGCCTCTGTGTGCATGGGAGAGAGAGAGAGCCTGTGTGTGTGAGAGAGGGGCAGGGAGAGACACTGTGTGTATGAGAGAGAGATTGCCTCCTGTTCATGTGTGAGAGAGAGGAGAGCCCCTGTGTGTGTGTGTGTTATAGAGAGAGTCCCTGTGTTTGTGTGTGTTAGAGAGAGAGAGAGTCATGTGTGTGTGTGTGTGTGTGTGTGTTAGAGAGAGCCCTGTGTGTGTGTCTGTGTCTCCTGGTCAGGGTGATGCACGTTCCTTGCCAGGTGGTTGTGGAGGCCAAGTCATTGGATATATTAAGAGTGGAGGGTGACAGGTTCTTGAAAAGCCAGGGTGTCAAAGGTTACGGGGAGGAAACAGGAGAATTGGGTTGAGAGGGATAATAAATCAGCCTATGGAATGGCGGAGCAGAATTGATGGGCCAAATGGCCTGATTCTGGTCTTACGTCTGATGTCTGTGTGTCTGTGTCCAGGTCAGAGCGAAGCACTTTCCAATGAGATGGAAATCCTGAAGGAGACGGAAGTGCTGCCGGAGGAGGAGCCGGGATCCTCGGGAGACGGCAACGTGGCGCGGCCGGCCCCCAGCTCCCAGCCGGAGGATTGCTTCCAGTGCTTCGTGTGCGGCAAGGGCTTCCGATGGGCCTGCCTGCTGAAGCGACACCTGCGGGTGCACACCGGCGAGAAGCCCTTCGAGTGCGCCGTCTGCAAGCGCTGCTTCAGCAAGTCCAGTAACCTGACGCGGCACCGGCGGTTCCACACCGGCGAGAAGCCATTCGAGTGCGGCGTGTGCGGCAAGCGCTTCTCCACTTGCAACGACTTGCGGGTCCACCAGCGGATCCACACCGGGGAGAAGCCCTTCGAGTGCGCCGTCTGCCAGAAGCGCTTCTACACGTCCGGCCACCTGATCCGCCACCAGAGGACTCACAGCGGCTGAAGGGAAAGCGCTGTCTGCCGTCGGCCGAGTGCCAACCGGCCAGCCTGCTTTTACTGGGGGAAGGGGCGTGAGCCGATTGAACAGTGCCAGGTGAGGCTCTCTCACTGGTCAAGCGAGCCCCCTCAATCCCGGAGGGCATTCATGCTTTTTGGGCCCAGGGTGGGGTGCCGCAGGTGGCGGTGGGAGCTTAATGCTTCCGTAGTACTCTCAACACCCATGACACAGGACGTCCCAAAGAGGTGACTGGCCGCCCGTTAACTTGTGGGGTCAGCATTGTGGCTCGATCGGGTCCACCTGTCCAATCCTTGTGGAAGTACTGGGCGGGCAGATAGTTTAATAAAGGGCAGCTGAAAACATGGACGCTAGAGTGAGGTGCGTCTGGGTCACGGAAGACTTCTTCAGTTGGGACAAATTAGTCACACGACAGGCATGGACCAAACCCGCGGCAGAAGGCTTGGCATTTGCCATTTCGAGCTGAGTGAACCCAGTTGGAGTTACTCGTTACTGGTGGACAACCCCCCCCCCCACCACCTCTGCCCACCCAGGCTGCTCCAAGTACATTCCGTCCAAGTTTTTGAGTTGCCGGAGATTTGGTACAACACTTGTAACCTCAAGCTGCTCCAAGTACATTTCGTCACGTATTTTAGTCGTTGGCGATTGGGTAACTTCAGCTCTTCCGGACTGTTTTGCTGAATTTCTTTCTGTCCGACTTCAGTCTCTTCCACCTCCAGCCTCGGGGTCTGGTATTAAGTTCAGCCGGCCCTGATTTGCGCCTCCCACTTGGTCCCCGGAGTTTCTTTGAACGGGGAGTGAATGCGCTGCGGGAAGTTAATAGAGGGTTGCTGCTGCGTGGTAACTGGTGACCACATCACTGGGTCCGCCCCACTGCAGGCTTTCGGTCCGAAGCGATGGCGGTTCCTTCCCCCTCCCCGCACAGACTCTGACTCGCTGAGATCGTCCTGCAGACAGCATGAGCCCGGAGGTCCCCATCCTGCTCAGTGCGGTGAGGGCTTTTGCCGTGACCACCTTTGTAAACAGCTTGTTCCAGGCCTCCTAAAACCCAACGGTGCAACAAAAAAAAAAAAAAAGAGATTTTCCACAGTCTAGGGCAACATGGTGGTGTAGTGGTTAGGGCAACGATCTGCAGTACCAGCGACGCAGGTTCAATCCCCGCCACTGCCTGTAAAGAGTTTGTACGTTCACCACGTGATTTTGAGGGTTTCCTCCCACATTCCACGGATGTTCGGGCTTGTAGGTTAATTGATGACATGGGTGTATCTGTGCAGCTCAGGCCTGAGAGGGCCTGTTACCAGGCTGTATCTCTTTTAAAAAAAAGACCACAAAAACAGGAGTCAAATTAATTAGATCAAGATATTTACTATGGAGGTAGGATGTTATGCTGAAGTTGTATAAGATGTTGGTATTGTGTGCAATTTTGGTCGCCTATCTACAAGTAAGTAAGATTGAAAGAGTACAGAGAAAATTTACAAAGATGTTGCCAGGACTGGAGGACCTGAGTTATAAGGAAGAATTGAATAGGGAGAACTTCCTATTCCCTAGAACGTAGAAGATTGAGGGGAGATTTGATAGAGGTAGACAAGATTATGAGAGGTATGGATAGGATAAATGCAAGCAGGCTCTTTTCCACTGAGGTTGGGTGGGACTACAGAGAGAGGTCATGGGTTAAGGGTGAAAGGTGAAGTGTTGAAGGGGAACATGAGAGGAAACTTCTTCACTCAGAGGGTGGTGAGAGTGCTGAATGAGCTGCCAGCGCAAGTGGTGGATGCGATTTCGATTTCGATGTGGATGCGAAGTTTGGATAGGGGCATGCATTGGAGGAGTGTGGTCCGGGTGCAGGTTGATGGGACGAGGCAGTTAATATAATTCTGCGTGGCCTAGGTACATCGAACGGCTTATTTCTGTGCTGTAATTGTCTATGACCAATTAGGCCAGTGGTCCCCAACCAGCGGGCCACAAAGCATCTGCTACTGGGCTGTGAGGAAATGATATGAGTCAGCTGCACCTTTCCTCATTCCCTGTCACGCACTGTTGAACTTGAACATAGGGTTGCCAACTGTCCCCTATTAGCCAGGACATCCCATATATTGGGCTAAATTGGTTTGTCTCATACGGGACCTCCCTTGTCCCGTATTTGCCCTGCTAAGGTAGAGCGTTCCTATGAAACCGTTCGTAAGCCGAAATGGTGTAAAGTGAAGAAGCAATTACCATTAATTTATATGGGAAAAATTTTTGAGCGTTCCCAGACCCAAAAAATAACCTACCAAATCATACCAAATAACACATAAAACCTAAAATAACACTAACTTATAGTAAAAGCAGGAATGATATGATAAATACACAGCCTATATAAAGCAGAAATAATGTATGTACAGTGTAGTCGGGAAGGTTAAGCCAAAACTGATTTGTAGAAAAAAATCGTCATGTACACGCATGCGCACACCGGTGCCCGTGCAAGGCTTCATGGTCATGGTAGTCTTTCTCAGGATAAACACAAGTGTCCTGTATTTGACTGCTACTTTTGTTCCTTATTTGGGAGTGAGAAAGTTGGCAACCCTACTTGAACACCCCCACCGGTCGGCCGGTCCGCAAGAATATTGTCAATATTAAACCAGTCCGCGGTGCAAAAAAAGGTTGGGGACCCCTGAATTAGGCCATTCAGCCCATCGAGTTTGCTCGGCCATTGGTAATGGTTTATTTTTTCTCTACCACTCCTCCTCATAACCTTTAATCCCCTTACCAATCGAGAACCTACCAGTCTCTGTCTTAAGTACATGCAGTGATTTGACCTCCACAACTGTCTGCGGCAACGAATTCCACAGACTCAGACTGAGGAAATTCCTCCTCACCTCAGTTTTACGGTGGCTTTATTCTGAGGCTGTGCCCTCAGCTCCTTGTGTCTTCTACTAATGATCCTTCTCCACGTCTGCTCTGTTCAGGCCTTACAGTACCTGGTAGTTTTCAATTAGATCCCCCCCCCACCCCTCATCCTTCTGAACTCCCTTGAGTGCAGACCCAGATATATCAAACGCTCCTCGCACATTAAGCCTTTTGTCCCCGAGATCGTTCTTGTGCACCTCCTCGGGACCCTCTCCAGTGCCAGTACTTTTCCCCTCCAATTCAGTTACTTAAATAGGTTTGAAGAGTATTGATAATGGCTGGAGTCACCCTTCTTGTAAACACTGTCCAGAGGAAGGCAATGGCAAACCACCTCTGTTAATAATAAAAAAAAAAAAAAAAAAATTGCCAGGGAAAGACCACGGTTGTCTGTTATATGATGTGGCACATATTGAACGAGGGAATAGCGTGGGCATTTACTCTTTGGCACAGAACAGGATGAGTGGTGACTTGATAGACCAACAAGAGGCATAGATAGAGTGGACAGTCAGAGACTTCTTCCCAGAGCAGAAATGGCTAATACGAGGGAGGAAAATTTTACGGTGATTGGAGGAAAGTATATGGTGTCAGAGGTAGGATTTTTTTGCACAGAGAGTGGTGGGTCTGTTGAACACACTGCCAGGAGTGGTAGTAGAAGCAGATAAATGAGCAGTTAAGAGGCACATGAGTGATAGAAAATGTTTAGAGGTTCATTTACTATCAAAGTATGTGTGCAGTATACAACTCTGAGATTTGTCTTCTCCAGATAGCCATGGAACAAAGAAAACCATGGAGGGCTAAGTGGGAGAGAAGGGTTAGGTTGATATTGGAGTAGGTTGAAAGGTGGGCAAACATTGTGGGCCGAAGGGCCTGTACTGCTCTATATTTAAATCTATGCTCTCTGGTGTTTTACTGTCCACGTGTGGGGAAATGGTTCCTTCCTGGTCAACCTGGTAAGATACCTCTCAATGTTAATACCTCAGTGGTCTCCTTTCACCCTTCTCAGTTCCAAGGTAACACCCCAAGCCTATCTAACAGACCACTAGAGGGACGCAGTGGGTCAGGCAGCACCTGAGGAGGGAAGCAGACAGAATCTGCCTGACCTGCTGAGTCCCACCGGCAGTATATTTATTGATTTATTTATTGAGATACAGCATGGAATAGGCCCTTTCGACCCTGATTTAATCCCACCGAAAGCGTGGGAAAATTTACGATTAACCTACCAACCCGAACATCTTTGGACTGTGGGAGGAAACCGGAGCAGCCTGAGGAAACCCACACGCTGACGGGGAGAATGTACTAACTCCTTACAGGTAGCACTGGGAATCGAACCCCTGTCGCTGGTGCTGTAAAGCGATGTGCTAACCACTATGCTACCATGCCGCCCCTTTCTGTGCTCCGGATTCCAGCGCCCGCAGCCCCTGATCACCCGAACCTGTTCTCGGCTCAGGGTTTCAGGCCCAGGCACCACCTTAAAACTCGTCCGCATTCTGCCTCCAGTGAAGTCTTGTCACCCCTGTCATGAATGGGCTGCAAGCATTGGTGTGTACGTGTTGCAAGTGTAATCTCTGCCTGTGCCTAAAGGTGGCAGTATTGTAAGGCAGTTAAATATCCCGTATGACTTTTCAGCCACTTATTCTCCCGTCCTGCCAACTACGCAGAACTTTCGTTCTTTCACATTTTCCATCTGATTAGCTTCCAACTTGATGGCATGAACATCGATTTCATCCAACTTCTGGTAATTTTTACATCCCCCCTCCCCCATCCTCCTCTCTTGATCTATTCCCCATTCTAGCTTCCCGCTCACCTCTTCTCAACTGCCCATCACCTCACTCTGGTTCACCTCCTCATTCCTTTACTCCCATGGTCCGTTCTTTCTTCTCCCTTTTCAGCCCTTTACCTCTTCCACTGATCACCTCCCAGCTTCTCACATCTACTAGGCTTTTTCCATTGAGGGTGGGTGGGACTACAACTGGAGATCATGGGTTAAGGGTGAAAGGTGGACAGTTTCAGGGGAACAGAAGGGGAAATTTCTTCACTCAGAGGGTCCTGAGAGTGTGGCGTGAGCCACCAGCACAAGTAGTGCATGCAAGCTCGATTTCAACATTTAAGAGGAGTTTGGATAGGTACATGAATGAGAGGGTGCGGAAGATTATGGTTAGGGTGCAGATCGATGAGAATAGGCAGTTTAGTTCGGCATGGAGCAGATGGGCCGAAGGGCCTGTTTCTGTGCTGTACCACATGGGTTTTCTCCGGGTGCTCTGGTATCCTCCTATAGTCCAAGCACATACCAGTTAGTAGGTTAAAGACACTGACTGTATCTTCCCCTCACTCTTCACCTTCCCCCACCACCTTACTCTGGTTTCTCCCTCCTTCCTTTTCAATCTTGATGAAGGGTCTTGGTCCGAGATGTCCACTGTTCATTCTCCTCCATAAGTGCTGCCTGACCTGCTGAATTCCTCCAGCATTTTCTATGTGTCACTCTGGGTTTTCAGCATTTGCGTAACCATGGGACAATTTACAATGACCAATTAACCTACCGACCCATACGTCTGTTTGGACTGAGGAAGGAGACCCACGCGGTCATGGGGAGAGCATTCAAACTGCTTTTAGGTCGCAGCGGGGATCGAACCTGGGTCGCCTGTATTGTAAAGTGTTGTACTAACCACTACACTCCCATGCCACCCTATTATGTGGAGAGATTGGAGAAACTGAGCATGTCCCTTGAGCAAAAGTGGCTGTGACCTTTCAGCAAACTGCATTGACTGTTTATCCATTCCCACAGCTGCTGCTTGACCTGTCGAGTCTCTACCCAGTGTTTTGTGTGTGTTGCTCTGGATTTCCTGCATCTGCAGAGTCTCTTGTGTTTATGATTTTCCAATTATACTTCCCCTGTTGTGTTTCCCCACAAAGCCTGCATTGGCCGGCTTTGCCCTGAATGAAATGCATCTTGCCGCATCTTTTCTGCCCAGCTATCCATCCTCCTGTCCGCAGTGTTAACTTCATGCCCAGTGACTGCGTCATCTGTAAACAATATTAGGTGCCCGGCACAGACTAGTCAGTCAAATACTTGTTGATCAGTGCTTATTGACACCGCAACCATTGAATAGAACACTACAGCACTGAACTTCAGGGACTTCAGATCAGCTAGCCTGTTCCCACCAGTTGTTCCTGCCTATTCCCGTCTACTTGCTCCCTGGATAGTATCCTTCCCATTGATCTTCCTATCCCTACTTCTCTAAATGTTGCAATCAAATCCATATCCACCACTCCTGCTGGCAGCTCATTCCGCTCTCGCACCACCCTCTGAGTGAAGAAGCTCCCCCTCACGTTCCCCTTAAATATTTCAACATTCACCCATAATGTGTGACCTCTAGTTCTAGTTTCACCCAACCTCAATGCAAAAAGCCTGCTGGTCTTCACCCTTCTAAGGCATCCGTTAGTCTTGCGAGACCATGGACCTGTGCCTGGAAAGTCTTTACTCTCCAGGGCGCAGGCCTTGGCAAGGTTGTATGGAAGACCAGCAGTTGCCCATGCTGCAAGTCTCCCCTCTCCATGACACCAATGTTGTCCAAGGGAAGGGCATTAGGACCCATACAGCTTGGCACTAGTGTCGTCGCAGAGCAATGTTCAAGGGCACAACACATTCCCTCGGCTGGGGCTTGAACTTACGACCTTCAGGTCGCTAGTCCAATGTCTTAACCACTTAACCACTTGGCCACGTGCCCACACTCTTCACCCTATCTATACTTGTTATAGTTTGTGTGGTCTGTCAAACCTCCCCTCAGTCTCCTTCATTCCAGGGAATAAAGTACTAAGCTAGAGGCATAGAGGTCTACAGCACAGAAACTGGTCCTTTGGCCCATCTAGCCTATGCTGTAAATTTATATATAAAAAGCGATATCTATTCAACCTTTTCCAAAAACTCAGATACTCAAGGCCCGGTAATTCCTTGTAAATTATCTCTGTGCTCTTTCAAGCTTATTGATATTTTTCCTGTAGGTAGGTGACCAGAACTGCATACAATACTCTAAATTTGGCCTCTTACTTAATTGCCCATTACACTGCTGGCATTTAGGACAACCATGAAGGTCCTTCATCTGTCTGTCCTCGGCTGCTCATACGTAGAAAGATTCCTCATTGCTGTTTCCGTAACAGGTTTGTTTGACCAGTCAGGGTTGTTAGCTTTGAGCTGAACTGGTGGACCACTCTTAGTCTCGTCTCTACCTTGTGACCTGTTGGCATGGGTGACCCTACCAAGAGCCAAGGCATAACGCCCTGATTCCGACCAGTATAGCTTTCCAGGTCATTGAGGCACGCAAACTATGACATGGTTGTGGTCCTGCTGGAGGAAATTTGGCCTCCTTAACGTCTTAACTTCAACAAAACATGCTAACTCCTGTAACTTCAATAGCACTTGCTATTCTTTCTGGAACTTATGGCCTTTGTCAAGGAGAATGTTACATCAAATGCACTGCTCTCATTTGCCTGGAATCCAATCAGATCGGTTAGCCTTGACTGTCCCTTGTATGTACTGGCCCTAATTTAATCTTGCATCTCTAAATCAGATAGGGTGGATACAAGCAACTTGAAACACAGAGTCAGTGCACGAATGGAGCTTTTGTACTTCACCCTTCAATGCAGTTGTGGCTGGTCCCATCCCTACTGCCTTACCCATCCCATTATCATTCAACAAAGATGAGTAGAGCATGAGAACAGGCCCTTCAGCCTACAGTGTTGTGGCATGCTAAATAAACGCCTAACTGAATTAATCCCTTCAGCCTGCATGTATATCCCTCCATTCTCTGTGGCTGGCATGGTAGTGTAGCGGTTGGTGCAGTTGCTTTACTGTGGCAGTGATCGCCGATTGGGGCTCGATTCCTGCTGCTGTCTGGAAGGATTTTGTATGTTCTCCTCGTGACCACATGGGTTTCCTCCCACGTTCTAAAGACTTTAGGGTTAGTCAGTTGTGGGCATGCTGCGTCGGAGCCGAACGTGTGGCGACATCCTTGGACTGTGGTAATTGTTGATGCAACAAAAAAAAACTGCATTTCACTGTATGTTTCGATGTACATTTGACAAATAAAGCACTTCTGTAATTCAAGTGCCTATCTTAGAGCCATTAAATGCTTTCAGCACCACCCCTGTCAGCACATTCTGGGCAATCATTGCTCTGTGTTTAAAAACAAGAACTCCCTGTAATATTTGAACTTACCCCTTCTAATCTTAAGTGCATGCTCTTTTGTATTAGACGTTTTGACCCTGGGTAAAAAGGAATCTGACTGTCCATGCCTCTTGTAATTTTCCAGACCTCTTATCCTCAGTATCCACTGTTCCAGAGAAAACGACCCAAGTTTGTCCAATCTTGTCTTATAGCTCACACTCTCTAATCCAGGCAACATTCTGGTGAACCTCTTCTGCACCCTCTCCAAAGCCTCCACATGCTTCTTGTAATGGGGCAACCAGAACTGAATGCAAGTGTGCTTTAACTACAGTTTTGTGCGGCTGCAATTCGCATCCTGACCTTGGGGCTCAGTGCCTTGACTAGTCATGTTTAGCACAAACTTTGTGGGCTGAGTGGCTTGTCCCTGTGCTAAACTTTTCCAGGTTTTATGAACATCGAAAACATTAACTTTGCCCGGTCCCTCAAAATGTTAATAGTTTCAATAAGACCACTCAACATTCTTCTGGTAATTCTCCCCCTCCCACTCTTCTGTTTTCCATCTGGCATTACTCCTACCACTTCCCTTCTCACCTATCCATCATTTCCCTTTGGTGTTCCTCCTGCTTCCTTTACTCTGATTGTCCACTCTCCTCTTCTATCATATTCTTTCTTCAGACTTTTTCTGCCTATCACCTCCCAGCTTCTCACTTCCTCTCCCTCTCTCACCCACCTTCCCCCTCACTTGGCTTCCCCTCTCACCTTCCAGCTTGTACTTTCCCTTCACCCCATCATTTTCAAACTTCAATGTAAATTTATTATCAAATTACATCTGTGTCACCATGTACAGCCCCAAGATTTATTTTCTTGCTGGCATAATCGAATCAATGAAAGACTGCACCTACTCATCATGCAGAAGATGACAAACTGTGGAAAGACAAAAAGAGAACTAATGATAATAAATAAGCAATAATTATCGAGAACATGAGGTGGGTCATTGAAAATGAGACCATATGTTGTGGGGACATTTCAGTGATGGGGCAGGTGAAGATCAGTAAAGTTATCCCCTTTGGTTTAAGAGCCTTATGACTGAGGGGTGGTAACTGTCCCTGAACCTGATGGTGTGGGACCAGAGGCTCCTGTACCACCTTCCTGATGGAAGCAGCGAGGAGAGAACAAGATCTGGGTGGTGGGGATGCTGCTTTCCTGTGACATGCTTCGTGTAGATGGACTGGGCTGTATCCAGTACTTTTTGTAGGATTATTCTTTTTTCTGGTTTCTCCCCCCCCCCCCTTGATCCCGATATAGGGTGTCAGGCCCGAAGTGTTGGCTGTTCATTCCCCTCCATAGATGTGGCCCGACCCGCTGAGTTCCTCCAGCATTTTGTGTGTTACTCCTAATGCCTTGAACATCTGCTGAGACAGCCCCCCGCCCTTCCCAGCAGTTAGACTAGTTCCTTATGCAGTCCCTTAATTAGCAATGTTTGTCTTCTGTAGCTGCAGCGCACCTGCCGTGGTTTAACAGGAGCCCGAGGTGGAGTCGTACAGCACAGACTGCTCCACGACGAAGGTATTGCCCAACGAGCTTGTCCCACCTGCCCAGATTTGGCCCGCAGCCCTCCAATAGCCCCCTCCTCCCATCCGTGGACTTATCTAGATGCCTTTTAAATGTTGCTAATGTGCGCGCCTCAACCGCTATTTATGGCACGACACCCTTTGTGTGAGCAAGCTGATCCCGACGTTCCTTCCCCAGCTTTCGCCTCTAGGCAGAATAATGGGCATCGACTGGATGGCCCAAAGCGCCCGTTTCTGTGCAGTGGTTCACTAAGACTAGAATCTTAAACCTGGGCCCCTCCCCTTATGGGGGCGGGGTGGAGCTGCATCTGTACCAAAGGAGGTGTAAGACCCCCCGCTAGCCTGCAGGTCACCCTTGGGCAAGGTGTAGCCCCCGAGGTCAGGGTTACTTCTTCACTCAGAGGGCAGTGAGAGTGTGGAGCTGGCTGCCAGCACATGCGGCGCATGCAAGCTCGATTTCAGCACCTAAGAGAAATTTGGCTAAGTATGTGGATGGTAAGGGTATGGAGGGCTGTGGTCACGGTGGAGGTCAATGGGAGTAGGCAGTTTCAATGATTCAGCACGGGCTTGATGGGCCGAAGGGCCTGTTTTTGTGCCGTACTTTTTTTTATGACTAAGACGTGAAGCCATAGACCCATAGTGGATGGTCGTATGAGCAGCTGGTGCAGATCACAAGGCCTGGTTATGCAATCACTGACGCCAGGCAGACAATCTCTGAAAGTATTGACAGTGGCTGCGGGTCACTCGTTTTGTAAATACACTACCCAGAAAAAGGTAGTGGCAAACTACTTCTGGATAAAAATTTGTTGAGAACAATCATGGTTATGGAAAGACTATGGGTGCCCACATCATATGACAAGACACATATCTGAACAAGCCCTGGCTATACGCTTTCAACCTGTCTCCGTCCACGATTTTATATTCCTCTATCAGCTCACCCATCAATCTCCAACATTCCAGGAAACAGAAGACCTATTCTAATATGCTGGATGTACAATTCAGTGGCCTCTTTATTAGGTACACCTGCTCGTTAATGCAAACATCTAATTGGCCAATCATGTGGCAGCAACTCAGTGCATGAAAGCATGCAGACATGGTCAAGAGGTTCAGTTGTTGTTCAGACCAAACACTAGAAAGGGGAAAAATGTGACCTAAGACACTTTGACCATGGTATGATTGTTGATGCCATGCGGGGTGATTTGAGTATCTCAGAAACTGCTGCTGATCTCCCAGGATTTTCACGCACAGCTGTCTCTAGAGCAAGAGTTCCCAACCATTTTTTAAAAAATATCATAGACCCCCTAGCATTAACCGAGAGGTCCGTGGACCCCAGTTGTAAACCTCTGCTCTGGAGTTTCTAGAGAATGGTGTGAAAAATAAAACTAAGACACTAACAGCCAGCGAGCGGCAGTTCTGTGAGTCAAAATGCCATGTTAATGAGAGAGATCAGAGGAAAATGGCCAGACTGGTTCAAGCTGACAGCAACTCAAATAACCACGCGTTACGACATGGTGTGTAGATGAGCATCTCTGGAAGACAACATGATGAATCTTGAAGTGGATGGGCTACAGCAGCAGATGACCACGAACACGCACCCAGAGCAGGACAAAATACGAAGAAAAAGTAGATCAGATGAGGCTTGACTGCTAAAAGGAACCACAACCACTGTGGTTTAGTTCTCCAACTGAAAGAGAAACATTGTGTGTGTGTGTGTGTCTATATGAGTGTGAGAATGTGTATGTGTGCACACATGTGTGTGCTTGTGTTGGTGCATGTTTTTGTGTGCATCTGTGAGTATGCATGTGAGAGAGTGAGCACGCATTTGTGTTTGTGGGCATGTATGTGTGTGTTTTTGTGTGACCTATAGTGTGCTTGTGTGTGTGCACGCACATGTCCTTGTATATTTATGTGTCTGAGACATATAGAAACATAGAAAACCTACAGCACAATACAGGCCCTTCGGCCCACAAAGTTGTGCCGAACATATCCCTACCTTAGAAATTACTAGGGTTACCCATAGCCATCTATTTTTTCCAAGCTCCATGTACCTATCCAAAAGTCTCTTAAAAGACCCTATCGTATCCGCCTCCACCACCGTTGCTGGCAGCCCATTCCACGCACTCACCACTCTCTGCGTAAAAAAAACATACCCCTGACATCTCCTCTGTACCTACAAGCCAGCACCTTAAACCTGTGTCCTCTTGTGGCAGCCATTTCAGCCCTGGGAAAAAGCCTCTGACTATCCACACGATCAATGCCTCTCATCATCTTATACGCCTCTATCAGGTCACCTCTCATCCTCCGTCACTCATATCCAGACCCCAGAACATTCAGCAGCCATTCTTGTCCTTCTGACAGCCAAGGAGACATAATGGCCACAGCGCCATTGTTCCATGTACTGATCTGTGCTCTAAGTCCATCACCCTTGTGCCTCCGAGCAAAAATGGACACACTTCAACCCATCTCACTGACTGCAATTTTGCAATATCAACTTCCTGTCCTTCCTCACACTCACTACACTCTGTATCTACTGTATACCAACTGCCCCGTCCTCTGACCGATCACCCTGGTCCTCATTCCCCTGCCAAACTAGTTAAAACCCCTCACAAACAGTTCCAGCAAACCTGCCCTCAAGGATATTGATCCCCTTAGGGTTCAGGTTTAACCCGTCCTTTTTATCCCAATGATCCAGAAACTCTGCCCCCACACCAATTGCTTGGCCACATCACCTGCCATATCGTCCTTTTCTTACCCTCTGTGGCGCATGGCACAATCCGCAATCCGGAGATTGACATCTTCGGGGTCCTGCTTTTCGGCTTCCTACCCAGCTCCCTAAATTCTCTTCAGGACCTCATCCCTTTTCCCACCTATGCCGATGATACCACCATGTACCATGGCTTTTGGCTGCTCACCCCCCTCCCCCTTTAGAATGCTATGGACCCAATCCCTGACCCTGGAACCTGGGAGGCAACATAACATCTGGGTGTCTTTTTCCTGTTTGCCCCCTCTAACTATTGAACCCCCTATCACCTCTGCATTCCTCTTTTTCACCCCCCACTTCTCTCTGAGCTACAGAGCCCCAGGCTCAGTGCTAGAGACCTGCTACTAGTAGGCTGCGTCCCCAAACAGTATCCAGTATCCGGTTATCGAGGGGAACGGCCATAGGGAGGGAGGGAGGGAACGAACGTCGTCTCACACCATGAGTGGCCTGCGTCGGGCATTTTTATGCCTTACAAGGCGCAGATTGGAAGTCTGTGTGGGGCGCCACTAGACACAGACACTAGAGCAATGTGTGGTTAAGTGCCTTGCTCAAGGACATAAACACGTTGCCACAGCTGAGGCGCGAACTAGCAACCTTCAGATCACTAGACGAACGCCTTAACCACTTGGCCACGTGCCCAACATTTGGAATGGCCATTGGGATACTCTGTTTCGGACCGAGATCCTTCCTCCAGCACTTTGCGTGCGTTGCTCAAGTTTTCCAAAATCTGCAGAATCTTGAGTTTATGAACACGAGATTCAGCAAATGCTGGAAATCCTGAGTAACAGTCGAAGAACTCAACAGATCAGGCAGCTTCTATGGACAGGAATGGCCAGTCGACGTTTCGGGCCGAAAACCTTCATCTTGGGTTTATAGTTGTGGTTGTTTTTTTCCCCCGACATGGTGGCTGTTCCCGTTCTGTGTGTTTAGGGGTTCACAAGGACACAGCGGCCGATTGACCCACCGACCCCACCCAGCGTTGGGTTGTGGGAGGAAACTGGAACGCCAGAAAAAAACACGCGGTCACAGGGAGAGCGTGGAAATGCCCCCTGACCGGACCAGATGGACTCGGTGCCTCACGCAGCCTTGAGAATCGAAACGGTGAATTATTGTTCCTCTCCCAGCTACGTGGAGCGGCATCTATATTTAAAAAGGGGAATCTGATGGTTTGGAACTCGTTCAACTTTCAGAATAAGAACTTTAAACCGCCACCACGCCAGATGCACAGACTCTTATCTCGGCCAACGCTCTTTCCTGGTCAAATTCCCACCCCACTCGTCAAACCATCCTCAACGTTAATGTGGCTCAGGATGCTGGTATTTATTTCGGACATGCCAGCTTGCAGATGAGACCAGGATTGGTGTCGTAGTGGACAGTGAAGACGTTTGTCTGAGGAAATTGAAAGACTATGAGGAGGGTCCGATGAAGTTCACGAGAATGATTCCGGGAACGAAGGGGTTAACATATGAGGAGCGTTTGGCAGCTTTGGGCCTATACTTACTGGAATTTAGAAGAATGCGGGGGTGGAGGTGGTGGTGGAATCTCATTGAAGCCTACCAAATGTTGAAAGGACTAGATAAGGTGAATGTGGAGAGGATGTTTCCTATGGTGGGGGTGTCCAGAACTAGAGGGAACAGCCTCAAAATTGAGGGGCAATCTTTTAGAACGGAGGTAAGGAGGATTTTTTTTAACCCAGAGAGTAGTGAGTAGCACAGACTGCGTTGGAGGTCAAGACTGTGAACTTAAAAGCATAAGAACATAAGAAACAGGAGCAGGAGTAGGCCATCCGGCCCATCGAGCCTGCCCCGCCATTCAATAAGATCATGGCTGATCTGTCCGTAAACTGAGCTCCATCTACCTGCCTTTTCTCCATAACCCTTAATTCCCTTACTATGTAAAAACCTATCCAACTGTTCCTTAAATATATTTAGTGAAAAAGCCTCAACTGCTTCCCTGGGCAGAGAATTCCACAGATTCACCACCCTCTGGGATAAACAGTTTCTGCTCATCTCCGTCCTAAATCTTCCCCCCTGAATCTTGAGGTAATGTCCCCTAGTTTTAGTCTCACCTACCAATGGAAACAACTTTCATACTCCTATCCCTTTCAACATTTTGTATGTTTCTATAAGATCCCCTCTCCTTCTGAACCCCAGAGAGTATAGTCCCAGGCGACTCAATCTCTCCTCATAGGTTAACTCCTTCATCCTTGGAATCAACCTGGTGAACCTCCTCTGCACCGCCTCCACAGCCAGTATATCCCTCCTCAAGTATGGAGACCAGAACTGCACGCAGTACTCCAGGTTCAGCCTCACCTGTACCCTGTATAGTTGCAGCATGACCTCCCTGCTCTTGAATTCAATCCTTCTAGCAATGAAGGCCAATATTCCGTTTGCCTTCTTAACAACCTGTTGTACCTGCAGGCCAACTTTTTGCGATTCATGCACAAACACTTCCAAGTCCCTCTGCACAACAGCATGCTGCAATCTTTCACCGTTTAAATAATAATCTGCTCTTCTATTATTCCTGTCGGTATATTTAAAGCGAAAATTGACAGTTTCCTGATTGGTGGGGGCATCAACGATTATGGCGAGAAGGCAGGTGTATGAGTGGGACCCGGGATCAGCCTTGATGGAACGGCGGGGCGGACTCGATGTGCGGAGTAATGATGCGTATGGCTCTTGCTCCTATGTCTTATGGTCTTTTGAGGAGCGTATGTAATATCTACAACTGGTATCATAGCAAAGTCACTGCACAATAACATTACACAATTAGGGCTACACAGCAATACTTATGTAAGTCTCCAGAGAATCTTCTTGACTTTGCCTGTACCCTATGTTCTACGAACCTGAGCTGAGAAAAAAAAGAGAATAAAAGTAAATAATAATTTTTTAAAAAAACAGGTAGGACTCACACGGTGAATGACAGGGCTCCAGAGAGTGTTGTAGACCCGAGAGACCCAATGGTACAAAGTCATATTTCTGCGGGTTCAGGGTGGTGAAGGGTATTTGGCACGCTAGCCTTCGTCGGTCATGGCACTGGCTACTGGAGTTGTTACGTCGTGATAATGTTGTGCAATACGTTAGTGTGCAGGTCTGCTCGCCTAGTTATAGGAAGGATGTCATTAAGCTGGAGGTGGGGGCAGAAAAGATTCAGCAGGATATTCTCAGGACTGGAAGACTTGAGTTATAAGGAGAGCCAGGAGCACCTGTTTCAGTCTCCAGAAAACTGAAACGATTGCTAACACGGTGTGTGAAGAAACTTCTTCTCAGCCTTGTCGGTTATCCTGGTACCAAATTACTTAATTAAAAAAAAATAATTTTGAGATAAAGCACGGTAACAGTGCCGACAGGCACAATGAACGTGCATCACCTAATTACACCCGTGAGGCCAATTAACCTATTAAACCGTACGTCTTTGCAATGTGGGAGGAAACCAGGGTACCCGGAGGAAACCCACGCGGTCATGGGGAGAACGTACAAACTCCTTGTAGACAGTGGCGGGAATTGAACCCGGTCGCTGCTGTAACACTAACTACCTTGTTAGCCCACATATTCTGCTTCCAAGTCTTAGGGAATGTTCCCATGGAAAATAACCTCCTGGTGTTGGACCTGAAACCTTCCCCCTCCCAGCCCTCTGCCCTCCTCCTTGGGATATAAGAAGTTTCAACGTGTCTGAAGCGACATTCACACAAAGTGCTGCAGGAACTCGGCAGGTCAGGAAGCATCCGTGGAAGGGAATGAAGAGTTGGTGTTCTGGGCCCAGACCCTTCATCAAGAAGGGAGCAGAGGTAGAATAAGAGGGTGTGGGGAGGGGAAGGCATACAAGTTGGCAGGTGATAGGTGACGAGGTGATGTGGAAGGAGCGGGGGGGGGGATTGTTTAAGAGGTTGGCAGGTGAAAAGTAGCCTCTACCCTAAAGGCATGGACATAAATGTCCCTAACTTCTGCTAATATCTGCTCTCCCCCTTCACTCTTTGTCCATTCCCTATTCTGGTTTCCCTCTCACTCTTCCTCTTCTCCTCACCTCCCCCGGTAGGCTTCCTCATTCCTTTTCTCCCATGGTCCTCACTCATCCGCTAGCAGATTCCTTCTTTTTCTCCAGGCCTTTACCACCTTCACGTTTCATTTGGTTCCTGGCACAGCCGGGTTCTTTTGAATGTCATAAAACACAGATCCTTGAATCCCTGAAAGTCATCTTAGGGTTGTAAAAAAAACCTTTTGGCACATTGGCCTTCATAAATCAAAGTATTGGCTACAGGAGTTGGGATGTTATGCTGAAGTTGTATAAGACTTTGGTGAGGCCTAATTTGAGTATTGTGTGCAGCTTTGGTCGGCTAACTGCAGGAAAGATATCAATAGGATGGAAAGAGTGCAAAGAAAACTTACGATGGCATTGCCAGGATTTGAGGAAACACCTCTGTGAACTTGAGTTGCATGGAAAGATCAGATAAGTTAGGACCTTATCCCCTGGTGTGTAGGAGAATGAGTGAAGATTTGATGGAGGTACACACAATTATGAAGGATATAGATGGTGTTGGGTGGTGGGGTGGAGATACGTCTCCACCAAAGGTGGTGTAAAGCACTCCTTCTCTCCGCTATCCTGTAGGTCACCCTTGGGCAAGGTGTAGCACCTGCTTGGCCCCACCCCCTATCAGGATCACATGAAGCCATGGGAGCAGGTGGTGGATGGTCGTATGAGCAGCCGGTACATATCACAAGACCTAGTTATGCAATGACGGACACCAGGCAATTTTTGAAGAGCATTGATAATGGCTGAGGTCACCACCCAGAAGAAGGTAATGAGAAACCTCTTCTGTAGAAATTTTTCTACAGAACCAAGTGCAATCATGAGACCACGTGTGGTTAAGTACACGGATGGACGGGTATGGAGATATAGTCTGAAAGCAGGTCGATGGGATTAGGCAGAGTAATTTGGTATGGACTAGATAGGCCAAATGCTATGACTCTATGACTGTAGAACAGTACAGCACAGGAACAGGCCTTGTCTGCGCCAAACCCAATGCCAATTAAACTGAACATATCATTATCGATTGTGCCACTAACCGGGGTTAACGTATGAGGCCTGCACTCGCTGGGGTTTGGTAGAGTGGGTGGGAGATCTCATGGAAACCTATCGAATCTTGATAGGCTTTGATAGAGTGGACATGGAGAGAATGTTTCCTGTAGTTGGCGGAGTCTACAATAACGGGACTCAGGATAGAAATACATCTCTTTACCACAGAGATGAGGAGGAATTTCTTTAGCCAGAGGGTTGTGAAACTTTGGAGTTCGTTGCCACAGGCCATGTCATTGGGTATATTTTAAGCAGTGTTGACAGGTTCTTGATTATTAAGGGCGTCAAAGTTTACGGGGAGAATAGGGTTGAGAGAAAACGGAAAAAACAGCCATGACGGAAAGGCGGCACAGATTCAATGGCCCAAATGGCCTAATTCTGTTTGTGTCTTATGTTCTCCCCCGCCCCCCCCCCCCCCAATGGCAGCAGGTACTCTCTACAATCAAGATTGTTCTCAGTATTATTTGTCTATTTATTTAAATTTGTACAGATTATCTTGTTTTGCATATTTATTCTCTGTTGGCCTCTATTGTGAAGTTTCTCATTGATTCTTTTGTATTTTTCTGTTCTACTCAGAATGCCCGCAAGTAAATTAATCTCGAGGTGGTATATGGTGACACGTACACTTAGTGGCACTTTATAAGTTGCAGGAGTGGAACCCGGCGAGGTCTTCTGCTGCTGTGTGGCCCATCCACTTCAAGGTTCAATGTGTTGTGCATTCAGAGATGCGCCTCTGCACACCACTGTTGCTGTAACATGTGGTTGTTTGAGTTACCGTCAGCTTGAGCCAGTCTGGCCATTCTCCTGTAATCTCTGTCATTAACGAGCTGCCTTTGCTCAGAGAGCCGCTGTTTCTTGCACCAATGTCTGTAAACTCGGGAGGCTGTTGTGCCTGAAAATCCCAGGAGACCTGCAGTTTCTGAGATACTCAACCGCTCCTTCTGCCATCAACAAGTCAAAGTCACCTATATCATATTTCTTCCTCATTCTGATGTTTGTTTGTACAGCTGAAGCTCATGACCATGTCAACATGCTTTTATGCATTGAGTTGCTGCCATATTTGAACCAAAGGGGATAACTTGACTCAACTTCACTTACCCCATAATTGAATTGTTCAAGAACCTATGAACTCACTTTCAATGATTCTTCGTTTCCTGTTCTCGATATTTAAGGCTTATTTATTTACTATTATTTGTTTCTTTTCATATTTGTCTTTTGCACACTGGTTGAACGCTATAGTTGGTGAGGTCTTTCATTGATTCCATTATGGTTATTATTTTATTATGGATTTATTGAAAATGCCCGCAAGAAAATGAATATCAGGGTTGTATATGGTGACATATATGTACTTTGATAATAAATTTACTTGGAACTTTGAACATGATTGGCTGATTAGATATTTGCATTAACAAGCAGGTCTGCAGTTGTACCTAATAAAGTGGCCACTGAACGTGCACTCTTGGATAATAAATTTACTTCGACCTTAGTGCGAGACAAAGAAATTGTCCTGCATATCTCCTGTAAACACCTCCCTCCTCCTCTGCTCTGTCTGTGGCCACCAGAAACCCGCGGAGAGCTGTGAACACAGCTCAGCAGATCACAGAAACTTGCCTCCCCTCCATGGTGTCTGTCTACACTTCTCGGTGCCTCAGTAAAGCAGCCAGCACAGTCAACATCCCCCCCACTTCCTCCAGCCACCCCTTTGCTAGAGAGTGTGACTCTGAAAGTATTTAGGCAGTGGGTTTGGATTGTGTGAAACTTAGTTATACAATACAGGAATGGCTTCCCATCCATCATCAGATTTCTGAACAGTCCAAGAACCCACGAACGCTACCTTGTTTTTTGTAGTGTTTATTGATAGTCAAAATTGAATGTCTCTGCATTAAAACCAACAGATTTCATGTCGTGATCATAAATCCAATTCCTTTTCTCAACCCCATCGGGACATCGCTGGATATCTGCATGCTTTGGACACTAAACGTACAAAACGATCAGCAAAATGCTCGCAATGGCCACAGAGGGACACACAAAACGTGCTGGAGGAACTCAGCAGGTCAGGCGTCATTTATGGAAAGGAAGAGAGTCGACGTATCGGGCCGAGACCCTTCCTCTGGACTGTAACGGAAGGCGGGGGGCAGGAGCCAGAATGAGATGGTGGTGGCGGAGTTCAAGTTGGCAGGTGATAGGGGAGGGAAATGGGTGGGCGGAGGGGAGGTGATAGGTTGAAGGGGTAAAGAGCTGTAGAAGAAGGAATCTGGTAGGAGAGTGGACCATGGGAGAAAGGGAAGGAGGAAGGGAACCAGAGGAAGGTGATGGGCAGGTGTGAAGGGAACGGGCAAGAAGGGGAAATTGAAAAAGAGGGATGGGGTGGGTAGGAATTACCAGAAGTTAGGGAAATCGATGTTCACGGCGCCAGGTTGGAAACCACCCAACCACAGGTGGTAACGGAATCATTTGAAAGTGTATGTTTCTCAGCCGGATTAGATTGATCTTAGAGCAGGACAAAGGGTTGGCATAGCATCATGGGCCGAAGGGCCTGTACTATTCTTGGTACTATGTTCTAATACAACAAACAACAGGAATTCTGCAGATGCTGGAAATTCAAGCAACACACATAAAGGTTGCTGGTGAACGCAGCAGGCCAGGCAGCATCTCTAGGAAGAGGTGCAGTCGATGTTTCAGGCCGAGACCCTTCATCCTGACAAAGGGTCTCGGCCTGAAACGTCGACTGCACCTCTTCCTAGAGATGCTGCCTGGCCTGGTGGGTCTCGGCCTGAAACGTCAACTGCACCTTTTCCTAGAGATGCTGCCTGGCCTGCTGCGTTCACCAGCAACTTTGATGTGTGTTGCTCCTAATACAACAATGCTAGGTACTTTCAGAGTATTTGACAGGTGCTGCCAGGGGGGTTTTTAAGAACAGGCTGGTGGACAGCCAGAGACCTCTTCCTAGGTGGGAAATGGCTAATACGAGGCGGCATAGTTTTATAGGCATTAGAGGAAAGTGTAGGGCAGGATGTCAGAGGCAGGTTTCCCCCCCCCACACTGAGTGGTGGCTACGTGAACACCCTTCGAAGGGTGGTAGTAGAGGCAAGTACACTTGGGGCTTTAAGAGATTTTTACATGGATGACAGAAAAATGGAGGGATATGTAAGAAGGAAAGGTTAGATTGATCGTAAGAGTAGGTTAAAAGGTTGGCACAGCATTGTTGGCCAAAGGGCCTGTCCTGTGCTGTAATGTTTATGTTCTATAATGGTTATAGAGAATCATTTCTGTAACGACAGTCAGCAGAGCGGGACTTAAGCTCGGGTCACTGGGTTGGTGTGGTCGGATTTCCGGGAATATCAGCACAGTGCTATTACAGCTCGGCGCATTCCGGAGCCATTCTGTCGGGAGTCTCTGTACGTCCTCCCTGTGGAATGCGTGGGTTTTCCCCGGGTCCTCTGGTTTCCTCCCACAGTCCAAAGACATACCGGATAGTTGGTCATTGTAAATGATTAGCTCAGGGTTAATTGCGTTTGTCGGGGCTTGAAGGCTGGAAGGTCCAACTCCGAGCTGTATTGCGAAATAAAAATTTATAAAAATTAAGAGTATAAAATTTGCTCGTGCTCGTGTGCAAGAAGTCACGCCAGTTCAGTCTTGGTCACCTGCTGTGGGAACGATGTCAAACTGGAAAGAGAACAGAAGAAGATGTTCCCAGGGACTGAGTTGTGGAGAGTTTGGACAGGCTAGGAATTGATTCCTGGGTAGCAGATGGAGGGGTGATCTTATAGAGCGGGGCTTCCCAACCCGGGGTTCACGGACCCCTCGGTTACTGGTAGGGGTCCATGGCATAAAAAAAGGTTGCGAACCCCTGTTATCGAGGGTGCAGACTGAGTGTATTCACCCCATCCCTAGCCCGTCAAAAAGGGGAACCAAGAATTCGAGGGAGGGGAGGAGAGAGTTTCATTAGGAAGTTTCTCTGACCACAGTGTCACATATGTGGAATGAGCTGCCAGAGGAAGTGTTTGAGGAAAGTAAGATAACAGCTTTTTTAAAAAGCTGCTTGAGCAGCTACACATGGATTGGAGGAGGTTTGGACGGGACACGTGCCAAACGAGGGCAAATGGGACTAGCTTGGATGGGGGAGGGGGAGGTCAATGGTGCAGCATAGAGTCATTGGGCCGAAGGGCCTCTTTCTATGCTGATGACAGGAATACGGCTGATTGAAAAATGTAGGGGGGTGGATAGAGTTAGTAGGTTAAAGGATTGGCACATCTCAGGCCGAGGGGACTGAACTGTGCTGTAGGTTTCATGGGAAGAGGTTCTGTCTGTTTCAGCAGTCGTCCTTGCCCACCCCGCCACCTGTCTTCAACTCTAGCAGGAACCTCTCGGACAGACGTGTTGTCCCTGACACCCTGCAGCCACACACGCCACTTCCACATACTCACTTCCCCTTTGCACGACAGGCACATTTCCAGGATTCTTTCGCCTGTATCCCACCCCTTCCCGCACCGGAGGGCAGGGCAGTGAGGACTCCCACAGTCATACAGCTCGGAATCAGGCCCTTTGGCCCAGAGGGTCAGTGCGGTCCATCGGCCGCGGAACGTTTCCCTCCCACATTTCCACCAGATTCTCCCCTTCGCCCACACAAATACTGGGGGTGGCGGGCTGGGGCGATTAACCCACTGACCCCGATTGTTTGCTGGGATGTGAGAGAGAGGGAGATAGAGACACACAGAGAAGGGCACACATGGGAGAGACCCAGGGGGATGGAGAGAGATGGAGTGAAAGATAGAGATAGAGACAGAGGGGGTGGGGAGAGAGGGAGAGAGAGGGGGGGACAGAGAAAGGGGGGTTGAGGGGGAGAGATTGAGGGAGGAGAGATAGAGGGAGAGGGGAGAGACAGGGGGGAGAGGGGAGAGACGGGAGAGAGGGGAGAGACAGGGGAGAGAGGGGGGGGAGGGGGAGAGAGGGGGGAGAGAGAGGGGGGAGAGAGGGGGGAAGAGAGAGGGGGAGAGAGAGAGGGGGAGAGAGGAAGGAGAGAGGGATGGGGGACAAAGAGAGAGGGGGTAATCAGAGAGGGAGAGGGGGGCGGGGGGGGACCAGAGAGGGGAGGGTGACGGAGATATAGGGAAGACGCAGATGAGAGGGTGAGAGTGACACACACACACACACACACACACAGAGTCAGGACAGACAGAGCCAGAGGTCAGGATTGATCCCACAGACACACACCCTTGTCCCCTATGTGCCCGAAGATCCCTGCGGCCTGGTGCGTGACATGCTTAGGCCCCACGCCGGTGTAGAGTGCCGGCTGACGCATCCCAGGCCGGGACGTCTGACGGGCGCCCCTCTCAGCTGTCCGCCTGTGGGTGGGTGGCCTGGTGGCGGCGCAGGTGGGTCCGCTGCACGAAGCCCTTGCCGCAGATGGCGCACTGAAAGGGCTTGCGGCCGCTGTGCAGGTAGCGGTGCTTTGCCAGACCGCCGGCGTTGCGGAAGAGCTTGCGGCACAGGGCGCACTCGAAGGGCTTCTCCAGTGTGTGGGTGCGCAGGTGCTCCACCAGGTTGCTGGACTTGGCGAATGGCCGCTGGCACAGGCTGCAACGGTAGGGCTTCTCGCCGGTGTGGACGCGCCGGTGCTGGCTGAGGTTGCCCGAGGAGTAGAAGCGGCGGGGGCAGAGCGGGCACTGGTAGGGCTTCTCGCCCGTGTGGATGCGGCGGTGCCGCGTCAGCTCGAAGGCGCGGGCGAAGCGTTTGGGGCAGGCCGGGCAGCAGTAGGGCCGCTCGCCACTGTGGACGCGCTGGTGCTGGGCCAGGTAGGAGGCCTTGGGGAAGGCCTTGCAGCAGACGGCGCACTCGAAGTGGGGGGAGAGGCGGGCGGGCAGCTCCAGCTGGGGTGCACCACCACAGGGCCGGCCGCAGAGGCAGCTGGAGCCCATGCCCAGGCCGCCGCTATCATCGTCCAGCGGGCAGGGGGCGACCGCTGCCACAACAAACGCGGTTGCTGGCGGCCCCACCTCCTCCTCCTCCTCCTCATCCTCTGCCGGCCCCTCCTCCTCTTCCTCCGCTGGTGCCTCCTCGACCCCTGCCATCATCATCTGCGAGAAGAGGAGGTGGGGGCTGTCAGTGCTGGATTTGGACAGGTGGGAGGGGGCAAGATGGGAAAGGGGGGAGGCAACGGATGGACGAAGGAGAGCAGAGGGAGGGGAAATGGAAGCAGCGGGAGAGGGAGGGTAGGGTGAGGGGGAGGCAGGGGTGATGGGTGGGGCACAAGGGTGTATGGTGGGGGATGATGTGTGAGGGGTTAAGCTTAAGGGGCGACAGTGAGGGGGGACAGCCGGAGAGTGAGGGGCTAAGGGTGGTAATCAATGGAGGGCGGAGAGATGAGACATTCAGTGTACAGGAGGTGGGGCAAGCTGGTTGGGGAGATAGACGGTGGGGTGACAGAGAGATGACAAGAGAGGGTCACAATAGAGGGGGAGTGACAGAGACTAGGCCTAAGGTGGGGACAGAGGGATGTGAAGCAGGGTGACCACGGAGTGGACGCGACGGAAGGGGGCGCCACGGGAGGACATGACGAGGAGTGCCATGGAGGGATGTGACGGAGGGGGGGGGTGACGGAGGAGGGGATATCATGGGGGACTACAGAGGGGGAGAACATCATCGGGACGTTGGGGGAGCGTTAGGAGATGCACTGGGGGTGGGTCCCCAGAGGGATCTGCGTCGGGGGGTGGAGGCCATCAGGGACTGGGGGCGAGGATCAACACATGGGGGATGCGACATATGGGAAGATCACGATGCGGGGTCGGGGGCAGAACACGGAGGGACGCGACTTAGCGGTCCACGGAGATACGCATCGGAGGAGGGGGCCGCTGAGGGACGCGATGTGGGGGGACATCGGGGAGGGGGGAGCGCGTCAGATTGGGAGGCGTCGGGCGGGGGGTTGTTAGAAGAGGGCCGTAAAGGGGTTGGTGTGAAGGACATGACGGAGAAGGGAGATGATAGATGGGGTGACGACTGGGGAGGGGGACGTTGGGTGGGAGCAAGGGGGTGTGACAGGAGGGGCGAGACAGTGGGGTCTGGGACAGGGGGTGGCGAGCCGGCAGTTCCGAGACAGAGGGGAGGCGCCACCTGGGGCTCGATGGGAGGGCGCGGGACAGTGGGGGAGGAGACAGAGAGGAGAGGGTTGTGATAGGGAGGGTTGCGATATAGTGGTGGATGCCGGGTGGAAAGAGGAGGGAAGAGGGGGGAGAGTGTGTGATGGTCTGCACGGTGGGGGTGGGGAAGTGGATGCGGGTGCGATAGTGAGAGTGGGTGTTGGGGGTGGTGGTCGGATGAGAGATCACTGCGAAGCAGAGGTGGGGGAGGAGAGTGAGGGGGCGGTGGGGCCGAGGTCGGTGATCAGGGGACCGGATACAAACGGGGACCCACTTACCCTCTACCGATCTCCGGCCTCCAGCTCCAGGTCCGCAGCCACCCCCAGCGCGCATGCGCCGTCTCTCACCAGCGGCGCCGACAGAGCACTCTCTGCCCCGCGATGATCCCTGGGAAATATGTGCCTCCATTGTGCTGATGTTATTTCCCCTTCTCTCCCCACTTCCGTTCCCTACCCCCTTTCCACCTCCCTCCCCTCCTGTTGTACTGTTCTGTGTTCTACATACCATGGCGAGAGGGGGAAAATTTAAAGGAGATTTGTTGGGAAAGTTCTTTTTTATTCAAGGTTAAGTTTATTATTGTTCAGCTGTACAAATGTATACTGCCTGTTCCTCTGGACCAAGCTGCACAATATAACTCACACACACAACACACAAAATAATATTACCACTAATACATTAATGGGTAATAAGTTGCATTTGCGACACAAGTTAAAAAGTGAACAGTGTAAACGCTACTGACGCTTCATACATGATGAGATCTGGGTGGTGGTTGGAGATTCTGTGAATGGAAAGCCCTTATCACCTGTGCTTGGTTCAGTTTCCCTAGTTAAACAGGTTGGTGTTGCTACCTGGGGTGGAAGTAACAGGCTCATGACTATTATCCATACAGATTCATATTGACCACATCTCCAAATTAAGCTCAAGTTTATTGTCATTCAATTGTAGATACTGCATGCATACCACCAAACAAAACAACGTTCCTCTGGACCACACTGCATATAATTCACACGCAACATGTAAAGTGATATTACCACAAATAAATTAACAAAATTTATTACAGAAGATTGACATTTAGCATAAGATGCATTTACAAACAAGTTAAAAAGTTAACAGTTTAATGCTCCTGCGTGGTGGCAGGGAGTTTAGTAGTCTCACGGCCTGGGGGAAGAAGCTGTTTCCCATCCCAATAGTTCTTGTCCTAGTGCTATGGTACCTCCTGCCTGATGGTATGGGGTCAAAGAGATTGTGGGATGAATGGGAGGGATCAATGACAATGCTACGGGCCCTGTGTAAGTACTGCTCTGGATAAATATCACTGGTGGGTGGAAGAGAGACCCTGATGATCCTCTCAGAAGTCCTTGTAATTCTTTGTAGGGTGTTGTGGTCAGATGCCTTGTGACTCCCATACTAGACAGCGATGGACGGTGTTCCTATGAAAATTAGTTTGATAAACCCAAAGGAACAGAAGAGACCCATATAAGTTGGCACCAGTAGTGTCTCAGGAGTTGCCAGTCAATGTTGAACTCAGTGGAGGGACTGCAGCTCTTGATATTTCCTTCAGGGTTTACTCCAAAAGAATTCCCTTTGTGTTGGTGTAGCTGCCAGGCGACATGTTTGGGATCAGAATTTTCCTTCTCCTAGATGAGCTACCAACCATGACCGACGGGCACCCACTGCCCGGAGTGACTAGGGTTTAAGACGTCAGTAGCCTGCCTTTTCTTCTTCTCCTGTCAGTAGAAATGGTTCTGACGGGCTTAGTAGCTAAGCCGTACATGAAGGTCAGGAGCTGGACTTGGTTGTCAGAGGCTATATGAGTTGCAGGCCATTGGGAACATTTAATAGGTAGTGGGAGCTTATCCCCATTATGTCCCCTGGCTATTACAACCTATCTATGTGTCTCCTGATTTCAAACACAAGAAAATCTGCAGATGCTGGCAATTCAAAGCAACTCGCACAAAATGCTGGAGGAACTCAGCAGGCTAGTCAGCATCTATGGATAATAGTAAACAGTCGACGTTTTAGGCCAATACCCTTCTTCAGGGCTGAGAAGGAAGGGGAAGATGCCAGAATAAAAGAATGGGGGAAGGGGGAAGGATGCTAGCTGGAAGGTGATAGATGGCTAGGTGGGTGGACAAGGTTCTAGGGCTGGAGAAGATTGCTTTTCTCACAAGTGACAACCTGTAATCTATGGCTCTTTGTTCTGAATCAGAGCAGAAAATGGGGCTTGAGTTAATCAGCTCAGACATAGACTCCCCTATTGTACCGAAGAACACATCACAAATTACTTCTTGTTTGGAAATTATCTCTAGTCCAGCAGATTATCAGGCTCATTATTGTGTCCTCTTTAAAGTACTATTCCTGAGCAAAAGTAGTTCATCTCAATTCAAGTTTAATTGCTGGTCAACCATACATGAATACTGATAATTACAACCAGACAAGACAGCGTCACTATGGAGTCAAGGTGTGAAAATACATTACCAAGAATCACACACAAGAAAACATTCACAGAATGAAGGACTCCCACTAACCAACCCCCTGCAGCTTGATGCCCAGTCTTTGCGCATATAAATTAACAAACTCATATAGAATATCAATAAAATACCCTAATGCAGAATATATATATTCTTCAGATCTCGTGGGAGGCTGGTGTAGCCATTGCAGGGGCCCTCGCATTGGGATTTAAGATGTGTTTAGCCACAGGTGATTCGAGTACAGGAGAAGGGATGTTATACTGTAGGGTCAAATTTGGAGTATTGTGTGCAGTTCTGGTCTCCTGCCTACAGATTGAAAAAGTGCAGAGAAAATTTACAAGGATTTTGCCGGACTTGAGTTATAAGGAAAGATTGAATAGGTTAGAACTTTATTCCCTGGAGTGTAGGAGAACGAGGAGAGATTTCATAGAGGTATATAAAATTATGACGGGTATTGATGGGGAAAATGCAAGTCGGCTTTTCCACTGAGGATCTAGAGGTTAAGGGTGAAAGGTGAAATATTTAAGGGGAACGGAAGGGGGAGGGGAGGTGCGTTACGAGTGGAAATGACGGATGCGGGTTTGATTTCAACATTCAAGAGAAGTTTGGATAAGTACGTGGATGGGAGGGTTATGGAGGGCTGTGGTCCACATGCAGGTCAATGGTGTGGTGATATCACGTGTCACTTGTAAGAATGTAATTGGACAGTGTTATGAGCATGCGCAGAAATCAGAGACTGATCCAGAACATGACTGTAAGAAACGTGGTTTGAGTAGTTGCTGTTGTAAATAAAAGTTCTAGTTTTAATTCTTCCAGAATATGGTTTGTTCTTAGTAACCCATGGTACGTATAAAGAAGACAACATGGTCTGGAAGAATAATACGTTTCACTAACACGGGGGAAGCAAAGATAATCGAAAAAAAAGAGTGCGAACTTTTTCGTTATTTGATAACAGATTTAAAAATGGAAGTCTTGCAACCCATATTGACGCTTCAGCTGACTGGAAATGTAGCTGAAAACTGGAAAAGATTTAAACAGTGTTTTGAAATTTATTTAACGGCCATCGGAGCAGATAATAAAATGGAAAAATCGAAAGCTGCAATTCTACTCCATGTAATAGGGGATGATGCAATTGAGGTATATAATAATTTTACTTTTGAAAATGGAGATAATTTAAATCTAAAAGTGATTATGGAAAAATTTGAAGCATTTTGTATACCAAAGTGTAATGTGACATTTGAAAGGTACACAACAGGAATTCTGCAGATGCTGGAAATTCAAGCAACACACATCAAAGTTGCTGGTGAACGCAGCAGGCCAAGCAGCATCTGTAGGAAGAGGTGCAGTCGACGTTTCAGGCCGAGACCCTTCGTCAGGACTAACTGAAGGAAGAGTACAAATTCTTTACCTGTCGGCAGAGGGGTGGTCAAACGATTGATCAATTTGTTACGGAGTTGAGAAACCACAGTAGAAGATGCAAGTTTGCAGAGGTTACAGACTCTGTCATTAAAGACAGAATTGTTTGCGGCATTCTGGATAATGGTCTGAGAGAAAGACTGTTAGAACAAGATTTGAATTTGGAAAAAGCTTCTGAGACCCTGATGTCGCAGGCTAAAGAGCTTTTTATCGAGAACTGCTGCGTAGACGCTGTAAAGCGCAAACATATTAGAAAAAATAATGCAGCAGCAACGAAACTGACAGAGAGCAAGACGTCACCTGAGAGAAAAAAAATTATGTGATCATTGCGGACGGCAGCACCGGGCAAAAAAGTGTCCAGCGTATGGTAAAATGTGCAATGACTGCGGTAAGAGTATTCATTTTTCACACTGTTGCAGAAGTAGAAAGGAAATAAAACATGTAAATGCAGTGCTTGAAAATGAACATGAGGAATGTTATACAGATGTGCTTTGTGAAAACAAAGTAAGAATGACTGGACTATTCCATTGCAAGTGAACCAAAACAATATACCATTTAAACTTGATGCTGGAACATACGTAAATGTTCTTGCAGAATCTGAGTTTAACGCATTAAAGCCAAGACCAAAGTTACATTGTCGTACTCGATCGGACCCGATGCAATAGCAATTGTACCACAAATACACTGACACATGTAATTCCTTTCAAACCTTTATTCTCTACTCATAGCGTGCTATGGGGGAAGTTACAGACTGATCTCCCAGAAGAGCCAGTCCAGAAACTGCCCCCGAATTACACAATTTTCCACAGTTAATAACATTGATCAGGTAGCAGGAAATCTTACGATTACAAGTTTAGACAATATTAGAATCATTTCAATCACATGCTAAGATACAGTTAGATGTAAGATAATTATTGGTCAGTTGGTTATAATTATTTTAAGCCAAAGCTAGCCCATCAGTTCCTCATTTGGACCCTTTCCCTTTTCTCCCGAACATTCTAACCGTTACCTCATCCCTCCCATATTTTTAGCTATACCTTGAGCTGCTTCTGCAAGATCAGGTAGTTCCTTATTTGAGCCTTTGCCTATCTTTAGAGAACAATGACTAGTGCACCACAGTTTACCGGGTAAAGCTTCTTTCTGACTGTCCAAAACAGTAAGCTAAGGTGTCCATAAGGTGATTGATCATTAATTAATCATTGTCCTCTGTTTTCCCCCTATTTACTTATCCCTTCATTCTATCAACATCAGACAAGTATAAAAGCGACTGGGTATTCAGGTGCAGACATTCAAGTCAAAGAACATATGTGGCAAAAGTATCACACAAAAATATGGTGCACACAGTTTCATTTGTGGTCGCGCCAAAGAATGTACCGTCAATACTTGGTTTATCTGCCCGTGAGAGACTGGATTTGGTGAAAAGAGTTTTTGTCTTGGATAGTGACACAGAGCTGAAGCGACAGAATGTAGCATTACAGTCGGCAGAAGGTGATGTAACTCGACTGCAGGTCCAACTCGTGGAGGCAAACGCTGACATGGAGAATATAAAAGCAGTAGCTGCAGTGTCCGAGACGACCAAACAGGAGGCAATTGATGATGTGGAAAAGCAGTGGCAGGAGGAGGTTGCTTCAATGCGAGCAATAATGAAAGAGACTCTGAGAGAATGTTCGATTCAGTTTCATCACCGTCTAGAGCAAGAACGCTCACAGTGGGCACATTATAAGGAAGCAGTGGAATATGAATCGCCTGATCTGAAGCCAAAGAGTGACAAGAATCAGGATCCAATTGAAGAAGTGAAAGCACAAGTGAGGGTATTGAGAAGTTTTACTGAAATGATGAAGTCTCAGCGTGGAAAAGAGATTACACAGTTAATGAACGAATTAGATGAAGAAAAGAAGATTCGTATTTCATTACAAATGGAAGTGGAAGAAATTAAGAAAGCTCCAGTACTTGAAGAAGTATAACCCAGATCATACATAGTCCAAACAGAAGAAGGAGCAGTGTTAAGAAGAAAATGCAAAGACCTTAAGAAAGAGCCAACCTCAGAGTTTCAGTTATCTGATGCAGATTTGTCTTGATTAATGTTCTTCTTCTACTTCCGGCAGTTTAGACGCATCTAGGCATATTACTGCCCTCCGCAGGATGTATAATTAATTATAGCACTTCAAGAAACTCAAATTCTCGAATACAACCTAGTCTCATGTATACACTGAATAATAAACTCTCCAATCAGATGTTGATTCTCTGGGTGGCCAAACAAGGATTTAATAGAAAACCAAAATATATTTAAGCCAGACAGCCTCTTGATCAATATGCTTCTTTCACTTTTATATCGATTACAGCTCAGTAAAACATGCTGGACTGTTTCTGGACAACCACAGTCACATAATCCAGTAGGACGTTCTCCTATTATCTTTAAATAATAGTTTAGCCCACAATGCCCCAACCGAAGTCTTGTTACTTTCACCATATCTCTACAATTTAAAAGGTAACAGTCTGAGACCTTTTTAATTAGTGAGTGACTAGAAAAATAATGCCTGCCCCTTAATTCATTTTACCAATCCTCCTGCCACTTCTTCTCTATACCGTTTTTTAATCCTACTTCTCAATTCTGCTCTGCCTAGGGGAACTCTAATTTCTACTTGCCTGCTCGGTAAGGAAGACTTTGCAATGCCATCCACAATTTCATTTCCCTCCACCCCAGCATGCCCAGGTATCCATGAAAATCTAACTGCACAACCCATCTTCCCTACTCTAAACAACACTAAGAGAATCTCAATAACTATGTCAGGACGAGCTTTCGATTTATTCCCTTTTATACCTCTAAAGCAGCAGTAGAATCTGAACAGATGATAACTCTACATGGTCGAGAGTCTTCTACCCACCATAAGGCCCAGAGGATTGCTAATAATTCTGTTGCAAAGACAGAAACACCATCTGAAACCCGGTGACCAATCTTAACTCCAAGTTGAGACACATACATCCCAAATCCTGCCCTACTGCTCTCTGGGTCCACAGAACCATCAGTAAAAATCCTCAGATAAGATCCCCATTTATTAATTAAATACTCATTTATGATCAACGCTGATGAATTTGCTCTGCTTCCTTGAAGCTGAAAAAGGCGGAATAGGTCTACTTCTGGTTCTGGCAAGAGCCAAAAAGGGACGGGTGGCAAGCAAATTTGGTCAACTATGTCTTCCTCAGTCAGTTTCAATTTCACAGCCCAGTTATTAACCAAATCTAAAAATGGATATCTTTTAATTTTGCTTTGGCGTTCCGACTTCCCCTGTAAAAGACACTTTGGCGGACAGTTGTGATTGAAGCCATTTAGATTTGCCCAATACTGCAGGCCCAACTGAATTCGTCTTAAATGCAGAGGCACTTCTTCCATCTCTGCACATAATGCCAGGACTGATGTTGTTCTAAAAGCTCCACAACAGAGTCTAAGTGCTTTGGACTGCACAGTGTCTAGTTTTCCAAGCACTGTCTTAGCAGTGGAACAATAAGCAATACAACTATAATCAATAACTGATCTAATCATAGCTAGGTATATTAAGTACATAGTTTCCCGCCCTGCTCCCCAGTCACATCCAGCAATACTTCTCATAACGCTTAAAACTTTCTCACACTTTCCAGTTGTTATATCTATATGAACTCTCCAAGAAGTCTTTCTTCAAACCAGGCACCTAAAAACTTGAATATCTTGACTTTTTCTAGTGAAGAATCATATAGATACAATTCACAATCAGGAATCTTTCTTCTAAAGCCCAAAATCATATATTTGGACCTAGAAGCAGAAATCCTGAAACCCCATTTATTAGCCCAGTTTTCAACTGACCTTAAAGCCTTTTGTACCTGCCTTAAGATATACTTGACGTTTCTTCCTCTTTTCCAGATTGCACCATTGTCTGCAAACAATGATTTGCCAAATCCTGTCCCTACCTGATCAAAGATATCATTTATCATGACATTATAAAGAACTGGACTAACGACACTTCCTTGAGGTGTACCATTACCTATTTTAACTGACTTGGAGCTTGTTCCGCCTATTCTTACTTGAATTGTCCTTTCCTTAAGGAAATCTTTGATCCAATTAAACATTCTACCTCTAATTCCCGTATCATAGAGTTTAATTAATAAGCTATCCTTCCATAGTGGGTCATACGCTCTTTCAGTATCTATAAATATAGTTACCATTACTTCTCTATTTTGAAACGTTTTAATATCATGATCTGAAAGGGCAACAGATTCCTTTGTTGATCTTCCAGTTCTAAAACCATTTTGATAGGCAGCAAAATGTCCCTTATTTTTCAAAAAATAAACAAGTCTGTTGGTGACCATTCATTCCATAATTTTACAAAGCACTGACGTTAAAGCTATAGGCCGATACGAACTAGGACTAGACGTGTCCTTACCTGGCTTTAAAACTGGAACTACCACCGCATGCTTCCATTCTACTGGTAATTTTCCTTCTTTCCACACTGAATTAAACAAAGCTGGTATTTCTATTAATACAGAGTCATCTAAATGCTTAAGCAATTCATAATGCAGTCCGTCCCTACCAGGAGAAGTGTTTGAACCTGATTGGACAGCTTCCTGCAATTCCTGAATTGAGAAATATTATCATCCAAACTCCTGTCCAATTTCCAACTTTCATTTAACATAATTTCTTTTCTCAAATCACCTAACTCTCCAGAACTGTATAACGCTTGGAACACCTCTACAAACATATCAGCCTTTTCCTAATTAGTTACAACTTCAATATCCCCTTCCAGCAAAGCTGGGATAGATGGTTTCCTATATATCCCTGACATTCTGTGAATGATCGTCCATAGCTGCTTTATAGGTGTCTCAGGGCCCAGGGTTCCACAAAATCTTCTCCAACTATCCCTCTTTGCATTTTTAATTACTCTGCTTGCTACTGCTCTTTCCTTTTTATACCCCATAACATTATCTAACACTGGATACTTTCTTAATTTCCTGTAAGCTCTATTTCTGTTTTTTACTGCTATATCACAATTTTTATTCTACTACGGAACTAATGCTCGAGCCTTAGGAACATTCCGTAGCAGAATAGTCAACTAAGCAACTTTATGAATTATAGAACGAAGGGATTCATTCCAATCGTCTGTGGAGCCCTTAATCTCTTCTATTAATCTCTTCTATTATATCCACAGCTGTCTCCTGGTACTCATCCCAATGGGCCAAAGAAAAATTATACCTAGCAGACCTCTCCTCAACTTCTACTATCAAATTTCTACCAAATCTACATAATATAGGATAGTGATCACTTCCTAGTGTGTATCTGTCCATAACATCCCATTCCCTAACCCTATCTAAGTTTGAGGAAGTGATAGATAAGTCTATGTGGCTACAAGTATTCTTTAGAATATTAAGTCTTGTAGGCCTTCCGTCATTTAGCAGTACCATGTTGTGTTTATCTAGAAACTCCTCTATTACCGCTCCATTACTATCTTTACTTTTACTTCCCCATATAGGATTATGGGCATTGAAATCTCCAACCCAGATGACTGAGGATCTTAACTTATTCATAATTTCATCCAAATCTGATAACATCATATTACCCGGATTATAAAAGTCAATCAAAGTTGTTTGACCACGAGAGCTCCAAACCTCCACGGCCACAATCTCAAGGTTAGATTTAAATCAAGTCTTGTAAACTGGAGTCCTGTTTTTATGAAAGTTGCACACTCTCGATCAAGAAAAGGTGGTGATTGGGACCAGACTTACCCATTCTGTCAGCTCTCAAACTATCATATCCAGGGATCACAAAATCTAAATGAGATTTTAACCATGTCTCCTGTACACAGGTCAAATAAGGCTTGTCTTTAAAAGTTCCAACAAATCTTTTTAGTTCTTGACCATTTGCAGTTAAACTTCTTGCATTCCATTGTAATATTAAAAGCATCCAAATACTAATTATTGGCTTCTTCATCCACATAAAGCTCCTCCGTACTCTCTGACCCCGACAATGGGGAAGTATTCAGTGATTGTTTGTCTGTCATATACTCATGTAATTTTTTTGGCGAAATCTGTTTCATATCATGGAATCTCTTTGCAGCTCCAACAACTAGTTTTATCATATCCAATCTCTTGGTTGTAGTTTTAGCCCTGACCAATACATCAACAACAAACGCCAAAAAACTCTTTAGTCATCAACAACTTGCCTGAAGGAACCATAGCTGGAGAACTCGGAATGCACTGACTTCCCATCATTCCAATCTTTTCTTTACTTATCCTTTGTTCTCTATCAACTTTCTTTACTGCTTCAGCATATGATATTTTTGTTGGTTACTAACATCCTGAATCTGCTTTGCCTTACTAAAATAATCACATCCTCTGAACGCCGCTATATGGTCGCCTCCACAGTTACTGCATTTAGGCACCGCTGCCTTACATGCTTTAGTATCATGATCCTCTCCACATTTCACACATCTTCTTTTACCTCAACATGAACCAGCAACGTGTCCAAATCTCTGGCAATTATAACAGTGCAAGGGAGGTCTACTGTATTCTCTAACTTGATAAGACATGCACCCAAGATAGACTCTAGTTGGAAGAACATCACCTGCAAAAACCATAAGAACAGGAGAATCCCAATCACCACCTTTTCTTGATTTTAATCGTTTGGCTTCAATCACTTGACCACCTTTAATATTGTCCAAAATTTCCTTTTCCGTCATGCCGACCAAATACCATACACTACCCCCTTAACTCCCTTCCTTTCTTTCAGAGTAATACACTCCACTTTCACAACCAATTTTCCCACCATTTTAGCACTGTTATATTGGTCAATATCTTTGCAACAAATTTTCAGCAATCCGTTAGACAAAATCTTGGCCTGGAATCCTTTACCTATTTGGTTCTGTAATGCTGCTGTCACTTTCAAAGGATTAAGGGCTCTAAATCCTCCTTCCCCTTCCTTCTGACCTTTAATTTTATACAGAACTATAAGTTCCTCCAATGGGGTGACTAGGGTGATATACTGCGTCTGGTGCTCCTGATGTGGCCTTTTATATATTGCCGAGACCCGACGCAGACTGGGAGACCGCTTTGCTGAACATCTACGCTCTGTCCGCCAGAGAAATCAGGATCTCCCAGTGGCCACACATTTTAATTCCACATCCCATTCCCATTCTGACATGTCTATCCACGGCCTCCTGTACTGTAAAGATGAAGCCACACTCAGGTTGGAGGAACAACACCTTATATTCTGTCTGGGTAGCCTCCAACTTGATGGCATGAACATTGACTTCTCTAACTTCCGCTAGGCCCCACCTCCCCCTCGTACCCCATCTGTTACTTATTTTTATGCACACATTCTTTCTCTCACTCTCCTTTTTCTCCCTCTGTCCCTCTGAATATACCTCTTGCCCATCCTCTGGGTCCCCGCCCCTCCTTGTCTTTCTTCCCGGACCTCCTGTCCCATGATCCTCTCGTATCCCCTTTTGCCTATCACCTGTCCAGCTCTTGGCTCCATCCCTCCTCCTCCTGTCTTCTCCTATCATTTTGGATCTCCCCCTCCCCCTCCAACTTTCAAATCCCTTACTCACTCTTCCTTCAGTTAGTCCTGACGAAGGGTCTCGGCCTGAAATGTCGACTGCACCTCTTCCTACAGATGCTGCTTGGCCTGCTGCGTTCACCAGCAACTTTGATGTGTGTTGCTTGAATTTCCAGCATCTGCAGAATTCCTGTTGTTTGCGTTCAAATTCACTACTGCGAAGCCTCTTCCGGTGATGCCTACACCGAAGAAGTTTAGATCCTCGCTTCGACGGGAGTTCAGTGAAACCATCTCTGACTGCTCGCCATCTGTAATTTCTTCGGCTCTTCAACTTTTCGACCACACTTTGACTCAGACTCGCTATCACAGCCATATATCCTTTCTTGGAACGTGCCTCCGTCGCCAACTTACTCCAGTTGGCTTTAGGATTCATTTCGAAGCCTCTCAATTTGGACCTTCTGAGGATCCCAGGTACTCACATTTTATTGACTCTGCCTCTTGTCGCTTCTCCCGTCAAGCTCTGAAGGCGACTCTCTCCGCGATGAGGAGATATTTGGTGTCCCTATCCCAGACCCTTCCACACCTTCGGGACACTTTCTTTGCCGTCTGTAATGGTCCTACCCGTTATTTCATCCTTACGCCTGCAATCGCCGTTTTTTTGACTTTGTCATGTTAGGCAAAGATCGCAAGATCCTACATCTATGGACTCCAGAGCCTGCCGGCCCCGACGCTAGCAGACATGAACTTCAGATTGCGGCTCCTGCCATTGATCTCGGCGACTCCAACACCTCAGGGCATATTCAAAACACGGACTCCAGCAACGACCATTCAACAGCTTCACAGCGATTGTGCAACCACCAACTGCGACGCCAGCCTTGAACTCCAGGCCGCGTCTTTATGTGCTGCTGTTGTGACTCCCGTCTCCCCTTCCCCCACCACCACTCCGCAGCCCCGTCTTCCTCAGATCCCACAGTCAACTCCTGGGCCCTCAGAGGCTCCATCTTCCTCTCACCTCAACCCTCCCCTCTCCATTGACACCCCCAGCCTCCCCCCTCCCCCCTCTGATCCCAGCTCTCATCCGTGCCGGGTCTTTACCATCCCCTCTGACCTTCAACTGTCGGAGGCAGAATGCTCTGTTCTCAGTAAGGGCCTCACCTTTGTCCCCCTTCGCCCACACCTCAGCGAGTTCCGTATTTGCCACGATACAGAACTTTTCTTCCGCCGTCTCCGTCTCCGAGCCTACTTCTTCAGCAATGACTCTTCCACCCCCACTGATGACCCCTTCTCCCGTCTTCAACCCTCCTCTTCTTCATGGACACCCCGCTCTGGTCTTCTGCCTGCTCTGGATCTCTTTATTGCTAACTGCCGACGGGACATCAACCGTCTCGACTTTACCGCACCTTGTCCCCATTCCAACCTCACTCCTTCGGAACGCTGTGCTCTCCACTCCCTCCGCACTAATCCTAACCTTATTATTAAACCGGCCGATAAGGGGGGGTGCTGTTGTAGTCTGGCGTACTGACCTCTACCTTGCCGAGGCACAGCGACAACTCGCGGATACCTCCTCTTATTTACCCCTCGATCGTGACCCCACTAAGGAGCACCAGGCCATTGTCTCCCACACCATCACCGACTTTATCCGCTCAGGGGATCTCCGATCCACTGCTACCAACCTTATAGTTCCCACACCCCGCACTTCCCGTTTCTACCTCCTACCCAAGATCCACAAACCTGCCTGTCCTGGCAGACCTATTGTCTCAGCTTGCTCCTGCCCCACCGAACTCATTTCTGCATACCTCGACACCGTTTTATCACGCTTGTTCAATCCCTTCCGACCTATGTTCGTGACACTTCTCACGCTCTTAAACTTTTCGATGATTTTAAGTTCCCTGGCCCCCACTGCTTTATTTTCACCATGGATGTCCAGTCCCTATATACTTCCATCCCCCGTCAAGAAGGTCTCAAAGCTCTACGCTTCTTTTTGGATTCCAGACCTAATCAGTTCCCCTCTACCACCACTCTGCTCCGTCTAGCGGAATTAGTCCTTACTCTTAATAATTTCTCCTTTGGCTCCTCCCACTTCCTCCAAACTAAAGGTGTAACTATGGGCACTCGTATGGGTCCTAGCTATGCCTGCCTTTTTGTTGGGTTTGTGGAACAATCTATGTTCCGTGCCTATTCTGGTATCTGTCCCCCACTTTTCCTTCGCTACATTGACGACTGCATTGGCGCTGCTTCCTGCACGCATGCAGAGCTCGTTGACTTTATTAACTTTGCCTCCAACTTTCACCCTGCCCTCAAGTTTACCTGGTCCATTTCCGACACCTCCCTCCCCTTTCTAGATCTTTCTGTCTCTGTCTCTGGAGACAGCTTATCCACTGATGTCCACTATAAGCCTACTGACTCTCACAGCTATCTGGACTATTCCTCTTCTCACCCTGTCTCTTGCAAAAACGCCATCCCCTTCTCGCAATTCCTCTGTCTCCGCTGCATCTGCTCTCAGGATGAGGCTTTTCATTCTAGGACGAGGGAGATGTCCTCCTTTTTTAAAGAAAGGGGCTTCCCTTCCTCCACTATCAACTCCGCTCTTAAACGCATCTCCCCCATTTCACGTACATCTACTCTCACTCCATCCTCCCCCCACCCCACTAGGAATAGGGTTCCCCTGGTCCTCACCTATCACCCCACCAGCCTCCGGGTCCAACATATTATTCTCCGTAACTTCCGCCACCTCCAACGGGATCCCACCACTAAGCACATCTTTCCCTCCCCCCCCACTCTCTGCATTCCACAGGGATCGCTCCCTACACAACTCCCTTGTCCATTCGTCCCCCCCATCCCTCCCCACTGATCTCCCTCCTGGCACTTATCCGTGTAAGCGGAACAAGTGCTACACATGCCCTTACACTTCCTCCCTTACCACCATTCAGGGCCCCAAACAGTCCTTCCAGGTGAGGCAACACTTCACCTGTGAGTCGACTGGGGTGATATACTGCGTCCGGTGCTCCCGATGTGGCCTCTTATATATTGCCGAGACCTGACGCAGACTGGGAGACCGCTTTGCTGAACATCTACGCTCTGTCCGCCAGAGAAAGCAGGATCTCCCAGTGGCCACACATTTTAATTCCACATTCCATTCCCATTCTGACATGTCTATCCACGGCCTCCTGTACTGTAAAGATGAAGCCACACTCAGGTTGGAGGAACAGCACCTTATATTCCGTCTGGGTAGCCTCCAACCTGATGGCATGAACATCGACTTCTCTAACTTCTGCTAGGCCCCACCTCCCCCTCGTACCCGATCTGTTACTTATTTTTATGCACACATTCTTTCTCTCACTCTCCTTTTTCTCCCTCTGTCCCTCTGAATATACCTCTTGCCCATCCTCTGGGTCCCCCCCCTTTGTCTTTCTTCCCGGACCTCCTGTCCCATGATCCTCTCGTATCCCCTTTTGCCAATCACCTGTCCAGCTCTTGGCTCCATCTCTCCCTCTCCAGTCTTCTCCTATCATTTTGGATCTCCCCCTCCCCCTCCAACTTTCAAATCCCTTACTCACTCTTCCTACAGTTAGTCCTGACGAAGGGTCTCAGCCTGAAACGTCGACTGCACCTCTTCGTACAGACGCTGCTTGGCCTGCTGCGTTCACCAGCAACTTTGCTGTGTGTTGCTTGAATTTCCAGCATCTGCAGAATTCCTGTTGTTTGAGTTCCTCCAATTCACCCATTTTCCTCAATTTGTTGTCCCCCATTGCTTCGGGTCTTTCACTTGATGCACCCCTTTTCTGACTACCCTTACTTCTGGAGTATTCCACAGTCTCCCGCCCTCCTCCTTCAATCTCAACCCCCCCCCCCCCTTTTGCAGCCATAGGCTACAAACTAACCCTTTCCAAACTACTAGGCTGAATCTGGGTAAGATATTTCCAACTCCCTTGCAGTCAGGAACCTCTCAACCTAACCACTCCTCCTCTCCCTGCTTCCTCCTTCTCCTTTGATTAATGTTCTGTATCTTGTTTTACGGCAGTTGGCATCCAGTTTAATGGTGCATTACTGCCACTGATTAATGTTGCTAATTGTTTTTCTTTTTAAGGAAAGAAGGATGTGGTGATATCACGTATAAGAACGTGATTGGACAGTGTTATGAGCATGCGCAGAAATCAGAGAATGATCCAGAACATGACTGTAAGAAATGTGGTTTGAGTAGTTGTAAATAAAAGATATAGTTTTAATTCTTCCAGAATATGGTAACCCACGGTACGCATAAAGAACACAACAAACGGGACTAGGCAGAATAAACAGTTCGGTATGGACTGGAGGGCAAACTCTTTTCCCGCTCTCTGACCCCAAATTATATGTCTCTAAGGATTACCGATAATGTTTTTTTTAAAAATCTACTTACAGGTCTGACCATCTCCTGACCTCCAGAAGGGATTGATCGACTGATACGACTCCTGACTTCCAGATGGAGCCTCCGATGCTGAGAGCTGACTCTCAGACGCTGGCTGGAGTCCGAGGAGCTGCCGGAGTGAAGGCCTATCCGACATAAACCCCACCGTATGCCTCGGCCCCAGTACCGAAGCCGAGGCTTCACGGACTCTCCCTCCCCCCACTCCCCCACTTCCAGCCACTGACCTGCTGTGTCAACCCCCTTCTCTTCAGGACCTCCAGATCGGTGAGGAATGGCAAGCAGCTTCGCAGGCCTACGGAATCCACTCCAGGTTTTCCAGGTCACTTGCATTCCAGTCCAGGTGGATCCACTCCAGGACATACTTTATACTTTATTGTCGTCAAACAATTGATACTAGAACGTACACTCATCACAGCGATATTTGATTCTGCGCTTCCCGCTCCCTGGATTACAAATCGATAGTAAATATTAAAAATGTAAATTATAAATCAAAAATAGAAAATGGAAAGTAAGGTAGTGCAAAAAAACTGAGAGGCGGGTTCGGAAATTTGGAGGGTACGGCCCAGATCCGGGTCAGGATCCGTTCAGCAGTCTTATCACAGTTGGAAAGAAGCTGTTCCCAAATCTGGCCCTACGAGTCTTCAAGCTCCTGAACCTTCTCCCGGAGGGAAGAGGGATGAAAAGTGTGTTGGCTGGGTGGGTCGTGTCCTTGATTACCCTGGCAGCACTGCTCCGACAGCGTGCGGTGTAAAGTGAGTCCAGGGACGGAAAATTGGTTTGTGTGATGTGCTGCGCCGTGTTCACGATCTTCTGAGGCTTCTTCCGGGGCCATCCGGGATTTAACAAAACGTTGGAGGCAGCGTGTATGGAGGGGAATCAACAGTCGAGGTTCTCGGCTGAGGACCGAACATTGTCTATTTCCTTCTCTCCATAGATGAATAGTGCGTGTGTATTGCTCAAGATTTCTAGCATCTGCGGAATCTCTTGAGATTATGTTTACCTGGGAATCCTGCTGAGAGGACTGGCCTGCAGGTTAGGCTGAAGCAGCCTGTTCAAATCCACCCCCCCCCCACCCCTCCAGTGAATTTCTAGCTAATGTCCAGACCATCCAGAATAAAGGCGTTGGACTAAAGAGAGCGAAGGGACTGCGGTGTGCTCTGCCTCGCCAAAATGTGGCTCACACCTGTGTCTCGATGAAGGGTCTTAGACTGAACATTCTCTGCTTGTATCTCCCCGCCACCATAGATAAGTCAATTGGACTATAAGACATCGGAGCAGAATTAGGCCATTCGCCCCATCGTGTCTGCTCTGTTATTCCATCATGGCTGATTTATTATCCCTCTCAATCCCATTCTCCTGCCTTCTCCCTGTAACCTTTGACATCCTGGCTGATCGAGAACCTATCAAACTCTACTTTAACAATACTCAATGACTTGACCTCCACAGCCGCCTGTGGCAATGAATTCCACGGATTCCCCACCCTCTGGCTGAAGAAATTTCTCCTCATTTTTGTCCTAAAGTGACACCCTTGTATTGTGAGACTGTTCCCTCTGGCCCTAGACTCAATAGACAATAAACAATAGGTGCAGGAGTAGGCCATTCAGGCCTTCGAGCCAGCACCACCATTCACTGTGATCATGGCTGATCATCCACAATCAGTACCATTTCCTGCCTTCTCCCCATATCCCTTCACTCCGCTATCTTTAAAGTGGACTCGTCTACTTTAGGAAAAGTCCTCTCCATGTCCACTCCATCTCAGCTTTTCAAGGAGATCCCCCTCATTCTTCTAAACTCCAGGGAATACAGGCCCTCGGCCATCAAGCGCTAACCCTTTTATTCCTGGGATCATTCTCATGAACCTTGTCTGGACCCCATGTCACACTATTTTTTATTGATGACACCTCTGCCTCCAGTATTATAATTCCAAGCAGACCCACCTCCAAGTGCCTAAACCTGGGGGGGTCAACATCTCCCTTTCCAACTCAATCCTTGACTTCCTGACCAACAGCAACACCTCCAGCATGATTATCCTCGACGCTGGTGCTCCCCAAGGTTGCGTTCTCAGCACCCCCCCCCCCCGCTCTGCTCCCTGTAGGCTCACGACTGTGTTGCCAGGTTCTGCTCCAACCCCCATATATGCAAGTTTGTAGTTGGCACCACTGCAGTACGCCGCAACTCAAATAACGATGAGTCAGAGTACAGGAAGGTGGTGGAAAGCTTAACGACATGGTGTCATGACAACAAACTTTCCCTGGATGTCAGCGAAACTGAAGAGCTGGTCATTGATTTCAGGAAAGGGCGAGGCAGTGCACACACTCCTCTTTACATCAACAGTGCTGAGGTCAAGGGGGATGATATTTTCAACTTCCTAGGAATGATCCATCGCTATTGATCCAACCACATAGACGCCAAGTGTAAGGAAGTTTACCAGTGCCTCCTCTTCCTGACAAATAAATTCTGCATGTCCGTTTTGAACCCACTCCAATTTCCAAGAAACACTGCTGCAAGAAAGCAGTGTCCATCAGTTAGAACCCCCACCCTCCAAGCCTTCTTGTTGCTGCCAACAGGTGGGACATACATGACCCTCAGGTCTCATACCACCAGGTTCAGGAACAGTTATTACCCTTCAACTGTCAGGCTCCTGATCCGGTGTAAATAACTTGAGTTGCCTCAGTACTGAACTGATTCCACAACCTATGGCCTCACTTTCAAGGCCTCTACAACTCATGTTCTCAATATTTATTTGTTGGTCTGTTTATTACTAACAAGTTTTTTATTATATCTGCAGTGTGTCTTTTGTACATTGGTTGTTTGTCAGTCTGTGTGTTAGCTGGCTGGTGGTGTAGTGGCATCAGCACTGGACTTCAGGGTGAAAGGTCTGAGTTTGAATCTGGCCGGGTCCTTGCACGGTTTCCACCTGTGCTGGGTTGAGCGTCAAGCTAGCAACTCAGCCTCATAAAAAAGGCAAACATGAGGAATTTTGCAGATGCTGGAAATTCAAGCAACACACATCAAAGTTGCTGGTTAATGCAGCAGGCCAGGCAGCATCTCTAGGAAGAGGTGCAGTCGACGTTTCAGGCCGAGACCCTTCGTCAGGACTAACTGAAGGAAGAGCTAGTAAGGGATTTGAAAGTGGGAGGGGGAGGGGGAGATCCAAAATGATAGGAGAAGGCAGGAGGGGGAGGGATGGAACCAAGAGCTGGACAGGTGATTGGCAAAAGGGATATGAGAGGATCATGGGACAGGAGGCCCAGGGAGCAGGAAAAGGGGGAGGGGGGAAAAACCCAGAGGATGGGCCACACATTCTTTCTCTCTACCTCCTTTTTCTCCCTCTGTCCCTCTCACTATACCCCTTGCCCATCCTCTGGGTTTTTCACCCTCTCCCCCTTTTCCTGCTCCCCGGGCCTCCTGTCCCATGATCCTCTCATATCCCTTTTGCCAATCACCTGTCCAGCTCTTGGTTCCATCCCTCCCCCTCCTGTCTTCTCCTATTATTTTGGATCTCCCCCTTTCAAATCTCTTACTAGCTCTTCCTTCAGTTAGTCCTGACGAAGGGTCTCGGCCCGAAACGTCGACAGTACCTCTTCCTGAAGTTGCTGCCTGGCCTGCTGCGTTCAACAGCAACTTTGATGTGTGTAGCTCATAAAAAAGGGTAGTTTATGGTGACATATGATTACTGTTTAACTGGGCCATCTGTTAATTGGGGCAGCGACTAATTTTCCACTCCTGGAGAACAAAAACTAATCAAGAAAATAGCCAGGATTCCCTTCATTTATTTGGGACACTATTTGGCTTGATTGGGACAAAAGACTTGTTGAAATGATTTCACTACTTTAGCAAGTTAGGAAATGCAAAGAATTTGAAGGTATCGACAATCAACTTGAACGTTACAATGAAAATGAAATTTTGGAGTATGCAATCGGCAATGCATTCCATGAAGGCAGTGCATTATCTACACTGATTTTGTTCATTTGCAGTTAATCAAAAGATCACAGCAGCAGACACTGAATTCCTCTGACAATAACTATTAGGAACTAATAAAGTTTTATGGTACTGTCATAGTATTAATAGAGTTTTAATTTGTTCTGTATTCATTTAAATACATAATTTGTTACTTAGTTAAAATTAGTTTGGTTTTTTATATACCTTTTTAACTATTTCATTGAAAGGTCAGCTAATTGAGGCAGCTACTTAATTGGGTCAAAATGCACTGGCCCCAATGTGTTCCAATTAACTGGAATTCATTGTCCTGTCATTTAGCTGTATAGATGTGTATGGCTGAATTTGAAAACTTGACCTTGATATGGTACTTTGATAACAAATTTACTTTGAGGTACAGGAGCCTGAAGACATGCCCTCATCATTTCAGGAGCAGCTTCACCCCATCTGCCATCAGATTTCTTAATGGACAATTAACCACATACATTACTCATTTTTTTTTTGCGCTACTTATTTAATTATAATTATTATCGTATTGTAGTTTAGTTTTCTAATTACGTACTGCTGCTGCAAAACACCAGATTTCATGACCTGTGCCAGTGATATTAAACCTGTTTCTGATTCTGACACTGATGTGCTGCAGAAAGCATCCTATATAGACGAGTCACGATGCACCAAGAAACTGCAGAGTCGTGGACCACATCTCAGCACATCACAGAAAGTAGCCTCCCCTCCACAGACTCTGTCTACATCTCCTGCTGCCTCAGTAAAGTGGCCAGCATAATCAAAGATCCCCACCCATCACAGACATTCTCTCTTCTACTGCTGCAAAAGCCTGAACACACATACCACCAGGGTCAAGGACAGCCTCTACCCTGCTGTAGTAAGTATACTGAATGGTCCCCTACTATGATAACCTGGACACTTAACCTCACAATTTACCTGATTTTAGTCTTGCACCTTACTATCTACTGCCAGCACTGCACTTTCTCTGGAACTGTTCCACTTCATTCTGTACTCTAACCTGACATAAATGTACTATTGTTGTGGCAGCTGCTTGAACAAACCAACACTGTGGTTATTGAATTGACTTTATTACTTACATCCTTCATATACAAGGAGCAAAAATCTTTATGTTACATCTGTCTAAATGTGCAATTATAGTAATTTATAATGAATATTATGTACAACAGGATAGTCAACATAACATAGAAATACAATTGTATCAGTGTGAATTAATCAGTCTGATGGCCTGGGTCAAGAAGCTGTCCTGGAGCCTGTTGGTCTTGACTTTTATGCTATGCTACCATTTCCCGGATGGTAGCAGCTGGAGCAGTGTGTAGTTGGGGTGACTCGGGTCCCCAATGATCCTTTCGGCCCTTTTTACACACCTATCCTGAATAATGGGAAGTTCACACCTACAGAGTCGCTGGGCTGTCCGCACCACTCTTGGCAGAGTCCTGCGATTGAGGGAAGTACAGTTCCCATACCAGGCAGTGATGCAGCCAGCCAGGATGCTCTCAATCGTGCCCCTGTAGAGTTCTTAGAATGTGGGGGTGGGGGCATACCAAACTTCTTCAACCGCCTGAGGTGAAAGAGGTGCTGTTGTCCCTTTTTCACCACACAGCCAGTATGTACAGACCATGTGAGATCCCCGGTGATGTGTATGCCAAGGAATTTAAAGCTGTTCACCCTCTGAACCCCAGATACATTGATGTCAATGGGGTTAGCCTGTCTCCATTCCTCCTGTAGTCCACAACCAACTCCTTTGTTTTTGCGACATTGAGGGAGCGATTGCTTTTATGACACCGCTGTGTCAGGGTGATGACTTCCTCTCTGTAGGCTGCCTCATTATCATTTGACATTAGGCCAATCAGTGTAGTGTCGTCAGCAAATTTAATGAGCAGACTGGAGCTGTGGGTTAGCGACTAATCCCATAGAGTTAATCCTGTTTGATTCACCTTCTGAATAATAAAGTGGGAAAGCATCTCTTTATAAAGCAACTGGCAGGACAAACCATCTTGAAGTGATAAAAACTAAACAAACTAAGCTGGCGATATAGCAAAATAAACACCCTTAGGTATCGGATAGCATGGTCACATAGTCATTAGTACAACACTTTACAGTACCAGCTACCCCGCCACTGTCTGTGAGAGGTTTGTCCGTTCGCCCCGTGACCACGTGACTTTCCTCCAGGTGTTCCGGTTTCCGCCCACAGTCCAAAGATGTGCCAGTTGGTAGGTTAATTGGTCATTGTAAATTGTCCCGCGATTCGGCTGGGGTTAAAGCGGGGCACTGCTGGGCGGCATGGCTCCAAGGGCTGGAAGGCCTATTCTGCACTGTATCTCAATAAATAAATACTGAATAAAAATGTAGTTAAGCTTTCTTCAATGTAGTTAAACATAATTAAATTATATTAAGTGATATTAAGCAGAATTAAATGGTCAACAAAAAGATATCTACCTCTAACTGACTAACTATACTCTGACTGAAGACAAAGCGCACAAAATGCTGGAGGAACTCAGCAGGTCAGGCAACTATGGAAAAAAGTACAGTCAACGTTTTGGGCCAAGACCCTTTGGAAGGACTGGAGGAAAAAAAAGACAAGGAATGGATTTAAAAGGTTGGGGGGGGGGGAGGGAGGGAGAAACACAAGGTGGTAGGTGAAACTGGGAGGGGAAGGGATGAAGTAAAGAGCTGGGAAGTTGATTGGTGAAAGAGATACAGGGCTGGAGAAGGGGGAGTCTGACAGGAGAGGACAGAAGGAAAAGGGGGAGGAGAACCAGAGGGAGGCAATAGGCAGGTAAAGAAATCAGTTGAGGGAGGGATAAGGGGATGGGGAATGGTGAAGGGTGGGCATTGCTGAGGCCCAGGGACAACTCTCAGACACCTCTTACTTACCCCTCGAACAGGATCCCACTAAGGAGTACCAGGCCATTGTCTCCCACACTTTCACTGACCTTATTAGCTCTGGGGATCTCCCATCCATTGCCACCAACCTCATAGTTCCCTCACCCCGCACTTCCCATTTCAACCTCCTACCCAAGATCCACAAACCTGCTTGTCCAGGTAGACCCATTGTTTCAGCTTGTTTCTGCCCCATTGAACTCATATCTGCACACCTCAACTCTGTTTTATCCCCCTAGTTCAGTCCCTTCCTACCTACATCCATGACACTTCACACGCTCTGGATGCTTTCAATAATTTCAAGTTCCCTGGCCCCATCATATTATATTTACTATGGATGTCTAGTCCCAATACACCCCCACCAGAAACGTCTCAAATCTCTCCATTTCTTTCAGGACACCAGACCCAACTAGTTCCCCTCCACCACCAGGCTCCTCCATCTTGTGGAATGTCCTCATTCTTAATAATTTCTCCTTTGGCTCCTCCTCCTTCATTTAAACAAAAGGTGTAACTAGGGGCACTCACATGGGTCCCAGCTACGCCTACCTGTTTGTCGGCTATGTGGACCAGACTATGTTCCAAACCTACACTTTTCAGTCCCCCTCTTTTCCTACGCTACATCGATGATTGCTTTGGTGCTGCTTCCTGCACCCATGTGGAATCATCGACATTATCAACTTTGCCTCCAACTTCCACCCTGCCCTCAAATTTACCTGGTCCATTTCCAACAATTCCCTCTCCTTTCTTGATCTCACTGTCTGGATCTCTGGAGACAGCTTATCCACTGATATCCATTATAACCCCATGGACTCTCACAGCTACATAGACTATACCTCTTCCCACCCTGTCACTTGTTAAAACACAATCCTCTTCTCTCACTGCTTCTGTCTCTGCTGCATCTGCTCTCAGGATGAGGTTTTTCATTCCAGAAGGAAGATGTCCTCTTTTCTCAAAGAAAGGGGCTTCCCTTCCTCGCCCATCAATGCTGCCCTCAACTGCATCTTTTCCATTTCACGCACCCTCCTGCTGCCCTACCAGGGATAGGGTTCCTCTTGTCCTCAACTACTTCCCCACCAGCTTCCGCATCCTCACCTGCCTTCACATCCTCACCTACCACCCTACCAGCCTCCGTGTCCAGCACATAATTCTCCAGAACTTCCGTCATCTCCAATGGGATCCCACTACCAAGCACACCTGTCCCTCACCCCTACTTCCTGCTTTCCACAGGGATCATTCCCTACGTGATTCCCTTGTCCATTTGTCCCTCCCCACTGATCTCCCTCTTGGCACTTATCCTTGCAAGTGGAACAAGTGCTACACCTGCCCCTACACCTCCACCCTCACTACAATTCGGGGCTCCAAACGGTCCTTCCAGGTGAGGTGACACTTAAGCTGTGAGTCTGTTGGGGTCATATACTGTATCTGGTGCTCCCGGTGTGGCCTCCTGTTGAGATCCGATGTGAGATCCGACATAGACTAGGAGACTGCCTCGTTGAGCACCTACGCTCCATCTGCCAGAAGATGTGGGATCTCCCAATGGCCACCTTCTGATTCCTATTCCGATATGTCAATCCATGACCTCCTCTTTCGTCGCGATGAAGTCACACTCAGTTTGGAGGAACAACACCTTGTATTCTGTCTGGGTAGCCTACAACCTGATGGCATGAATATTGATTTCTCAAACTTCCGGTAATGCCCCCCCACCTCCTTCACCTTTTCCCCATCCCCTTTACCCTTTCTCAACTTATCTACCTGTCTGCCTCCCTCTGGTGCTCCCCCCACCTTTTTTTTTTCTTCCATGGCCTTCAGTCCTCTCCTATCAGACTCCCCCTTCTCCAGGCCTGTATGTCTTTCACCAAGCAAATTCACAGCTCTTGACTTCATCCCTCCCCCTCCCAATTTCACCTATCACCTTGTGTTTCTCCCTCCCCCTCCCCCCACCTTTTAAATCAACTCCTCCGCTTTTTTTCCCAGTTTTGCTGAAGGATCTTGGCCCGAAACATCAACTGTACTCTTTTCCATAGATGCTGCCTGACCTGTTGAGCTCCTCCAGGATTTTGTGTGTCTTGCTTGGATTTCCAGCATCTGCAGACTTTCTCTTGTTAAAGACAAAGTTACTAAACTCTTCACTTTTACCACGCCCCCACCTACGTGACTAACTACCGGAATAAGCATAATAGACGTGCTGCACTAAATACAATGCAGATAGAGAACAGATACATGGCTCCTGATGACTTGATCTGTGGATAGTATGCAAAACAAGATTTTCACTGCAGACATGGAAATAATAAAAAAAACACAATTTACCAACATACCACTCGAAGATGAAAGGAGGAAGATCTGAGGGATATGTTTTTTTTCCACACTTTGAATGGTGGATGCCTGGACTGTGTTGCCAGGGATGGCGGGAGAGGCAAATATGACAGACGCGTGCAAGAGGCTAGACACACCCACTAAAGGAAACATCAAAGTTCAACGTAAATTTATTATCAAAGTACATATATGTCACCAAATACAACCCCGAGATTCATTTTCTTGTGGATGTACTCAACAAATCTATAGAATAATAACTCTAACGGAATCAAAGGCCGAATCAACTCAGGCGTTCAACCAGACTACAGAAGACTGTGCAAATACAAAAAAAAGAAATAATAATAATAATTATTAAATAAACAATAGGTATGGAGAACATCAGATGAAGAATCCTTGAGTCTATGGGTTGTGGGAAATGAAGTTGAGTGAAGTTATCCCCTTTGGTTCAATAGCCTGATGGTTAAGGGGTAATAACTGTTCCTGAACCTGGTGTGGTGGGTCCTGAGGCTCCTGTACCTCCTCCTTGATGGCAGCAGCGAGAAGCGAGCATGGCCTGGGTGGTGGATGCTACTTTCCTGTGACAGCACCCCATGTAGATGTGCTCAATGGTGGGGAGGGTTTTACCCATGATGCACTGGGCTGTATCCACTACCCTACGTCCACTCAGTCAAGGCCTCTCAATGTTCGATATGTTTGAATGAGATCCTCTTCATCCTTCTAAGCTCCATCAAGAACAGGCTAAGAGCCATCACGCACTCCTGACACATTAACCCTTTTATTTGTAGGATCATTCCCATGAACCTCATGTGGAATCTCTCCAGTGCCTCTCTGATGCTCATGGCTAGAATTAACTCTTGCCTCAGCTTTGGATTTGGACCCACTGTGATTTGCCTATCGCCACAATAGGTCTAGAATGGCTCGACCTCACTGTCTCTCCACACGGTCTTGCATTGCATGGACAATACAAACACCTACATCAGGATGATGCTCATTGACTATAGCTCAGTCCTAAAGTTCAAAGTTTGAAAGTTCAAAGTAAAATTTATTATTGGTGTATATACACGTCACCACATACAACCCTGAGATTTTTTTTCTGCAGGCATACTGACTAAATCTATAGAATAATAACTGTAAACAGATACTGATCCTACAGTCCTGCTTGAAAATTTACAGAACTTGGGCCTTTGTACCTCCCTCTGCAACTGGATCCTCGACTTCTTAAGCAGAGACCACAATCTGTGTGGATTGGTAATAACATCTCCACCTTGCTGACGATCAACACTGGCACACCTCAGGGACGTGTGCTTAACCCACTGCTCTACTCTCTCTACACCCATGACTTTGTGGCTCAGCATAGCTCAAATGCCATTTATAACTCTGCTGATGATAGTAGAATTTCAGGTGGTACAAGCAGGCATACAGGAGTGAGACATACCAGCTAGTTGATTGGTGTCACAGCAACAACTCAGTGTCAGTAAGACCATAGAGCTGATTGTGGACTCCAGAAGGGATAAGAAGAGGGAACACATACCAATCCTCACAAAGGGATCAGAAGTAGAGGAAGTGAGCAATTCCAAGTTTCTGGGTGTCAATATCTCTGAGGATCTAACTTGGTCCCAACGTATCGATGCAGCTACAAAGAAGGCAAAACAGCAGCTATATTTTGTCGGGAGTTTAGGGAAATTTGGTTTGTCAGCTCAAACACTCCAAAATTTCTACAGATGTAGGAGAGCATTCTGACCGGTTGCATGATCATCTGGTATGGGGGTGGGGGGGCGTGCGGAGAGAGGGGCTACTGCACAGGATCGAAGTTAAGCTGCAGAGAGTTATAAAATTAGTCTGCCCCATCATTGCCTCCATAGTATTCAGGACATCTTCAAGCAGCGGTGGTTCAGAAAGGTGGATTCCATCGTCAAGGACCCCACCGCCCAGGACATGACCTTTTCTAATTGTTAAGATCAGAAAGGAGGACGAGGAGCCTGAAGGCACACACTCAGTGATTCAGTAACAGTTTCCTCCCTTCTGCCAGATGATTTCAAAATGGGCATTGAACCCAAGAAGACTACCTCGCTACTTTTTAAAACATTTCTGTTTTTGCATTAATCTTAATTTAACTATTTAATATACACAAATTCATTAAAAAAATATTTATCACGTATTTCATTGTACTGCTGCCTCAAAGTTAACAAACTTCAGGACATAGGCCGGTGATATTAAACCTGATTCTGATTCTTCGATAAGGGGCCCAAAACATTTCTCACAATTCTCCAGGTAGGGTATAACTAAAGCCTTATAAAGCCCCAGCATTACATCCTTGCTTTTATATTCCAGTCCTCACAGAGTGCTGGGTGCCTCGAATGTGCTTCAAGGGGTGGTGGAGGAGGCAGATATTACAGAGGCAGTTAATAGGCTTTTAGATGGATACATAGGTACCCAGGGGATGGAGAGATATGGACGCTCTGTAGGCAGAAGGGTTTAGTTTAGTTTAGTCAGACATTTAATTACTAACTTAGATCAGCATAACATGATGTATTGCATTTCCTGTTCCTGTGCTGTACTGTTCTATATATATATAGATCTGCACCTGGAAAGTCTTCACTCTCCAGGGCGCAGGCCTGGGCAAGGTTGTATGGAAGACCGGCAGTTGCCCTTGTTGCAAGTCTCCTCTCTCCACGCCACTGACGTTGTGCAAGGGAAGGGCATTAGGACCCATACAGCTTGGCACCAGTGTTGTCACAGAGAAATGTGTGATTAAGTGCCTTGCTCAAAGACACAACACGTTGCCTCAGCTGGGGCTTGAACTCACGACCTTCAGATCGCTAGTCAAATGCCTTAACCACTTGGCCATGTGCCCACAAATATATATGGCTAGGGTGCCTAAGCCTTTTTGCACAGTACTGTAGTAATTTTATGTAAAACAAAACAAATTTCATGACATATGTGAGTGATGATAAACCTAGTTCTGATATAGGGCTCTGTTGTAGACTGAGAGTGGGAAGGGGACAGGGAGAAGGGAATCATGGTTGGGAAAAAGGGGAAGGGAGTGGGAAGCACCAGAGAGACATTCTGTAATGATCAATAAACCAATTGTTTGAAATCAAATGACCTCGCCTGATGTCTCAGGGCTGGGTGTGGCTGCACCCTCACCACTCCACCCCCCCGCTCCTGGCACTCGTTCTCTGCCTCCTGTCCCACACCCCTCCTGTAGTGCACCACCTTCACCATTCACTGTTCCCAACATTATTTGCTCCTGCTAGATTTACAAACTTGTTGTCCACTGTATGCCGACAAATACAGTACTGTGCAAAGTTCTTAAGCACCCTAGCTATATATATGTGCAGAATACCATATATGTCACCGTATACAACCCTGAGGTTCATTTTCTTGCAGGTATTGACAGGAAAATAAAGAAATTCAATAGAATCAGTGAAAGCTATACATAAATAAAGACTGACAAATAACCAATGTCCAAAAGGGCAAATTGTGTAAATATTAATTTAAAAACTGAATGGAATAGTACTGACAATGTCAGTTGTCGAGTCCTTGAAAGTGAGTCCATAGGTTGTGGAATCAGTTCAGTGTTGTGTGAGTGAAGTTACCCACCTAGGTCCGGGAGCCTGATGGTTGAAGGGTAGTTGTTCCTGAACTTGGTGGTGTAGGACCTGAAGCTGCTATACCCCCTGCCTCAGAGGAAATGGCCTGGATGGTGGGTAGTGGTCGGGGGTGGTGTTCTCAATGATAGACACTGCTTTCTTGTGGCAGTACTCCTTGTAAATGTGCTCAGCGTTGGGAAGGGCTTATCCTGTGATGGATTGTGCCATGTTCATTGCATTCTGTAACCTTTTCTGTTCCTGGACTTTGGTGTATCTATACCAGCCCATGATGCAAAAGATCAGAATACTCTCCGTTGCGATCTAAATTGTAAATGTGATGCAAACCCTGGATACACTGGATGCAAACTACGTAAATCTCTGGAGCTGAGAGGTGGCATCTCTACACAGTGCGTCACTGGAACACCATCACTGGTTACATAATTTTATGATGGGATCATCAAAACAGAGTAGGAATTCCACAGTGATCGGCAGGGCCCTGGGGAGTGTTGTAGAACAGAAGGGCCAAGGGTACAGGTACATGCCTCCCCTGAAGGGGTGAGATAGTTAGACGCGATGAGGGGAGTCTTCGGGAGCTTTGATGTTTCTTTCATTCATTCTATGGGTTTCTTGCTTCATGGATGTCTGCGAAGAGTAAGAATTTCAGGCTGTACACTGTATACATTCTCTGACATTAAAACGAACCTTTTAACCTTGAAGGCAGGTTGGCACGCTGACCTTTATCAGTCAAGGCACTGAGTGCAGGAGCTGGGACGTTATGTTGCAGTTGTTGGAGATATATCGTGAGGCTGCAACTGCAGTATTTTTGTGAGGATTTGTGAGGATGTTGCCAAGACTCAAGGGAGGAAGTTATGGAGAGAGGTTGGGCAGGGTGGGACTTGACACTGGAGTGCAGGGATGTAGAGAGGGTGGATACAGTCTTTTCTTCAAGAATTAGAGATTTTCTTCAAGAATTAAATGGCTAGCTCTATTCCACTCGAAAAAATTATTTATAACTTAAGAGATAAATATATAACATTTTTGAATATTTGGCACCCTTATTTACAAAAGATAGGATGGCATATTTAAGTGGTCCGATAAGGATCTTGGTCCCATGGAGAAAGTAACGAATAAGTATACCAAATTTATTTTGAATTCCATGGAGCATGTGGAAACCTTCCAATACCCAGGCGGCTCTCTTTTTTTTCTTCTTTTCTTTTTTAGGTAGGACTTTATATGGGGGGGGGAGGGTTAAGGGGAGGGGGGAGGGTAGATATTATCTTTTCATGTATTCCTTTTGAAAACTCAATAAAAATTATATAAAAAAAAGAATTAGAGGTTTGAGGGGAGAAAGGAGAGATTTATCAGAGACATCGGGGCAACGTTGCACACAGAGAGGGTGGTCAGTACTGTATATGGAATGAGCCGCCAGAGGAAGAGGCTAAGGCAGGTGCAATAACACTTCTAAAAGCAATTGGCAGGTACGGTAGGTGTACAGAAAAGCTTTAGAGGGATGTGGGGCAAACACAGGCAAATGGAACCAGCTTAGGCAGACATCTTGGTCAGCATGGATGAGTTGGCTGAAGGGCCTGTTTCCATGGTGTAGAGGTCTTTGACTCTATAGGACAAATTCTTATAGCACAGGATAGAGTCATGGAGTCATATAGTACTGCAGCACAGAAATAGGCCCTTCAGCCCATCTAGTCCAGGCTGACCTGATCCTATTCACTAGTACAGGAGCAGGGAGGTTCTACTGAAGTTGTACAAGGCCTTGGTGAGACCACACCTGGAGTGTTGTGTGCAGTTTTGGTCCCCTAATCTGAGGAAAGACATTCTTGCCATAAAGGGAGCACTAAGAAGGTTCGCCAGATTGATTCCTGGGATGGCAGGACTTTCATTTGAAGAAAGATTGGATCGACTAGGCTTATACTCGCTGGAATTTAGAAGATTGAGGGGGATCTTATTGAAACGTATAAAATTCTAAAGGGATTGTACAGGCTAGATGCAGGAAGATTGTTCCTGATGTTGGGGAAGTTCAGAACGAGGGGTCACAGTTTAAGGATAAAAGGGAAGCCTTTTAGGACCGAGATGAGGAAAATCTTCTTCACACAGAGAGTGGTGAATCTGCGGAATTCTCTGCCACAGGAAACAGTTGAGGCCAGTTCATTGGCTATATTTAAGAGGGAGTTAGATATGGCCCTTGTGGCAAAAGGGATCGGGGGTATGGAGAGAAAGCAGGTACAGGGTTCTGAGTTGGACGATCAGCCATGATCATACTGAATGGCGGTGCAGGCTTGAAGGGCTGAATGGCCTACACCTGCACCTATTTTCTATGTTTCTATGTACCTGGACCATATCCCTCCAAACCCCTCCAATCAATGAACTACTCTTAAATGTTGAAATTGAACTGACATCCACCACTTCTTCTGGCTGCTCATTCCACACTCTCAGCACCCTCTGAGTGATGAAGTCCCCACTCAGATTCCCCTTAAACATTTCACCTTTCACCTCAAACCTATGACCTGTACATTTTGTCTTGTCCAACCTGAGGGGAAGAAGCTAGTTTATATTCTATCTATCCATACCCTTCGTAATTCCGTATACCTCTGTAAGAGCTTCCTTTGTTCTCCTGCGCTCCTGGGAATAAAGTGCTAAGCTATTCAACCTTTCCCAGTCACTCAGGTCCTCAAGTTCTGGTAACATCCTTGTAAATGTTCTCTGTACTCTATTCGATCTTATGAGTATCTTTCCTGTAGGTACATGATCAGAACTGGACACAATACTCTAAAATTGGCCTTACCAATGCCTTGTATAAATTCAACACATCATCACATCTCCTATACTCGAATCACCTGTAACAAAGGATGCTTTGAATACCTCTGTGAGAGCCCCTGCAATTGCTGCACCAGCTTCCCATGAGATCCGAGGAGAAGCCTTGAGGCCCTGGGGACTTATCCATCTTAATTTGCCTCAATACTACAAGCACCTTCTCCTCCCTAATTTGTATTCAGCTCCATGCTTCGGTGAGCAGACTGATCTTCAAGTTTGTCCGACCTCCACTTTCGCTCCAGGCAGAGTCGCAGTGAACCTCGTCTGCACCATCTCCAAAGCCCGCCAGATCCTTCCGGAACCTGCATCCACCACTTGTGCTGGCAGCTCGTTCCCCACTCTCACCACCCTCTGAGCGAAGGAGTTTGTTCCCCTTAAACATTTCACCTTTTACCCTTAACTCTAGTCTCATCCAGCCTCAGTGGAGAAAGCCTGCTTGCACTTACCCCCTCTACACCACCCCTCTTAATTTTGTATACCTCCAGAAGACCACTCTGCACTATCCTGCGCTCCTGGGAATAAAGTCTGACCCTGTAATACAAGTCGTCATGTCCATAAGACAAGACAAAGACAAAGGAGCAGAAGTAGGCCATTCGGCCCATCGAGTCTGTCCTGGCAATGTCCGTGTAAAATTTCCCTGCTCTCCTTCAAGCTTGTTGATACCACTTGAGCAGAAGTTTGCGGAAATTCTTAAAAAAAGTGTTAAGGCACATCGTTTAGGCTTCTACTTGCAGAGACCACCAATACTATTCTTAGACAAGTAACCCGGGCTGTCAGTAAGTTCTTCATTTGCCTCACTGTGGTTTCCACAACGTTATTCCATTGTATGATACGAACAACTGCGCATCTGAGCTATGTAGTGTCAGGAGCTGCTTTACGCTGTGTTTCAGGGTAAGGGAGATCCACACAGCACAGGAAGGTCATAGAATCGCAGGGCATTACCGCAAGGATATAGGCCCTTTGGTACAACTGGTCAAGTTCAAAGTGCAAAGTGCATTTATTATCAAAGTATGTATACATTATACAACCCTGAGATTTGTCTCCTTACAGGCATTCAGAAAACAAGAAACCCAAAAGAACCCATTTTCAAAAAAGACTGACAAACACCCAATGGGGGGGGGGTGGGGGAGGGAGAGGGAGAGAAAGAAAGAAAGAAAGAATCGTGCAAACAAGAGAAATAAGCAAATAGTATTTGGAATGAAAGTGAGTCCTCAGACACAGAGCCCTGGAGCAGGCCCGGAGCCTCAGCCTCAGTGCAGGGGAGTAAACTTGGCAGAGCTGCGAGCAGAACCACCCCACGCCCACCCAGCTAGCCCCACCGTCCTGCATTCGGCCTATAATCGCTCTAAACCCCTCCCATCCATGCACCTACCCGAGTTCTTCTTAAATGATACCACTGTGCCTCAATCACTTCCTCTGGCAGCTCCTTCCATACACTCACCACACTCTTTGTGAAAAAAGCCATCCTCCCCATGTCCCTTTTAAACCTTTCCCCTCTTGCCCTAAGCCTATGCCCCCAGTTTTGCTCTCCCCTACCATCCACACATAATGTGTCCCATAATTTTAAACATTTCTTCCAGTTCGCCACTCATTCTCCTGTGTTCTAGTGGATAAAGACCGAAGTTGGCCAACTCTCCCTATAACTCAGGACCTATGGTCCTGGCAACATCCTTGTACACCTTTTCTGCACTCTTTCCAGTTTAACATGTCTTTCCGATAACAGGATGACCACATGAATGTGGCATTCCACATGATGCCTCATCAGTGTCTTTATTTTTTTTACAAAACATACTTTGTAGGGACCGGAAGTCCTCACAAAGGACAGTGAGAATGGCTGAGAGGATCACAGGGCTCTCCCTACCCACTGAAGACATTTATCAGCAGCACTGCACACACATAGACCTTAATATCATCAAGGATCCCTCCCATCCATCCAGCATCCTCCTTGACTTTCTACCACCATTCAGGAGACTCTGATGCACAATGACAAGAATGGTCAAGGTGGGAAAACAGTTTCTTCCCGCAGGCCGTAAGGCTTCTGAACTCCCTGTTGCATTGCATTTGAAGATCGCCGGTTATTCTGTTTTGAATATGACAATATTTAATTTATGCAGATGTGTAATCCATCTGTAGATTTCTTCCTTACTTTCATCAATTATTATGTGTTCTATGTACTACTGTGCTTTACACCCAGCATCAGAGAATCGTCTTGTTTGACGGTATACATGTGTATAGTTAAATGACAATAAACTTGACTTGACTTTATGCATAATAAAATATTTACAAGAATAAACCATACAATGCCTTTTTATTGTTTGCATTCATAATCATTGCTTTCTCTACTGTATCAATAGCACTGTTGCCACTCAATGTGGCCTCTGGGGGGCTTCCTTGCTCAACCTGGCCCCTCCCTCTCCAGTAGGAGAAGAACCTACACTGTGGTCCTTGCAGTCAGCTCTTTCAAGTTCTTGGGTGGCAACATCTTCGAGCATCTAACATGGTCCCATTATGTAAACACGAGGAAATCTGCAGATGCTGGAATTTCAAGCAAAGCACATAAAAGTTGCTGGTGAACGCAGCAGGCCAGGCAGCATCACTAGGAAGAGGTACAGTCGAGGCCCGAAACGTCAACTGTACCTCTTCCTAGAGATGCTGCGTTCACCAGAAAGTTTTATGTTTGTGGCTTGGTCCCATTATGTGTTTGGCAGACAAACTCGGAGGAAGACTCCTCACCAGCTCTCATACAACTGCAACTTAACAGTTCAGGACAGGTCAATTTCAATGTTTAGGAGAAGTTTGGATAGGTACATGGATGGGAGGGGTACGGTGGGATATTGTCCTGGTGCAGGCCGATGGGAGTGGGCAGTTTAAATGCTTTGGCATGGGCTAGATGGGCTGTAGGGCCTGTTTCTGTGCTATACTGTGACTCTATAACACTCCAGTTTCATGAAGGACTGTGCGCCAAGTGCCTCCTTCAAACCCTATCTTTCCATGGCACGACTATGCATTTGTACCCCAAGGTCCCTCTCTTGTACAGCATTCCCTAGTGCCCTACCATGCACAGAATGCACTCACTCTATTAGCTATGCTCTGCTCCTAACAAAGTGGCAGCTGAGTGTATGTTCGTGGTTTTCTGCTGCTGTAGCCCAGCCACTTCAAGGCTCCTCGTGCTGTATGTTCGGAGATGCTCCTCTGCACGCCACTCTTGAAATGCGTGGTTATTTGAGTTCCTGTCCTCTTGAACCACTCTGGCCGCTCTCCTCTCACCTCTCTCATTAACAAGGCGATTTCGTCAACAGAACTGCCGCTCACTGGGTGTTTTTTTTTGTGTGTTTGCCCTACTACTCTCTGTAAACTTTAGAGACTGTTGTGCGCGATCAGGAGATCAGCATTTTGCGAGATACTGATATCACCCCGTCCGGGGCCAGTCAATCATCCCACTGTCGAAGTCACCCATTCTGATGTTTGAACAGCCTGCATACTTATTATGCTTGAGTTGCTGCCGAACGGGGTGGTTTCAGTATCACAGAAACTGTTGATTTCCTGGTGTTTTCACACACAACAGTCTCTAAAGTGCGAAAAAAAAAACATTAAATCCAATAGGCGGCATTCTGTGTGCGAACAATTAAGAGGCCGATTCACCACATTGGCTGCTTGTCCGCCCCGTTGGGTGCGGTCTTTTTGTTGTGCTTCTGGGATTTGCTGTGTATACCGGCAAGAAGCCAAGTCTCAGGGTTGTATATATGTTGACAAACAAGTATTTTGTCCTTTCATGATAAATTTACTTTGAACTTTCATCATAAACGTTTAAGTCATTGTCTTCCCCTGTGTTGTTGCAGTAGTGTAGGTTCAGGATGTTTCACACCGAGTGGCCTGCTTCATCGCTCTCCCCACACTGACCAATGAAAACCATAAGACATGGTGAATAAGGCCATTTGGTCCATCCCGTCTGCTCCGTTTTTCCACCATGGCTGATTTAATACTCTCCCCTACCCCTAACCCCATTCTCCTGCCTTCTCCCTCGGACTATTTTCGTTAGGTCTCATTTTGCATTGCGGCAGGATCTCGGCATGAAACGCCGACTGTCCGTTTCGCTCCGTAGATTATGCCTGGCCCGCTACGTTCCTGCAGCCCTTTGTGGGAAATATTAACAAGGTGTAACGCCGCCCCCACCCTGTAAATACCCATTTGGGAGTCAGAGAGAATCCAGTGGATTTCATGTACTTCCCCATCTGAAAGGGGTTGGTAGGGTACGTTGTACGAGTGCCTTAGCGAGTATAATCTGCAGGCTCACACCTCTCTCTTAACAACCACTTTATAATGCCGGATAGCAGCCCTAAGACTCAGAAAACAACCCGTTGTTCTACCGGCAGCTGCTGATGGTGACATCACTCTTCCTCTTTCTGCCTCTGCAGATTCATTTCAATTGCCATTTCGGCGCTGCTGGGATCCCGTCGCGCCTCTTGGACCGAGCCGCCTCCGTGCGCCTCCTGCGCACTTACCTGGAACTTCCGGTATGTCAAACCGTAGTTTTCTTTTCTCTCCCTGGTTGTAAGGAAAAGGGTGCCTGAACTTAAATCTCTCTGCAACTCTCTGCGGGAACGCACGAGTTCTCGACTGGACACAGCTTGATGTATTTAGCGCTGTTAACTTTCATTTCAAGTTTCTTTCAGTCTACAATTTAAAAACAAAGATGATTTTGAAGGCATTGGTCGAAGGGCTGAGGGCTGGCTGCATGCTTCTTGCTTGTGGCTGGGAGTTGGGGTTGGGCCAGACTGGCAGTTGGGGCCGTTGATTGAGTGGGTGGGGACTTTGGCGTGGAGGAGCCTAGTAGTTTGGAAAGGGTTAGTTTGTAGCCTATGGCTGCAAAAGGTGGCGGGGGGTGGGGTGGTTTGAGATTGAAGGAGGAGGACCGGAGACTGTGGAATACTCCAGAAGTAAGGGTAGTGAAAAAAGGGGTGCATCAAGTGAAAGACCAGAAGCAATGGGGGACAACAAATTGAGGAAAATGGGTGAATTGGAGGAATTTATTCTGTATAAAATTAAAGATCAGAAGGAAGGGGAAGGAGGTTTAGAACCCTTAATCCTTTGAAAGTGGCAGCAGCATTAGAGAACCAAATAGGTAAGGGATTCCAGGCCAAGATTTTGTCTAATGGATTGCTGAAAATTTGTTGCAAAGCTATTGACCAATATAACAGTGCTAAAATGGTGGGAAAGTTGGTTGTGAAAGTGGAGTGTATTACTCCGAAAGAAAGGAACGAGTTGGGGGGGTGGGGTAGTGTATGGTATTCAGTCTGGCATGACTGAAAAGGAAATTTTGGACAATATTAAAGGTGGTTGAGTGATTGAAGCCAAACGATTAAAATCAGAAGATGGTAATTGGGATTCCCCTGTTCCTCTGGTTTTTGCAGGTGATGTTCTTCCAACTAGAGTCTATCTTGGGTGCATGTCTTATCAAGTTAGAGAATACATTAGGCCTCCCTTGTGCTGTTATAATTGCCAGAGATTTGGACACGTTGCTGGTTCACGTTGAGGTAAAAGAAGATGTGTGAAATGTGGAGAGGATCATGATATTAAAGCATGTAAGGCAGCGGTGCCTAAATGCAGTAACTGTGGAGGAGACCATATAGCGGCGTTCAGAGGATGTGAGTAATTTAGTAAGGCAAAGCAGATTCAGGATGTTAGTACCCAACAAAAATATCATATACTGAAGCAGTAAAGAAAGTTGATAGAGAGCAAAGGATAAGTAAATAAAAGATTAGAATGATGGGGAGTCAGTTCATTTCGAGTTCTCCAACTATGGTTCCTTCAGGCATGTTGTTGATGACTAAAGAGTCTTTTTTGGTGTTTGTTGTTGATGTACTGGTCGGGGCTAAAACTACAGCCAAGAGATTGGATATGATAAAACTAGTTGTTGAAGCTGCAGAGAGATTCCTTTATATAAAACAGATTTTGCCAGAGAAATTACATGAGTATATGACAGACAAACAATCACTGAATACTTCCCAGTTGTCAGGGTCAGAGAGAATGAAGGAGCTTTATATGGCTGAAGAGGGCAATACTTAGTATTGGGGTGTTTTTAATATGACAATGGAATGCAAGAAGTTTATCTGCAAATGGTCAAGAATTAAAAAGATTTGTTAGAACTTTTAGAGACAAGCCTGATTTGATCTGTATACAGGAGACATGGTTAAAGCCTCATTTAGATTTTGTGATCCCTGGATATGATAGTTGAGAGCTGACTGAATGGGTAAATCTGGTGGAGGGTGTGCAACTTTCATAAAAACAGGACTCCAGTTTACAAGACTTGATTTTATATCTAACCTTGAAATTGTGGCTGAGGAGTTTTGGAGCTCTTGTGGTCAAATAACTTTGATTAACTTTTATAATCCAGGTAATATGATGTTATCAGATTTGGATGAAATTATGAATAAGGTAAGATCCCCAGTAATCTGGGTTGGAGATTTCAATGCCCATAATCCTATATGGGATACTGAAAGTAAAGATAGTGATGGAGCGGTAATAGAGGAGTTTCTAGATAAATACAACGTGGTACTGATAAATGACGGAAGGCCTACAAGATTTAATATTGTAAAGAATACTTGTAGTCACTTAGACTTATCTATCACTTCCTCAAACTTAGCTAGGGTTGGGGAATGAGATGTTATGCACAGATACACACTAGGAAGTGATCACTACCTATGTTATGAAGATTTGGTAGAAATTTGATAGTAGAAGTTGAGGAGAGGTCTGCTAGGTATAATTTTTCTTTGACCCATTGGGATAAGTACCAGGAGACAGCTGTGGATATAATAGAAGAGATTAATAGCGAGGGCTCCATAGATGATTGGAATGAATCCCTTCGTTCTATAATTCATAAAGTTGCTCAGTTGACTATTCCGCTACGGAATGTTCCTAAGGCTCGAACACTAGTTCCATGGTGGAATAAAAGTTATGATATAGCAGTAAGGAACAGAAATAGAACTTACAGGAAATTAAGAAAGTACCCAGTGTTAGATAATGTTATGGAGTATAAAAAGGAAAGTGCAATAGCAAGGAGAGTAATTAAAAATGCAAAGAGGGATAGTTGGAGAAGATTTTGTGGAACCCTGAGCCCTGAGGCACCCATAAAGCAGCTATGGACGATCATTCACAGAATGTCAGGGATATATAGGAAACCATCTATCCCAGCTTTGCTGGAAGAAGATATTGAAGCTGTAACCAATTAGGAAAAGGCTGATATGTTTGTAGAGGTGTTCCAAGCATTACACAGTTCTGGAGAGCTAGGTGATTTGAGAAAGGAAATTATGTTAAAGGAAAGTTGGAAATTGTACAGGAGTTTGGATGATAATAGCTCCAAAATTTGTTTTTCTCCCTTCAGGAATTGCAGGAAGCTGTCCAATCAGGTTCAAACACTTTTCCTGGTAGGGACCGACTGCGTTATGAATTGCTTAAACATTTAGATGACTCTGTATTAAACGAAATACTAGCTTTGTTTAATTCAGTGTGGAAAGAAGGAAAATTACCAGTAGAATGGAAGCATGCGGTGTTGGTTCCAGTTTTAAAGCCAGGTAAGGATGCGTCTAGTCCTAGTTCGTATTGGCCTCTAGCTTTAACGTCAGTGCTTTGTAAAATTATGGAGCGAATGGTCACCAACAGACTTGTTCATTTTTTGGAAAATAAGGGACATTTTGCTGCCTATCAAAATGGTTTTGGAACTGGAAGATCAACAACGGAATCTGTTGCACTTTTAGATCATGATATTAATAAAGTGTTTCAACTAGAGAAGTAATGGTAAGTGTATTTCTAGATATTGAAAGAGCATATGACTCACTGTGGAAGGATGGCTTATAAATTAAACTCTATGATGCGGGAATTAGAGGTTGAACGTTTAATTGGATCAAAGATTTCCTTAAGGAAAGGACAATTCAAGTAAGAATAGGCGGAGCAAGCTCCAAGTCAGTTAAAATAGGTAATGGTACCCCTTAAGGAAGTGTCGTTAGTCCAGTTCTTTTTAATGTCATGATAAATGATATCTTTGATCAGGTAGGGACAGGATTTGGCAAATCATTGTTTGCAGACGATGGTGCAATCTGGAAAAGAGGAAGAAACGTCAAGTATATATTAGAGCAGGTACAAAAGGCTTTAAGGTCAGTTGAAAACTGGGCTAATAAATGGGGTTTCAGAATTTCTGCTTCTAAGTCCAAATATATGATTTTCGGCTTAGAAGGAAGATTCCTGATTGTGAATTGTATCTATACAATTCTCCACTAGAAAAAGGCAAGGTATTCAAGTTTTTATTTGCCTGGTTTGAAGAAAGACTTACTTGGAGGGTTCATATAGATATAACAACTGGAAAGTGTGAGAAAGTTTTAAATATTATGAGAAGTATTGCTGGATGCGACTGGGCAGCAGGGCAGGAAACTATGTACTTAATATATCTAGCTATGATTAGATCAGTTACAGATTATGGTTGTATTGCTTATGGTTCCACTGGTACAGCAGTGCTTGGAAAACTAGACACTGTGCAGTCCAAAGCACTTAGACTCTGTTGTGGAGCTTTTAGAACAACATCGGTCCCGGCATTATGTGTGGAGATGGAAGAAGTGCCTCTGCACTTAAGACAAATTCATTATTGGGCAGAACTAAATAGATTCAATCACAACTGTCCGCCAAAGTGTCTTTTGCAGGGGAAGTCAGAGTGCCAAAGTAAAATTGAAAGATACGCATTTTTAGATTTGGTTAATAACTGGGCTGTGAAATTGAAACTGACTGAGGAAGACATAATTGACCAAATTTGCTTGCCACCCATCCTTTTTTGGCTCTTGCCAGAACCAGAAGTAGACATAGTCCTCCGTTTTCAGCTTCAAGGAAGCAGTGTGATTTCATCAGTTTTGATCACAAATGAATATTTAAATAATAAATGGGGATCTTATCTGAGGATTTTTACTGTTGGCTCAGTGGACCCAGAGAGCAGTAGGACAGGATTTGGGATGTATGTGTCTCAACTTGGAGTTAATGTTGGTCACCGGGTTTCAGATGGTGCTTCTGTCTTAGCAATCGTCTGGGCCTTATGGTGTATAGAAGACTCTCGACCACGTAGGGGTGTCATTCTGCTGCTGCCTTAGAGGCTATAAGAGGGAATAAATCAAAAGCTCATCCTGACATAGTTATTGAGATTTTCTTAGTGTTGTTTAGAGTAGGGAAGATGAGTTGTGCAGTTAGATTTTCATGGATACCTGGGCATGCTGGGGTGGAGGGAAATGAAATTGTGGATGGCATTGCAAAGTCTTCCTTACAGAGCAGACAAGTAGAAATTAGAGTTCCCCTAGGCAGAGCAGAATTGAGAAGTAGGATTAAAAAACAGTATAGAGAAGAAGTGACAGAAGGATTGGAAAATGAATTAAGGGGCAGGCAGTATTTTTCTAGACACCCACAAGTTTAAAAAGGTCTCAGACTGTCACCTTTTAAGTCATAGAGGTATGGTGAAATTAACAAGGCTTGGGTTGGGGCATTGTGGGTTAAACTATTATTTAAAGATAATAGGAAAACATCCTACTGGATTATGTGACTGTGGTAGTCCACTGTCTGTCCAGAATGTTTTGCTGAGCTGTAATCGATACAGAATTGAAAGAAGCATACTGTTCAAGAGGCTATCCAGCTTAAATTTATTTTGGTTTTCTATTACATCTTTGTTTGGCCATGAAGAGAATCAACATCTGATTGAAGAGTTTATTATTCAGTTTATACGTAAGACTAGGTTGTATTCGAGAATTTGAGTTCCTTGAAGTTCTATAATTAATTATACATCCTGCGGAGGCCTGTAATAGACGAAGAAGAAGAAGACGAAGAAGAAGAAGGCAGCATTGGTCAGACTGATCTTGGAGTACTGTGAGCAGTTTTGGGCCACTTTTCTAAGAAAGGATGTGCTATCATTAGAGAGAGTCCAAAGGAGAATAATCCCGGAATAACGTATAAGGAGTCTTTGATGGTCCAGGGCCGGGGAGTTTAGAAGAATGAGGGAGGATCTCACTGAAACCTATCGAATTATGAAAGACCTAATAGAGTGGACATAGAGAGGGTGTTTCTTATAGTGGGGGAATCCAGGACCAGAGGGCACAGCCTCAGAATAGAGAGACATCCATTTACATCAGAGATGAGGAAAACATTTATTTAAACAGAGGCTGGTGAGGGCTCAGCCTCAGATTAGAAGGATGTCCCTTTAGAACAGAGATGAGAAGGATTTTTTTTTAGCCAGAGGGTGGTGAATCTAAGAAATTCATTGCCACAGATACCTGTGGAAATGAAGTCATTGGGTATATTTAAAGTGGAGGTTGACTGGTTCTTGATTAGTGAGGGGGTCAAATGTTACAGGGAGAATGATGCAAGAGAATGGGGCTGAGAGGGATATATTAAAACAGGCTGATGGGGTGGAGATACATCTCTAACAGAGGAGAAGTAAGGCGCTCCTTCCCTCTGCTAGCCTGGCAGGTCACCCTTGGACAAGGTGTAGCCTCCCCCGCCCACCCCCCTGTCAGAGTCACGTGAAGCCATGGGAGCTGGTGGTGGATGGTTATATGAGCGGCTGGTGCATCTCTCAAATCCTGGTTATGCGACCACTGATGCCAGGCAGACAATCTCTGAGGAGTATGTTTGGGGTCACCCGTCTTGTAAAGTCACTGCCCAGAAGAAGGCAATGGCAAACTAGTACAGCAGAAAATGCCAAGAACAATCACGGTCGTGGAAGGACCATGATTGCCCATGTCATACAACATGGCACATAATGACTGACTGATATTGAAACAGGAGCGACTGCACGTGATGGACTTGGAGTAGTGTGTGCAGTTCTGGTCACCCAGCTATAGGAAGGATGTCATTAAGTCAGAGAGGGGGCAGGAAAGATTCACCAGGATGTTCCTGGGACTGGAGAGATTGAGTTATAAGGAGAGGCTGGACAGACTGGGACAGTTTTCTCTAGAACGAAGGAGACTGAAGGGTGACCTTCTTGAGGTTTATAAAACCACGAGGGGCATAGATAAGGTGGATGGTCACAGTCTTTCTCCTAGGGGAAGGGAGTCTAAAACGAGAGGACATGGGTTTAAGGTGAGAGGGGGGAGATTGAAAGAGGACCTGAGGGGCCACTTTTCTGCATAGAGGGTGGGGTGTGTATGGAATGAGCTGTCAGAGGAAGTGGTAGAGGTGGGTACAATTTTGTTAAAACTCCTCAGAGGTTTCTGTCCTCCCCACCAATGGTGGTGGAGGGGCATCATTGGACAGAATGGTGGCGATAGGGAAGTGCTTGAGGATGGAAGACTGGAGGGTGACAGGAAACTGGAAGTGAAAAGTGGGGGACAGTGATAGATTGGCCACTCACAAGGAAAGCTGGGGCACGTTTAAACCCGCTGCTCCCTGCGACCTTGTGTGATGACCCTTTGAATGATTTCATCAGTACTTCCGAGAAACGTTCAATGCCACTCAATGTCCTTCCATATCTCTGCACTCTCATTTCTGGAAAAGAGGAAGCGGTGATTTCATCCTTGATGTCAGAAGACTGATGTAAATACTTGTACATTTTCCACGCTCTGTGCCTTCCACAGGTTTCAACATCAGCCCTCTCCGCATATAAAATTCCAACTTTTTTTTGGTATGCTTTTTTTTTAATGAGACTATGCTGGTCAGTTCCACGTCCTGTAACTTCCACAGCATTTCTGCACCAGGCGTCTCAGAGTGTAAGATTCCACCGTGCTGCATGTTTTGTTTTCAGAGGATCTCAAATAGGTCCATGAATGTGCAGGGCATGGCAGGGTATGGGCATTGTGTAAGCAGAAAGGACTAGTTTAGTCAGGCACTGGCTTAGCACAACATCTTGGGCTGAAAGGCTTGTTTTTTTTCACAGTACTGTTCTATGTCCCATCTAGTACAGGTTAAGGATCGCAACCCAATGTGTTGACTGTCCCTTTCTCTCTGAATGATTCTTCATTATCAAGGTTCAGAGTAAATTTATAATCAAAGATCATATATGTCACCATATAAAGCCCTGAGATCCATTTTCTTCGGGGCATGGTGAATCCAAGAACCATAATAGATCAATGAAAGACTGCACGCAACAGGACAGAAAAACAAATCACGATCAAACAAGGGTTTAAAAGTACATAGAACATAGAACAGTACAGCAGAGTACAGGCCCTTCGGCCCACAATGTTGTGCTGACCCTCAAACCCTGCCTCCCATATAAGCCCCCCACCTTAGATTCCTCCATATACCTGTCTAGTAGTCTCTTAAACTTCACTAGTGTATCTGCCTCCACCACTGACTCAGGCAGTGCATTCCATGCACCAACCACTCTCTGAGTAAAAAACCTTCCTCTAATATCCCCCTGGAACTTCCCACCCCTTACCTTAAAGCCATGTCCTCTTGTATTGAGCAGTAGTGTCCTGGGGAAGAGGCGCTGGCTACCCACTCTATCTATTCCTTTTATTATCTTGTACACCTCTATCATGTCTCCTCTCATCCTCCTTCTTTCCAAAGAGTAAAGCCCTAGCTCCCTTAATATCTGATCATAATGCATACTTTCTAAACCAGGCAGCATCCTGGTAAATCTCCTCTGTACCCTTTCCAATGCTTCCACATCCTTCCTATAGTGAGATGACCAGAACTGGACACAATACTCCAAGTGTGACCTAACCAGAGTTTTATAGAGCTGCATCATTACATCGCGACTCTTAAACTCTATCCTTCGACTTATGAAAGCTAACACCCCATAAGCTTTCTTAACTACCCTATCCACCTGTGAGACAACTTTCAGGGATTTGTGGACATGTACCCCGAGATCCCTCTGCTCCTCCACACTACCAAGTATCCTGCCATTTACTTTGTACTCTGCCTTGGAGTTTGTCCTTCCGAAGTGTACCACCTCACACTTCTCCGGGTTGAACTCCATCTGCCACTTCTCAGCCCACTTCTGCATCCTATCAATGTCTCTCTGCAATCTTTGACAATCCTCTACACTATCTACAACACCACCAACCTTTGTGTCATCTGCAAACTTGCCAACCCACCCTTCTACCCCCACATCCAGGTCGTTATAAAAATCACGAAAAGTAGAGGTCCCAGAACAGATCCTTGTGGGATACCACTAGTCACAATCCGCCAATCTGAATGCACTCCCTCCACCACTACCCTCTGCCTTCTGCAGGCAAGCCAATTCTGAATCCACCTGGCCAAACTTCCCTGGATCCCATGCCTTCTAACTTTCTGAATAAGCCTACCGTGTGGAACCTTGTCAGTTGCCTTACTAAAATCCATATAGATCACATCGACTGCACTACCCTCATCTATATGCCTCGTCACCTCCTCAAAGAATTCTATCAGGCTTGTTAGACACGATCTGCTTTTCACAAAGCCATGCTGACCGTCCCTGATCAGACCATGATTCTCTAAATGCCTATAGATCCTATCTCTAAGAATCTTTTCCAACAGCTTTCCCACCACAGATGTAAGGCTCACTGGTCTATAATTACCCGGACTATCCCTACTACCTGTTTTGAACAAGGGAACAACATTCGCCTCCCTCCAATCCTCTGGTACCATTCCCGTGGACAACGAGGACATAAAGATCCTAGCCAGAGGCTCAGCAATCTCTTCTCTCACCTCGTGGAGCAGCCTGGGGAATATTCCGTCAGGCCCCGGGGACTTATCTGTCCTAATGTATTTTAACAACTCCAACACCTCGTCTCCCTTAATATCAGCATGCTCCAGAACATCAACCTCACTCATATTGTCCTCACCATCATCAAGTTCCCTCTCATTGGTGAATACCAAAGAGAAGTATTCATTGAGGACCTCGCTCACCTCCACAGCCTCCAGGCACATCTTCCCACCTTTATCTCTAATCGGTCCTACCTTCACTCCTGTCATCCTTTTTTTCTTCACATAATTGAAGAATGCCTTGGGGTTTTCCTTTACCCTACTTGCCAAGGCCTTCTCATGCCCCCTTCTTGCTCTTTTCAGCCCCTTCTTAAGCTCCTTTCTTGCTTCCCTATATTCCTCAATAGACCCACCTGATCCTTGCTTCCTAATCCCCATGTATGCTGCCTTCTTCCTCCTGACTAGATTTTCCACCTCACTTGTCACCCATGGTTCCTTCATCCTACCATTCATCTTCCTCACTGGGACAAATTTATTCCTTACATCCTGCAAGAGATCTCTAAACATCGACCACATGTCCATAGTACATTTCCCTGCAAAAACATCATCCCAATTCACACCCGCAAGTTCTAGCCTTACAGCCTCATAATTTGCCTTTCCCCAATTAAAAATTTTCCTGTCCTCTTTGATTCTATCCTTTTCCATGATAATTATAAAGGCCAGGGAGTGGTGGTCACTGTCCCCCAGATGCTCACCCATTGAGAGATCTGTGACCTGACCGGGTTCATTACCTAGTACTAGATCTAGTATGGCATTCCCCCTGGTCGGCCTGTCCACATACTGTGACAGGAATCCATCCTGGACACACTTAACAAATTCTGCCCCATCTGAACCCTTGGAACTAATCAGGTGCCAATCAATATTAGGGAAGTTAAAGGCACCCATGATAACAACCCTGTTATTTTTGCACCTTTCCAAAATCTGCCTCCCAATCTGCTCCTCTGTATCTCTGCTGCTACCAGGGGGCCTATAGGATACCCCCAGCAGAGTAACTGCTCCCTTCCTGTTCCTGACTTCCACCCATATTGACTCAAAAGAGGATCCTGCTACATTACCCACCCTTTCTGTAGCTGTAATAGTATCCCTGACCAGTAATACCACCCCTCCTCCCCTTTTTCCACCCTCTCTATCCCTTTTAAAACACTGAAATCCAGGAATATTGAGAATCCATTCCTGCCCTGGTGCCAGCCAAGTCTCTGTAATGGCCACTACATCATAATTCCATGTATGTATCCAAGCTCTCAGTTCACCACCTTTGCTCCTGATGCTTCTTGCATTGAGGTACACACATATCAGCCCTTCTACCTTACTGTCTCTACACCATTTATTCTGCTTCTCTTTCCTCAAAGCCTCTCTGTATGTTAGATCTGGCTTTACTCCATGCACTTCTTTCACTGCTCTATAGCTCTGGGTCCCATCCCCCTTGCAAATTAGTTTAAACCCTCCCGAACCATGCCAGCAAACCTACCTGCAAGGATATTGCTCCCCCTCGAGTTCAGGTGCAACCCATCCAATCTGTACAGGTCCCACCTTCCCCAGAAGAGATCCCAATGATCTAAAAATCTAAAACCCTGCCCCCTGCACCAACTCCTCAGCCACGCATTCAACTGCCATCTCCTCCAATTCTTACCATCTCTGTCACGTAGCACTGGCAGCAATCCTGAGAACGTCACCCTTGAGGTCCTGTTCTTCAGCCTTCTGCCTAATTCCCGAAACTCTCACTTCAGGACCTCATCCCTCTTCCTGCCTATGTCGTTGGTCCCAACATGTATGACGACTTCTGGTTGCTTTCCCTCTCGTACCAGGATGTCATGCACCCGGTCAGAGACATCCCGGACCCTGGCACCCGGGAGGCAACAAACCATGTGGGTGTCCTTCTCATGTCCACAAAATCTCCTGTCTGCTCCCCTGACTATAGAGTCTCCAATGACGACAGTTCTCCTCTTCTCCATCCCACCCTTCTGCACCACAGGGTCAGACTCAGTGCCAGAGGCCCTGCCACCGTGGCTCACACCTGGTCGGTCGTCCCCGCCAACAGTATCCAGGACCGTACTTTAACAGGTATGTCATATAAGGAGTGTTGGATGGCTCTGGACCTCGACTCTGAATTCTGAAGAATGAGGTCACCACGAACCATTGTGGTCCCTGCTGACCACATCTGCAGCAAGTGTTGGCGGCTTGAGAAACTCAGGCTCAAAGTTGATGACCTGGAATCTGAGCTTCAAGCACTGCGGCGCATCAGGGAGGGGGAGAGTTAACTGGATTCTCTGTTTCAGGAGGTAGTCACACTCATTAGATTAACTGCCTCAAATTTGGTTTGTGCTCAGGGAGAAGAGGGTGTGACTGCGAGCGAGGTGGGTAGTGGGATCCAAGAGACAGTGCTGGAGGAGCCTCAGCCCTTGAGCTTGTCCAACAGGTCTGGGATTCTTGCTCCCTGTGTGTATGAGAGTGGGGGCTGTAGGAAGGATGAGCATCCTAACTGTGGCACTGTAGTTCAAGGAGCCATTCAAGAAAGGGGAAAGAAGAGAAGTGTAGTGGTAATAGGGGATAGTATAGTCAGAGGAATAGACAGAGTTCTCTGTCTTGATAGAGCATCCTGAAGACTGTGTAGCCTGCCTGGTGCCCGGGTTTTGGACATCTTATCTGACCTGCAGAGGAATTTGCAGTGGGAGGAGAAAGATCCAGTTGTTGTGGTTCGTGTGGGTACCAATAACATGGGCAGAACAAGGAAAGAGGTTCTGCTGAGGGAATTTGAGTAGCTCGGGACTGAAAAAGCAGAACCAAAAATGTAGTAATCTACCCGAGCCACGTGCAAGTTGACACAGGGTGAAGAAGATTAGAGAATTAAATGTGTGGCTCAATGACCGGTGTGGGGGAAAGTGGGTTTGAATTCATGGGAAATTGGCACCCGTATTGGGGAAGGAGGGAGCTGTACCAATGGGATGGGTTTCACCTGAACCGTGTTGGGACCTGGATCCCAGCAAATCGCATAACCTGGGCTGTGGGTAGGACTTTAACCTAAATCTGGCGGGGGGCGGGGGTGGGTGGGGTAGGTGGTGGTGAGTGAGTTCAACAGATTGAAGATGTATGGATAAAGTAAAAATGAAAAGTGTGGATAAAGAAAAAGCAAAAGATAAAAGAGAGAGAAGTAACTATGGAGTGAAGAAATGATAAGTGCAAAAGGGTAAAAGATTACAAGATTTTAAAAGCACAATGAGTGTAAGGGCACTTTACTTGAATGCCCGCAGTATCTGAATCAAGGTCAGTGAATTTGTGGCTCAGATCAGTACAAAGAGATATGATTTATTGGCCATTACAGAGACATGGTTGCAGGATGGAGAGGATTGGGAATTAAATATCTAGGATATCATGTAATACGGAAGGATAGGCAGGAAGGTAAGTGAGGTTGTGTTCATGTGTTCAATCTCCATTCAGCAATTGATGGCGAAGAGTAAGAAGCTGTTCCTGAATCACTGAGTGTGTGCCTTCAAGCTTCTATACCCCCTACCTGATGGTACCAGTGAGAAAAGGGCATGCCCTGGGTGCTGGAGGTCCTTAATAATGGGCGCTCCCTTTCTGAGACACCGCTCCTTGAAGATGTCCCGGGTACTTTGTAGGCTAGTACCCAAGATGGAGCCGACTAAATTTACAACCTCTGCAGCTTCTTTTGGTCCTGAGCAGTATCCTCCCCCGCCCCCATACCAGACAGTGATGCAGCCTGTCAGAATGCTCTCCATAGTACATCTATGGAAGTTTTTCAGTATATTTTTTGACTTACCAAATCTCTACAAATTCCTAATGAAGTATAGTCGCTCTCTTTCCTTCTTTATGACCGCAACAATATGTTGGGACCAGGTTAGGTCCTCAGAGATCTTGACACCCAGGAACTTGAAACTCCTCACTCTCTCTACTTCTGATCCCTCTACGAGGATTGGTATGTGTTCCTTCGTCTTACCCTTCCTGAAGTCCACAATCAGCTCTTTCGTCTCACTGAAGTTGAGTGTCAGGTTGTTCCTGTGACACCACTCCATTAGTTGGCATATCTCACTCCTGTACGCCCTCTCATCACCACCTGAGATTCTACCAACATTGGTTGTATCATCAACAAATTTATAGATGGTATTTGAACTTTGCCTTGACACGCAGTCATGGGTATAGAGAGAGTAGAGCAGTGGGCTAAGCACACACCCCTGAGGCGAACCAGTGTTGATTGTCAGTGAGGAGGAGATGTTATCATCAATCCACACAGATTATGGTCTTCTAGTTAGGAAATTGAGGATCCATTTGCAGAGGGAAGTACAGAGGCCCAGATTCTGTAACTTCTCAATCAGGATTGTGGGAATGATGGCATTCAATGCTGAGCTATAGTCGATAAACAGCATCCTGACATAGGTGTTTGTGTTGTCCAGGTGGTTTAAAGCCGCGTGAAGAGCCATTGAGATTGCATCTACCATTGACCTATTGCGGCGATAGGCAAATTGCAAAGGGCCTAGGTCCTTGCTGAGGCAGGAGTTTAGTCTAGCCATGACCAACCTCTCAAAGCATTTCAGCGCTGGAGATGTGAGTGCCACCGGGCAATAGACATTAAGGAGCTTACAATTATTCTTCTTAGGCATTGGTATAATTATTGCCTTTTTGCAGCAGTGGGAGCTTCTGCCCATAGCAGTGAGAGGTTGAGAATGTCCTTGAATATTGCCACCAGTTGGTTGGCACAAGTTTTCAGAGCCTCACCAGGTACTCCATCGGGACCTTCCGCCTTGCAAGCGTTCACCTTCTTTAAAGACAGCTCAACGTCGGCCTCTGAGACAGCGATCACAGGGTCACTGGGTGCAGCAGGGATCTTCACAGCTGTAATTATTTTCTCCCTTTCAACGTGGGCATAGAAGGCATTGCGTTCATCTGGTAGTGAAGCATCACTGCCATTCATGCTATTGGGTGTCGCTTGTAGGAAGTAATGTCTTGCAAACCCTGGCAGAGTTGTTGTACATCCAATGTCAGCTCCAACCTCATTCAAAACTGTCTCTTCACCCTTGAAATAACCCTCCACAAATCATACTTGGTTTTCTGATACAGATTTAAATGCCACAGATCTAGCCTTCAGCCGATGACGTACTTCCTGGTTCATCCATGGCTTTTGGTTTGGGAATGTACAGTAAGTCTTTGTAGGCACACGCTCATCCACACAGGTTTTAACGAAGTCGGCAACCACTGCAGCATACTCATCTAGATTCGAAGATGAATCCCTGAATACAGTCCACTCCATCAATTCAAAGCAGTCACATTTAAGGCAGAGATTGCTAGATTGCTAATTTGAAATAGGGTTGCGGGTTGCGGGGAGAAGATGTGAGATGAGGTTAATAAGTAAAATGCCATGGTTGAATGGCGGAGCAGACTTTAGGTGCTGAATTGGTTTAAGAAAATCTTGGTTGGCATGGTCTAGCTGGGCTGAATGGCCTGTTGCAAAGCTGTGATTGCATGACTAAGTTCCATGTGCTCCCAATCTTCAGACTGCCATTTCTGGTAAATTTAAGTATCATTATTCAAATATGTTTTGTTGAAAATGTTTCAGGCACAGATGAATCATGCTTCCTCTTGTGGTCTTGTGCCTTAAGTAAATATATCTTCTGCACAATGTCGTTGACAGTTCACCATAGCCACAATCCACTGGCATTCTTTTCAAAGTTCAAAGATTCAAGTAAGTTTATCATCAAAGTACATAATGTACATGTCACCATAGACTGCCCTGAGTTGCATTCTTTTTGAGGGCATTCACAGTAAATAGTAAAAAAAAAGCACATTAGAATGAATGGAAAATGGCACATAAACAATATTAGCAACGAAAAACAACCAATGTGCAAAAGGCAAGTTATGCAAATTGAAAAAAGGAATAGTAATAGTAATACGGGACACAGAAAGTGATCAAATTACATGATAAAAAACCAATAAATTCAAGATGATAAATGCAGAAAATGCCAAATGAAACCAGAAACAATCCAAGATATTACAGGATCCTTTAGCAGTTTAATTAATCTGATTACTTATACAGGCAACCATGGCAATCATCATTCAAACAAATCTTGTTTAAAATACAAATTCATAAATGAAATCACAAATTATTATAAATGCAAGGCTGATCCATTTGTAGAATCAGAGTCCCACCAAAACGATCGATCCATTATTACAGATAGGACAATCCAAAATGAAAGTCCAGATAAAATAAAACAGGATACACATGCAAGAATTACTTACTTAATAGACATAGCCATTTCAAACAGACACAACTTACAGAAATCAGTATGTGAAAAACACCAGAAATATGCTGAATTAAAAGAGGGAATTGAAAGACTATGGAACATGATCAAGTTATACATTATCCTGATTATCTACAACTGGTGTCATCCCAAAGGCACTACACAATAACATTAAACAATTAGGGCTACACAGCAATATCTGTGTAAATCTTCAGAGAGCCACAATACTAAACACTACCAGAATAATCTGAAAGTTCCTAGCAATTGAGAAATAAGCGTGCTTGTCTATGCCTGTACCTTAGGTTTTACCAGCTTGAGCGAGAAAAAGTAACAATAATAATATTAAATAGTAAGACCATGAGTTATTTTCAACCCTCCCCCCGCCATGGACATTCCCAAGCCCAGCTGTGAAAGAAGGAGGGTTGGGCATGGAGCTAGCAAACCCATCCCATAAAAAGTTGGGCTTCTGCTGCACATTCCAGCTATTTTGATTTGTCATGTAGACCTGAGACAGTGTGAGGTCTTCTTTTGGTTTTCCTTTGGATTATCCCTGCTGTAATAGGGAGACTTTTGATTTGCATTAAGGAATGTCTTCTTTTGTAAATTTTTCAGGTATTTCCTTTTCCAAAGTTAAAAGGCACAATTCATCAGCATTTCCATGATTGGTTGTCCTCTTGAATTTAATATTATAACGGTGTCCTCCAAGAAACAGAGCACATCTCTGCATTGGTGTGGCTGCTGTTAGTGGAACACCTTTCTGGGGATTGAAAATGGACACCGGCAGTTGATGATCAGTAATGAGGGTCGACTCTCTCCCATACAAGTACTGGTTGAAACATTTTACACCCTGAACTAGACTCAAGGCCTCTCTGTCAATCTGTACATAAATTTTCTCTGCAGCAGTAAGGGAAGATGATGCACAGGCTATGGGGCATTCACTTCATTCATATCATGTAGCATGTCTGCACCTATAGCATAAGGTGAGGCGCTGCAGGCAAGCTTCACTGGATGATGTGGCAAAATTCACTGACATTAGATCATAATGTATGAGTACAATGCCTGATGCTACCACCCCATTTACTTCAAAGCCACCTCACACTGCTTTGTCCTCTGGCATTTCTTCCTGATCTGTAGTGAAGAGTTCAAGGGAGGGCAGCACAATAGCTAGGTTTGGCAGGAATCTGTTATAGTAATTGACAAATTCTAAAAAACGACCACAACTGTGACACGTCATTTGGTCTTGGGGCATCTACCCCTGCTTCAATTTTCTCAGCACTCTTATGTTAACCTAGTGCATCGATTGTGTGACCATAGTAAGTGATACTTGGTTTAAAGAATTCACACTAGTTCTGTTGTGCTCGATCTCATATTTATCTAATTGTCTTAACACTGTCTTGAGATTTTGGAGCTGTTCCCTGTCATCCTTACCGGAAGCAATTACATCAACCAGGAAGCGCAGAATCAAATATTGCTGTGATGATTTATGCTCTGGTATCAATTGTTTGGCGGCAATAAAGTAAAGTAACACTGAATACCTGGACAGCCTTGCAGCACCTGGTCCATAAATTTCTGCCACGGTGCAAGTGAAGATGTTACTTCAAAGATAAGCCTATTGTAGTGAAAAAAATCTTTGTGAGTGTTAATGGTGAGAAGCACTTTCAACTCCTCTTCCATCTTAAGTAGGTCTCAGCTAAGCTGACTTTGCTGAAGTTTTTCCCTCCAGAAAAGTTTGCAAAAGTATCCTTTATCCTGGGTGGAGAGTATTGATCTACTTTTAGTACTTGGTTGATGGTGACCTTAAGCTCACCACAGACCCTGAGAGACCCATTCTGCTTGGCTACTGGAATGGCTGCTGTTGCCCGTGGCCTCAACTCAACCTTGGAAAGAACTTGTTCAGTCTCTATTCAATCTAGCTCATGGGCTACTTTATCATGGTTGGATGGATGGATGGAGGGAGGGAGATGAATTACTACTGCAATATCTAGTACAGAATACAAGGATGTAATGCCGAACTTTTGGTTGGGTGTTTGGAGATTGTTGTGCATATTTGGGCCCCTTATCTAAGGAAGGATATTCTGGCATTGGAATGGTTTGAGAGAAGGTTCAAAGGAATGATCCAGGGATGAAGTGGTTAATTACAAAAAATAAAAGCATTTGATGGCTTTGTGTCTCTATTCCAGTCTCTGGGCAGGAAGGGTTCTGACCAGCTGTATCATCATCTGGTACGGGGATGGCAAAGCATCTGACCACAAGACCTTGCTACAGATTGTAAGAACTGCTAAGGGTAACATCAGGGTCTCTCTACTCCTACCCCCAGGACATACCTCAGAAGCATTGTCTTTTGCAGACCCCTCAGTATTGTCAAGGACCCCTTCCATCTGTCCCACTTTCTTTGATTCCTACTGTCAGGCAGAAGGTACCATAGTGTTAGAACAAGGACTGTTAAGCTGGGTAACAGCTTCTTCTCCCAGGCTGAATACCTTGTTACCACCCAGTACATATTATTTATGACAGCACCAGTAGCTGTAAAAATATTGTATACATGCACTTTATGTCAACATGTACGTCCACAGAATATTTTTTAATACTCTGTGTAATTAATTTATGTGCTGTGTGTGTGATGTACTGTGTTTTGCACCTTGTTTCCAGAGGAATATTGTTTCATTTAGCTGTATACATGTGCCCAGTTGAATGGGAATAAACTTGAACCTAACTGAACAGCTCTCTCTTCCAGAGCCCCCGGGGGCGGGTGACTGACAGCGTACTCGGGAGCGGACGATGGTCGGGAAGTCTCTCTTGCTCCTGTCCCTTCTCCAAGGTATCATTGCAACTGAGCACCCTCGCAAATGAAAATGCCTAGAGAATCACTGGGGGTGGGGCTCATAACACTGCAGATCCCGTGTCTCCCTTTTTAATCCAGGAATGACTCCATGTGACCGTTTTTTAAATCTGAGGCCCCAGCATTATAGAGTCACACGGCACAGAAACAGCCCCTTTCCTTCCGTGCTGTGCAAGGAGTCTTTCCAAGCGATTCCCATTTGCCCTGCATGAGGCTCTTGGACTCCAAACACACTAACCAGGATGCTCATGCAATCTCACTCCCTTCGCTCAAAGTTGGTCCATACTCTTATCAGCCTTTCCGATCCTTGTACCCGTCCAAGCGTCCTCTAAAAATTAATGTACTTGCACCTACCACTTCTAATGGCAGCTCATTCCATATACGGACCACCTTCAGCTTCTTCCCCTCCCCCAACCGATTTCTGAATGGACATTGAACCCATGAACAGTGCCTCACTACCTTTCGATTTTTATTTTGCACTACCTACTTAATTCAACTCCACACATACAGTAATTCAGTTTTTTTCTTTTCCTTTTATTATGTATTATGTTGTACTGCTGCCACAAAGACAACAATTTTCACGACATATGTCTGTCTAGGTACCATATCCGATGCGGACTTTGGTGACCCTGATTTTCCATATAGATCTATCCTTCATTTTTTGGATGACTTCCATTTCCTCGAAGTGTAGCCACCCGGCTATGCTTTTGATGCACATAAGCCGAGGTCTTCCTCTAGGTTTGCTCCCCTTGATCTTTCCAGAGAGAATGAGTTTTTCCAGTTCATCTTTCCACATGATATGTTCTAGGAATCTGAGTTGTCTTTCTCTTATTGTTGGTATGAGTGATCAAACTGCTTGGGCTCTTCTGAGAACTTCTTCATTTGATGTGTGTGTGGTCCATGATATTTTTAACATTCTCCTGTAGAACCATAATCCAGCTGCTTCTAGTCTCTTTTCCATTGCTGGGGAAATGGTCCAGCATTCACTTCCATAAGTCAGGATAGAATAAATGTAGCACTGCAGTATTCTGCTTTTAGTGTATGTGCTCATCTTTCTGTCTGTTAATATGGTCTTCATTTTTTGGAAAGCTTCTCTCGCCATTGCTGTTCTGTATTTGATATCTGTGTCGCACCTGCCATTTCTTGTTATTAGGCTGCCAAGATATTTGAATTTTTTGACTTGTTTGATGTTTGTATTTCCGATCTTGATCACACATTGTGGGATGTTTGTCTTTCTGGAGATGACCATGCTTTCTGTCTTCTTGGTATTGATTCACGACATATGCTGGTGATATTACATCTGATTCTTCTGAATCCTCTGGTTGAAAATGTTGTCCACCAAGTTCCCATTAAATCTCTCCCCTCGCATCTCAAATCTGTACGCTCTTGTTCTTAATTCCCCAAGCCTGGGGAAAAAGTGACTGCCTTTTCCCTATCTACGCTCCTTATGATTTTATGCACTCATCAATCTCCTCTGATCCAAGGAATAGAGTCCCAGCCTGCCTAATCTTTCCCTACAACTCAGTCCCTTGAGTCGTTGCAACCCTTGTTAATCTTCCCTGCATTCTTTCCAGCTTACTGGCATCTTTCCAACAACAGGGTGACTAAAACTGAACAGAATACTTTAGGTGCAGCATCACCAACATCTTGTCCAACTCAACTCCTGTACTGAGTGCCCTGACCTACGAAGGCCAGTATGCCAAATGACTTCTTCACTGACCCATCCAGCTATGAAGCCACTCTCAGGGATCATGTACCAGTACCCCGAGGTCCTTCTGCTCTCTGATATTGGCCAGGGCCTCGCCATTCACTGTGGAGGTCCTACTCTGGTTTGACTCCACGGGATACAATGCCTTGTACTTGTCTGAAATAAACTTAATTTCCAGTTCCTTTCATGAACTGCGATCACCATTTACACCATCTGCGATGCCATCTTCCATATCATCTGCAGACCTGTGTCCTATGTCTTGTACATCCGAGATGTTGATATACACTCAGTGGCATCTTTATTACCTGTACTGGCTCATTAATGCAAATATCTAATCAATCCATCAATGAGCAGCAACTCAGTGCATAATAGCATGCAGATATGGTCACGAGGTTCATCTGTTGTTGAGACCAAACATCTGAATGGAGAAGAAATGTGACCTAGTGACTTTCACTGTAGAACGATTTTTGGCGTCAGACAGGGTTGCCTGAAGCTGCTGATCTCCGAGCATTTTCATGCACAGCAGTATCTAGAGTTTACAGAGAGTGAGGCAAGAACCAAAAACATCCAGTGAGCAGCAGTTCTGTGCGTGAAAAATCTTGTTAATGACACAGGTCAGAGGAGAACGGCCAGACTGGTTCAAACTGAATGGAAAGTGACCGTAACTCAGATAAACTTGCCTTACAACAGATGAAGAAGCGCATTTCTGAATGCACAGCACAACAAATCTTGAAGTGGTTGGGCTACAGCAGCAGAAGACCATGAACATATACTCAGTGGCCACTTTAGTAGCTACAGGAGGTACAAAAAATTGTGACAACTGGGTGTATATAAAACAAAAACAACAAGCATGGTTCTAGTAGACCAAACAGGTAACTCATTTCATCGTCAGGTAGAGGACACCATGGGTGAGATGACAACAGTTGCCGGGGAGATGGATCAGACCTCAAATATATACAGAAAGATGCCAGAAAAGGGCCAGTAACATCATGAGGGATCCCACCCACCCCAGAAAAGGGCCAGTAACGTCATGAGGGATCCCACCCACCCTACTCATAAACTATTTGTCTCACTCCTATCAGGAATGAGGTTACTTAGCATCCACTCCAGGACCTCCAGCCTCAAAAACACTTACTTTCCCTAAGCAGTAAGGCTGATCAACATCTCCACCCACTAACATACCCTTTCACACCACCAACCACCACAACCTTATCATTTCTTGCCAGAGTCACCTTATCTACAGAGATTCCTGTGCCTAGCGTCACATTATGGTCATACATTCAACCTAAGTGCAGAAGCTATCTTATATATTTATATTTATTGTGCTTTATTAATTATTGCATTCTTTATCTCATTGTATTTTTTTGTGCTGCATCAGATCTGGAGTAACAATTATTTCGTTCTCCCTTTCAATTCTGTACTGAAAATGACATTAAACAATCTTGAATCATCTTTTCTGGTCCCCTTTCCATTCCAGGGGTGCTGTCGGGTAAATGGACCATGAGGGCCCTCCCCCATCGCGCCATCAGCAAGTCTTGCGTGGTGATCCCCTGCTCCTTCGACTTCCCCTCGAACCCTTACCTGTCCATCCACGGGGCCTGGTTCAAGTACTGGTACTTCTGGAAGTACACTGTCTATTACACAAAAGACCCCAGCTACAGGATGTCCGAATTTAAAGGGCGAGCTGAGATTGTGGGAAACCTGAGCAAGAAGGACTGCTCGCTGAGGATCGATAACCTCAGACCCAAGGACAGTGACGTCTACTACTTCTACGTGGAACTGGAAGGGTTCAACTCTCACACCTATGAACCACCTGTCCAACTCCAGGTTCTTGGTGAGACTCTTTCCATAGAAATACAGAAGATAGTGTTGGTACATGGCTTCTTCGTGTGATCGCATCTCAATACCAAAACTTTAAGCAGAGTTAGACCATTCAGCCCATCAGGTCTTCTCTGCCATTCCATCATGGCTGATCTACCATCCCTCTCAACCCCATTCTGTTGCCTTCTCCTCGTAACCTTTGGCTCCTTTGCTGAATAAGATCCAATCAACCTCTGTTTTAGATATACCCAATGACTTGGCTTTCTCAGCTATCTAGTGGTAATGAATTCTACAGATTCACCACCATCTGGCGAAAGAAATTCTTCCTCATCTCTGTTCTAAATTGCCACCCTTGCATTCTGAGGTTATGCATTCCGGTCCTGGACTCACTCACTATAGAAAACATCCTCTTCATGTCCACTCTATCGAGGACTTCCAATATTCAATAAGTTTGTATGAGATCCCCCTTCATTCCAACTAGTACTGGCCCAGAGCTATCAAGCGTTCCTCATACATTAACCCTTTCACTCCTTGTGAACCTCCTCTGGCCCCTTTCCAATGCCAGAACATCATTACCATCTTTCAAGATAAGGGGCCCTTAGCTAAGGACCCAGTAGCCCTGCTCTTGTGGATAGTGTGTGGCATCACCAACCACATTGAATGGCAGGATCTCCAGCTGAACTCATTCAAGAGCATCTGGAGTGCTGAGGTTATCAATGGACAGGAGCTTTAGTGGGGCCATAGAGTCATGGGGCTCTTAAGGAGAGGATTGGCACATTGAATCATGGAGGCTTAGAGTCATAGAACACAACAGCACAGAAATAGGCCCTTTGGCCCATCTAGTCTGTGCTGAAATTGTTTTCTGCCTTATCCCATCTACCATGTGACATCACCCAAAGTCTATCTTCATCCAATCATGTCGACAAGAAAGCTCAGGAACTCCTCTACTTGGATGTTCTGGAATGGAAAGTGCCATCCCGAGGACAGATGAGGTGGGGACAGGAAAAACAAGGAAGAGGAATGGCATTTTTACAAGTGACAGGGTGGGAAGAGTCAAGATCCCAGTCAATATTGGTGGTGAAATTGTGAACTGTCACAACTGTGTTACCTTTAAGGCTTATTATTGTGATCACTCTCCATGGTTTCTTGAAAGTGCTGACGCAGGTAGACAGGGAGGCAAAGAAAGTGGTCGGCCTGCTCATCCAGTTCCCTCGAAGTGGTGAGCCTTCCTGGCATCCACCAACTCCTTAGGTAGTTTGTTGGAGATGGGGGAGAAAAAAAAAAGTCTTCCTTGGATGACTCACAGATTTTGCTGTGTGGTAATTCTCCAGAACTTTCTGTTCCCCAGAGGTTCCTGACAAACCAGAGATCCTGCTGCCGGACACTCTAACTGAAGGCACCCCGGTGAATATCATCTGCAAAGCTCTCTATACTTGCCCTGACCACCGTCCCTCTCTAACCTGGAGTAAGCTGGCCAATTCCACCTTCAGCGAGCTTGGGGAGCAGGCAAGCAGGGAGATCTCCACTGTGCTGACCTTCACTCCATCCGTTGCTCACCACGGGCAAACCATTCGCTGTACAGTGGACTATTTTGAGACGAGTCATCGACTGGAGAGCTCCATCATCCTGAATGTGAGATGTAAGTGTCTGTTATAAAGTGTTAAGATTCAAGACTCAAGATTATTTATCATCACGCTTCAGTACCTGGGTGTAAAGGAGAACAAAATGATTGTTGCTCCGGGTCAATGCAGCACAATAGACACAATAAATTCTATAAAACACAATGCACATGTAAAGTAGAGGTGCATTGGGGAATGAAGGGTGCTGAGGGACTGTGCAGAGGAATGAATGATGTAGATGTAGTGATGTTGGGGTTTGGTGGGGAGGGTTAATGGGTGGAAGTGACGGCTTGGCGGAAGTAACTGTTTTGAGTCTAGCAGTCTTGGCATGGGGTGGCGGGGTAGAGATATGTCTCCACCAGAGGACATGTAAGGTAGTTCTTTTCTCTGCTAGCCTGCAGGTCACCCTTGGGCAAGGTGTAGCACCTGCTTAGCAGCCCCGACCCCCCCCCCCCCAATCACGTGAGCCATGGGTGCAAGTGGTGGGTGGTCGTATGAGCAGTCAGTTATGTGACCATTGACACCAGGCAGACAATCTCTGATGGGTATTGATAATGGCTGGGGAGCGGGGGGTGTCACCCATCTTGTAAAGACGCTGCCCAGAAGAAGGTAATGGCAAACAACTTTTGTAAAGAAAATTGCCAAGGAAAATGATGGTCAAAGACCATGACTGGCTGCGTAATGATGATGATCATGGCCCTGGCACGCATGCTACACAGCCTCCTCCTTGATGGGAGATGGACAAGCAGGAGGGTGGCCGGGATCCTTCATGATGCTGGTGATCAGCACCTTTCTGTACACGGGACATTGATGGCGAGTAGGTGGCGGTCGGTGATGTGTTGGGCAGTTTTGACGAAACCTCCTGTCCACTGCAGTGCAGTTTGCGTGCCAAGCAGTGATGCACTATGTTAGGAAGCTCTCAGCCATGCCCACTATAGAAGACAGAGGGCACGGATGTGCGTCGCCCAACTCTCTTCAGCTTCCTCTCTGTAGGCCGCCTTTTTGTAGTAATTGTGAATCCGTGTTGGATGGGGCATTGCAGACAGCTCAGGGCCAAGCCTGCGCACACGGTGAGCATGCATTCAGTCAAGGAGCTGAGTTCAAGACTTGGGAAGTGATGCTACAGATTTATAAAACGTTGGTAAGGCCGCATCTGGAGAACCGTGTGCAGTTCTTTTCGCTCCTTTACAGGAAGGGTGTTGGGACTTTCGAGAGGATGCTGAAGATGTTCACCAAGATCCCTGCCTGGGGTGGAGGACATACTATGAAGAGACATCAGACACACTTGGGCTGTGTTCCCTGGAGCAGTGGAGGCTCAGGATGGACTTGATAGAGGTTTTCATAAATATGAGGGGTATAGTAGAGTAGAAAGCTGGCATCTTTATCTGCAGGGACAAAATGTCTTGCACTGGGGGCATGCATGCAAGGTGACAGGGGGGTAAATTCCAAGGAGGTGTGAGGGGCCTGTTTTATTTTTACACAGAGAATAGACAGCACCTGGAATGGGCTGCTGTTACAGGAAGGATGTGAAAACTTGGAGAGGCTGCAGGAAGTGTTCACCAGGATCCCACACACCCAAAGTGCTGGAGGAACTCACCAGGCCAGGCGGCAGAATAAATAGACGACGTTTCGGGTTGAGAAACTTCATCAGGACTGACGTTGACTGTTCACTCTTTTCCATCGATGCTGCCTGGTCTGCTGAGTTCCTCGAGCATCTTGTGTGTGTTGCTTGGACTTCCAACGTCTGCAGATTTTCTCTTGTTCGTCACCTCGACACTGCCTGGACTAGAGATATAAGCTTTAAGGAGAGATTGGACAAATGTGGGTTGCTTTCTCTCCAGCAGCAGAGGCTGAAGGGAGTCCTAATGGAGGTTTACAAGATGTTGAGAGGCGTAGATAGAGTGGATAATTGATCTTTTGACCCCAGGGTCAAAATGTTGCGTGCATTAAAGAGGTAGGGGGAAAGTTCAAAGGGGATGTACAAGGCAAGTGTCATGACCTCTCTTGTGTTGTGGCAGCAGTATAGCGCCTGTACTTTCATCACTAATATGCCAATAATATTGTGTTTCAAAGATCCCCCCAAGAAGACCATGGCAGGGATGTCTTTACGTGGAATTGGCGCTGTATCTCTGAGTTGTTCCAGTGAGGCCAACCCCAGCGCCATTGGCTTCTCCTGGTTCAAGGTCTCCGGCACAGAGGAGACTGACCTGGAACTGGACAATGAAACCATTACTGTTGGCCTTGCCACCGGGAAGGAAGCCGTCTCCTACTACTGCAGGGCAGCAAATATTGTCGGGAGCTCTCGGTCCCCATCCGTCCAAATCCCAATGCAAAGTGAGTATTACTGGGGAAAGCAGTCAGTGGAAAGTGAAAAGGTATGTGACCAACAACCCCACCACTGCCAATCCTCACGACTGGAGAAGAGGGAGATGGAGGGAGGGTTTAAAGTTGAAAAAATATTTAATTTCATGAGCATATAAATTACATTGTAATTTAAAGTTACAATATTATAAATTGCATAAATGGGTGTTTGTGAAGAAAAAGAATTTCAGGATGTATATTGTATCCATTTCTCTGGTACTACCTATTGAAACTTATTGATTGAAATCTATATACTGCTCTGAGATTCATTTTCCTGGGCACGTCACAGTTGTGTAGTGGTTAGCACAATGCTTTACAGTACAGGCGACGCGGGTTCAATTCCCGCCGCTGCCTGTAAGGAATGTGTACCCATGACCGCGTGGGTTTCCTCCCACAGTACAAAGGTTGGTAGGTGAATTGGTCCTGTGATTAGGCTAGAACTAAATCGGGAATTGCTGGGTGGCACGGCTCAAAGGCCTGTTCCACGCTGTGTCTCAGTACATAATAATGTAAATAAAGTAAGTGCAGAGAAACACAACAAATTCAATGAAAAACTGCATGCAAAGACAGACAAACAATTGTACATATAAATACAATTATAATAACAATAAATAATAAATATTGAGTGGTGGGAGGGGATGGGCAGGAAGTACATGTTTGTCACCAGTGCCACCATACAGTACCTTGACCTTGCAGGCATTTACAGGTTAAAAAAAAAAGAAATAAAATAGAGTTTTACGAAAAAAAACTGCACATAAATCAACAGAGACGGACAAAAAATGCAAAAGAAGGCAAACAAGTAAAAGTAATGCTGAGAATAAGAGTAATGAGATGAGTCAAAGGCTGTATTGAAGGATAGATGGTGAGACCATATGATATAGAATCAGGATCAGGCCATTGGGCTCATCAATCATGCAAACACAGCTGATTTAAAAAAAAATTCTCCTGTCTTCTCCCTATAACCCTGAACCCCTCATTGTTTCAAAACCTATCAACCTCTATCTTAAATATACCCAGTAAACTAGCTTCCACAGCTGTCTGCAGCAACATATTCCACAGATACGCTACCCTCTGCTTGAAGAAATTCCTCTTCATCTCTGTTTTAAATTTATTCTGAAACCGTACACTCTCTCCTTTATCTGCTCCACCTCCACTCTATCTAGGCCTGTCGGAATCCAATAGTTTTCACTGAAAGTCTACCATCCACCCCCTGATCCTGCTTCTGAACTCCTCTGAGTAGATATCAGAGGTTGCAAATGCTGCTCATATGTTAAGAAAGTTGTGTGGTGTAGGAATAGGCCCTACTCTTCACTCAGTCTCTTCCAACCCATTGCTATATATTAAGTAGCTGCATTTAAAGATATTAAAGATTGGCTTTCTTCATCATACATACATCGAAGCGTACAGTGAAGTGCATCATTTTGCATCAATTACCAACATAGTGCAAAAGTGCTACAACGAAAGATGCTGCCTGACCTGCTGAGTGCCTTTAGCATTTTGTGCATGTTACTCTGGATTTCTGCATCTGCAGTACCTCTTGTGTTTTTAAGTCCTGGGTTCTGATGAAAGGTCTTGACCCGAAATGTCAACTCTTTATTCCTCTCCATGGATGCTGCTTGAGCTGCTGAGTTACCCTGGCATTTTTCTGTGTGTTACTCTTGTGTTTTTGATCTGCTCCTGATTGGAAAAGGGAGTTACAATGGCGTTGAGAAAAAAAATCAGCTGTGATTGAATGGAATAGAATCAATGGGCTGAATAGCCTAATTCTCTCCTGTACTTATGGTTGGGCATGCAGGGAATGGGGAAGATGTGCGTCATGCGCAGGCAGAAGAGATTGAATTTGATTCAACATTGTATCTAGTACAGACAGAATGGGCCAAAAGGCTTGATTCTCCCCTCCCACACTGAAATGTGTTGTTATTCATGTGCTGTAGATGAAGCCATCATCCTTCCCCCCTCGAGCTGCACCAGATATCCCACCAACGTGACCTGCTTCTGCATGATACAGTCCATCTCCCCGGTGAACACGACCTGGGGACTCCTGGGCCAGACGCTGGAGACGAAGGGTGCTCGTTCCGGCTCCTTGGTGACCAAGACGCTGAACATCCACTGGGAAAACCTGATGGTGGGCGAGACAGAGGGCGACAATGAGAAACAGAGCTGGGGCCCCGGCTCCGTGGTGACCAGTGCACTGACGGTCCATGGGGAGAACCAGACGTTGGGGACTGTGAACTGCTCGGTGGCAAACCCTTATGGGTTACCTCCCTCAAAGATGGAATTGAAGGTTCTGGTTGACAGCGGCAAGGGAAATGGTGAGGGTTGAGTCTCAGTGGCAGGGTAAAGGGCTGTTGGGTCTCGGGGTGGGGTCAGGGCTATGAGGTGTCAGAATTCATTTACCAGCTCTAGTTGTGTGTGTGTGTTCGTGTGTATGTTTCTGTATGTGTGCATGTACGTGTGTCTCTTTTTGAGTGTCTGTGTATCTGCATGCATATATATCTGTGCTTGACATGTGTGTGTTTGTCTGTGCCTGTGTGTGTGTGTGTGTGTGTGTGTGCATGCGCGCATGTGTACGTATACTTATTGTGTGTGTGTGCACGTGTTTTTACTTATTGTGTGTGTATGTCTGTGCATGTGTATTGTACTGTGTGTATATATACTGTCTGTATGTGTATTGTGTGTATGTCTGTCTGTGTATGTGTGCATGCATGTGTATTGTGTGTACGTGTGTGTGTGTATGTATGTATGTACGTATATGCAGAGTTTGCCCCTTCTTCCTGTGATGGCGTGTCTTTCCCTCTGGGTGTGAGTGGTCGCCGGCTATTTGGCAGGAATTGGGGAAGTGTGATTGGTAGAATTGTTCATAGACATTGAAAGACAAATGTTGTCCTATTTTAGAATATAAAATACAGAATAGCAGAGCAGAGAAACAGGCCCTTTGATCCACGGACAGTGCCGAATAAGATGCAGAATTAAATTAAATTCCCTTCTGCTTCACCTGGTTCTTATCTCTTCATCCCTGGATATTTATATGTCTGCCTAACAGCCTCCTAAACATCACTACTGCATCTGCCTCCATCACCACCCTTGGCAGTATATTCTAGGCACCCAACAGTCTCCGTGTTTTATAAGGTAACTTGCCCCACATGTCTCCTTTACACTTTCCCCCCTCTCACCTTAAACCTATGCCCTCTACTATTTGACATTTCAAGCCTGGGAAAAATATCTTGATGGTCTACCCAATCGATTCCTCTCATAATTTTATAAACATCTATCAGGTCTGCCCTCAGTCTCTGCAGCTCCAGAGAAAACAGCCCAAGTTTGTCCAATCTCGCCTTATATCTCATACTCTCTAATCCATGCAGCACCCAGGTGAACCTATTTTGAACCCTCTCCAAACTCTCCACATCCGTCCTGAAATGGGGCAACCAGAACTGCACAGAAAGTCCAAGTGTGGTCTGACCAAAGCTTTATACAGCTGCAAGTGACTTCCAGACTCAATGACCTTCACACGCAAGAATGTTGCACTTGAATGTGTTCAGTATACAGAATAAGGCAGATAATCTACTTGTAGCACGATTCCAGATTGATAGGTACGATGTTGTATCACTGACTCATGGCTGGAAGAAGATTACAGCTGGGAGCTAAATGTCCAAGGATACATATTGTATCGAAAGGACAGGCAGGAGGCAGAAGTGGTGGTGTTGCTGTGTTGGTAAAAATAAGAAATCAAATCATTAGAAAGAGGTGACATAGGGTCAGAAGGCATTCAGTCATTGTGGAAAGAGCTAAGCAACCGCAAATGTAAGATACCCTAATGGGAGTTGTATGCAGACCCCCAAACAGTATTAGGGATGTGGCCTAAAAATTACAACGGGAGGCAGAAATTCCTGATGGCAAGAGGAAGAAGAGAACATGTCCTGGATGGTGGAGGTTTCTAATGATGGAACAGAATTCCATGTAGATGTGCTCAATGGCGGGGAGAGAATGAAGTCCAGAGCATTGCATTTATTTCTGTTCAGGAAAAATGTGGAGGTTTTGGAGTGGGTCCAGCAGAGTTTCACCAGAATGCTGCCAGGACTAGAGGGTATGATCAATAAGGAGAGGTTAGCCAAACCTATGTTTTTCCCCCTGGAGCAACGAAGGCTGATAGAATACGTGCTACAGGTTTATAAGATTACGAGAGGCAATCTGTAGATGGAGTAGACAGCAGGTATCTTTGTCCCCAAGGTCGAAATGTCTAAAACAAGTGGCCATGCATTTAAAGATGTGTCGGGCAAGTTCTTTACTCAGACAGTGATGGATGTCTGGAATGAGCTTCCAGTGGAGTTGATGGAGGTAGATATGATAGAGGTGTTTAGAACATAGAATAGAGAATAAAGAACAGCACAAAACGACACAGGCTTTTTGACCCACAATGCTGTGATGACATTTTAACCCACTCCAAGATCAATCTATTCCTTCCCTCCAACGTAACCCTCCATTTTTCTTTCATCTGTGCTCATCTGAGATTCTCTTAAAGGCCCAAATATATCTGACTCTACAGCTAACACTGTAGTGTATTCCATTCAGTTACCACCCTTTTTCTTAAAGTACCTCCGAATCTCCCATATACTTTCTTCTTATCACCATAAAAGTATGCCCTCTTATATTATCTTTTACTGCCCTGGGAGACAGTCGATAACCATTCTGCACTTGCCTCTTGTGGCCTTACAACCACTTACAAGTCACCGTTCATCCCTTTTACTCCAAAGAGAAAAGACAAATTTAAGAGGCCCAAGACAGGCTGATGAAATCAAGTTACATCAACTTAAGTCAGGTTTATTGTAATTTAACTATATGCATGTATATTGTCAAATGAGACCAAGTTTCTCCAGACCAGGGTGTAAAATACAGGAGTGCATACACATAACACACAATAACTATGGAAAGTAAGGATAAAATCTACAGATGAGTTATACATATATAAACAAATAAAGTGCATAAATTAAGTATTGTAAGGCAGAGAACAGATTAACTGGTGACACTTCAAATGCAGTGCAGCAGGGAGTTCAGCAGTTTAATGTCCTGAGAGAAGAAATTGTTTCCCATCCTCACCGTTCCTGTTTTTATGCATCGGAGTCTCCTCCCTGATGGTAGAAAGTCAAAGAGGATACTGGATGGATTGGTTGGATCATTGATAATACTAAGGACCCTGCGTACACAGCGCTCCTGATAAATGTCCCCGATGGATGGTAGGGAGACCCCTATGATCCTCTCAGCCATTCTCACAGTCCTTTGTAGGGATTTTCGGTCCGATGCTCTACTCCTGTACCAGATGGAGATGCAGTTTGTCAGGAAGCTCTCAATGGTGCTCCTGTAAAATACGGTCAAGATGGGGCAGGGGGAGGGAGCCTTGCTCGTCTCAGTCTGCTTCGGAAGTGGAGGCATTGCTCTGCCTTCTTGCACAAGAATGGAGCAATATGGACACTGTACAAGGGGAATGGATTAGAATAGTCAGGAATTTAATTACTAGATCAAATAGTTTGGCACAAAGTCATGGGCAGAAGTCCCTGTGCAGCACTGCTCTGCACTCTGTGGCCAGCTTATGAGGTAGGTCTGCACACTTGCTCCTTAATGCAATTATGTAATCAGCCAATCAGGTGCTACTAACTCAATGTATAAAAGCATGCAGGCATGGTCAAGAGGTTCAGACCGAACATCAAAACGGGGAAGGAAGATGATCCAAGTGACCTTGGCCATGGAATGATTATCAGTGCCAGAAGGGGTGGGTTGAGTATCTCAGGAACTGCTGATCTCCTGGGATTTTCACACACAGCAGTCTCTAGGGTTTATAGAGGATGGTGCTCAAAAACAAACAAACAAACAAAAATAAAAAAAGAAAATCTCAAGAGAGGCACTCCTGCTGGCAAGAAATGCCTTGTTAATGAAAAAGGTCGGGAGGAAATTGTCAAGCTGGTTCAAGCTGACAGGAAGATGACAGTAACTCAAATAGCCATGCATTACAGCAGTGGTGTGCAGAAGGGCACCTCTGAATGCAGGACTCTGAACTTTAAAGTGAATGAGCTACAGCTACAGAAGACCACAAACACTCACTCGGTGGCCACATTATTAGGCACAAGGGATAGCTGATAAAGTGGCCACTTGAGTGTATGTTCAATGTTCTATAGTCAATACTACTAGGAAATAGCTTCAGACTTGGCTCTGATTATCACTCCTTCACTTCCAGCTCCTCCCTCAGATCCCGGATTCTCACAGAAGATCCCCATAGTCCCTTTTGCTGCAGTGGGAGGTGCCGTGTTGTTCATCATCTTGTTCACCGTTTGTGTCATTGTTAAGCAGCGCAGGAGATCTGACAAGTGAGTAGAGTCACAGAGTCACACAGTGCGGAAGCAGACCCTTCAGCCCAACCGGTCCATGCTGACCCCTCTTCCCATCTCTTCCAGCCCTAGGTGTAGCCGATAACCTTCTGAATTTTTCTCATCCGTGCCTCTTGAAATGTTAATTTACATACCTTCAACCACTTCCTCTATCTCCTTATTCCAAATACAGACCATTCTCTGAGTGAAATAGTTGCCCCTCAAGTTCCTACTAAATTTTTCCCCTCTCACCTTAAACCTCGGTTCCATGACCCTGGGGAAAGGGACTGCATTCACCCTGTGACCCTCAAAGTCCAAAAGTTCAAAGTAAGTTTATTATCAAAGTACATTTATATCACCGTATACCACCCTGAGATTCATTTTCCTGCGGGCATTCACACTAAATGCAAGGAAACGCAGCAGGATCAATGAAAAACTACGTACAATCAACCAATATGCAAAAGAAGACAAATCATGCAAGTACAAAAGGAAACATAAAACTTTTACAATGACAAAAAGGAATAAATAAATAATACTGAGGACGTGAGTTGTAGAGTCCTTGGAAGTGAATTGTGGAATCATTTCATTGTTGAGGTGAGTGAAGTTATCCACACTGTCTCAGGAGTCCGGTGATTGATGGGTAATAAGGTAAAGTTCAATATTTTAAACACCTCTGTCTCCTGTGCTCCAAGAAATAAATTCTAGCCAGTCCAACCTTTCTCTATAACTCAGCCCTTTGAGTAATTCCCTCATAGATCTTTTCTACACTCCTTCTATAGCAGGATGACTAAAACTGAACAAAATATTCCTTGTGCAGCCTCACCAGCGTCTTGTAACTCCTGTACTCTGAGTCCTGACTGATGAAGGCCAGTGTGCCAAACATCTTTTTCAACAACTGCCCTATCTACCTGTGTCTCCACTTTTAGGGAAGCATCTACCTGTACCCCTAGGTCCGTCTGTTCCACAACAAACCCACAGGGTCTTGCCAACTTTGGAGTCCTTCCCGTCAACCCTGTTAAATACCAGGGAAATCTGGATGCAGGTGCCTGCAGTGCCCTGGGGACAGAGTGTTACCCACCCATTTGCTCCAATCCAAGTATCACACTTCCTCCCTCATCAACACCCTTCCCCCAGATTCTCCCCGTCACTCCCACACACCGTGCACAGGAGGAGGGAGGCAATAAATTCACCGCACCTACACATTCAGTGCGATGTAGGATGGAACATGAGCATCAAGGATGAGTCAGAAAGTCACAGGAAGAGTGTGCAATTCCACTTGCAGCTGCATACAAAAACACTTTTGTACATCTGTTATTTATCAGTCTTTGTGTGTAGGGTTTTCAGTGAAAATGGCATTTCTTTGTTTTAGATTCAGAATCAGATTTAAAATCACAGGCATATTGAGTCATAGAAAAGTACAGCACAGAAATAGGCTCTTTCAGCCCATCTAGCCCATGCCAAACCACTTAACCTGCCTACTCCCATCGACCTGCACCAGGACAACAGTCCTCCATTCCTCTACCATCCATGTACCTATCCAAACTTCTCTTAAACGTTGAAACCAAGATCGCTTTTACCACTGGCGTGGGCACTCATTCCACACTCTCACGACTCTCTGAGTGACGAAGTTTCCCCTCATGTTCCCCTTAAACTTTTCACCTTTCACTCTAAACCTATGACCTTCAGTAGCAGTCCCACCCACTCTCAGAAGAGAAAGCTAGCTTGCATTTATCCGATCTATAGTTCTATAAAATCTCCCCTCAGTCTTCTATGGTCTGAAGAATAAAGTCCAAACGTATTCAGTCTTTCCATATATCTCAGCGTCTCCAGTCCTGGCAGCATCCTTGCAAATACCGTGAAATATTTTCCTTTAGGGCAGCTGTAAAGATACTCTAAATTACAAGGTTATATAATTCTAAATTAACTCAAATCAGTAAAAGGCAAAGAGTGCAAAATAATGAGGTAACAAGTCAGAAATCTAATGGCTGAGAGGAAGAAGTGGTTCCTAAAATATTGAGTACGTGTGTGTCTTCAGGCTCCTGTATCTCCTCCTTGACAGCAGTAATGAGAAGAAGACATGTTTCCAGGCGATGAGGGGTCCTTAATGCCAGATGTCGCTTTCCTGAGGCATCGCCTTTTGATGATGTCCTTGATGCCAGGGAGGGTAGTGCCCATGATGGACACTCCTATAGTGAATGCCACCATTAAATTATAAAGTATTTTTACCAAATTTACAGTTACAAAAAAGGAAGAGGTTCCATTAAAAGTTAAACCAGCCGAATGTGCACATAAAGGTTGGAGCTCATTTCTGAAGTAATTGGGGGTGCATCGCTTTACTGACACAGTTGACGCACAGTCTGCATGAAAGCCCCTAGCACAGTCTGAAGTTTCTTTGAAGACCATCTCAAATGAACTGGCTCTCTCAGAAGTATTGCCCCTGGGATGGCAGGACTTTCATATGAAGAAAGAATGGATGAACTGGGCTTGTACTCGTTGGAATTTAGAAGATTGAGGGGGGATCTGATTGAAACGTATAAGATCCTAAAGGGATTGGACAGGCTAGATGCAGGAAGATTGTTCCTGATGTTGGGGAAGTCCAGAACGAGGGGTCACAGTTTGAGGATAGAGGGGAAGCCTTTTAGGACCGAGATTAGGAAAAACTTCTTCACACAGAGAGTGGTGAATCTGTGGAATTCTCTGCCACAGGAAACAGTTGAGGCCAGTTCATTGGCTATATTTAAGAGGGAGTTAGATATGGCCCTTGTGGCTACGGGGGTCAGGGGGTATGGAGGGAAGGCTGGGGCGGTGTTCTGAGTTGGATGATCAGCCATGATCATAATAAATGGCGGTGCAGGCTCGAAGGGCCGAATGGCCTACTCCTGCACCTATTTTCTATATTTCTATGTTTCTTCCTTGGAGCCATTCATCCACTTAAAGAACTTCTTGCAACGGCAACTCTCCTTCCAACGTCATTCTGCGTCATCTTCCCTTGTTCTCTATTCTGCAGCTCCCGCTAAATAGGGCCCCAAACTAAACTACCCCTTCAGAAATCTCTTCCTGCCTAGCTCTCTGGAACCTTCACTACATCCACCAATCTTGATTGGCTGACACAACATTTCTAAGTTGGACAACGTGGCCTCTTATCTATAGCCGAAGGCAAAACACTCTTACCAGTAAGACACACTACTTTTAAGACCATAAGATATAGGAGTAGGCTATTCGGCCATAGAGTCTGCTCTGCCACCCAATCATGGGCTGATCCAATTTTTCTAGTCATCCCCACTTCCCTGCCTTCTCGCCATACCGTTTGATGCCCTGGATAATCAATAACCTATTTATCTCTCCCTCAAATGCACACAATAACTTGGCCTCCACAGCCAAACATGGCAATAAATCCCACAGATTTACCACCCTCTGACTAAAGTAATTTTACTGCATCTCTGTTCTAAATCGACTTCCTTCATTCTTGGTCGTGTCCTCTTGCCCTAGACTCCCCTACCATGGGAAATAACTTTGCCATATGTAATCCGTTCAGGCATTGTAACATTTGGAATGCTTATATGAGAACACCACTTATTCTTCTGAACTCCAGGGAATACAGCCCAAGAGCTGCTAGACGTTCCTTATACAGTAACCCTTTCATTCCTGGAATCATTCTCGTGAATCTTCTCTGAGCCCTCTCCAATGTCAGTATATCATTTCTAAAATAAGGAGCCCAAAACTGTACACAATAATCCAAGTGTGGTCTCACGAGTGCCTTACAGAGCCTCAACATCACATCCCTGCTCTTATATTCTATACCTCTAGAAATGAATGCCAACCAAGCATTCGCATTCTGCACCACTGACTCAACCTGGAGGTTAACCTTCAGGGTATCCTGCACAAGAACCCCCAAGTCCCTTTGCATCTCTGCATTTTGAATTTTCTCCCCATGTAAATATAGTTTATGCTTTATTGTCGCCAAACAATTGATACTAGAACGTACAATCATCACAGCGATATTTGGAACTGCCCTGGTTTGTGTATCACATAGATAGATAGGACGCAAGAATCCACGGTCGATCCTGACCAATGGAGGATATTAATTATGAAGGACTGAGTGCTCTACACAATTATTTAAATTAAAAAAAATCAAGAACGGCGATTGTATCACCTCTGTGACTTCAAACTGCGAGATGCACCCTTTCCGCACCGTGACTCTCAACAGCTTGCGACTATACAATCCTGCGAGAATAATTCTTTGTTTGAACCGGTTTCAGAACTTCTCTGGAAGCAAAGGATAGGCTTGAAATGACGTCGGGGAAGGAGAACAAGGAGGGCAAGAAATATGGATCGGAGTACAACCAGCAGACTGCCAGGCGCCAGGTAACTGTTGTCTCCCTAAGAGATGCCGGTGCGCCAAGTATTCCTTGGTCACACCGCCAAACAAGTGGAGATGTTTATCCGTTGGGTATAAATTCTCACTGTCTGTGCAGCTCCAGTTAGTGCCTTACGATCCAACAAAGTCGAACTTTTAAAATAGCAACAAAGGGCGACCTAGAAATTGGTGAACACAGGGAACAGTCCTGTGCAGGCCTTTCAGTCCAGAATGTCTGTACTGGCCTCGACTGCAAATTAAGCTCTACCCATATATCTGCATTAATGTGTTAAGTTTACATTTCTTCACATTGAACTGTACACATGTATACAGCTAAAGGAAACAACGTTCCTCTGGGACCAAAGGGCAAAACACATTACATACTGCACATAAAATAATATTTTAAAGGCATCCATTAGTCTTGCGAGACCTTGGATCTGCGCCTGGAAAGTCTTCACTCTCCAGGGCACAGGCCTGGGCAAGGTTGTATGGAAGACCAGCAGTTGCCCATGCTGCAAGTCTCCCCTCTCCACGACATCGATATTGTCCAAGGGAAGGGCATTAGGACCCATACAGCTTGGCACCGGTGTCGTCGCAGAGCAATGTGTGATTAAGTGCCTTGCTCAAGGACACAACATGTTCCCTCGGTTGTGGCTCGAACTCACGACCTTCAGGTAGCTAGTCCAATGCCTGAACCACTTGGCCACGTGCCCACACAAAATAATATTAACAGATAATAAAATATATTCTGTAGATGTACAAGCTGACTTATGGTGCAAACACATGTATGTACTGGTACTTTCCTAAATAGTGCGTACTGGGTGATAGCAAGGCATTTGGAAGTCTCACAGACTGGGGGAAGATACACTTATCCGGACTAACAGTCACTGTTCATGTACGGCAGTACCTTCTGTCTGGTGGTAGGAGGTCAAAAAGGTTGTGGAACGGATGGGACGGGTACTTGATGATGCAAAGGGGTCTGCAGTGCTTCACAGTGTATGTCCTAGATAGGATTGCAGGGGTTCCCAACACGCGGTCCACAGACCCCTCAGTTAATGGTAAGGGTCCAGGGCATAGAGAATGTTGGGAAACATCGGATTAGAGAGATCCCGATGGATCTATCAGCAGTCCTCAAAATCCGATGCTGTGCGATGCCTTGCAGTTCCCATACCATGCAGCTGATCAGAGCACTCTCGATAGTGCTGCGGTGGAATGTGGTTAGAATAGGGGAGGGGGATTTTGCTCACGTCAGTGTATGGAAGCGCTGCTGTGCTTGTCTATAGAACATGAAACTGACAGGAACTGGCCTTTGGGCCCACAATGTCCGTGCTGACCTCAGTGCCAAATTAAACGAATCCCATCTGCCTGCAGTTGGTCTGTATTCATGCATCCATATAAAATAGACAACGGGACATAGAACAGTACAGCACAGGAACAGGCCCTTCAGTCTATGATCTTGTCGTATGAATCAAACTAATGATGTAACATAAACTAAACCCTTCTGCCTACACAATGTCCATATCCCTGCATCTTCTGCATCTTCATATGCCTATCTAAGAGCCTCTTGAATGTCTCTATCGCATCTGCCTCCACCACATTCGATGCATCACTACCCTCTGTGTAAAACAAAAACCTTGTCCCCAACATCTCCTTTAAGCCTTCTCACACTTACCTGAAAGTTGTGCTCTCTAACATCGGAGATTTCCACCTGGGAAGGATGTGACTGTGTACTCAATCAGAATCAGGTTGATTGACACTGAGATATGATGTGAAATTTGTCGATTTACCAAGTGGCAAAGAGCAATACATAAAACTTCTGTGACACTCTGGTTCTGTCGGCTGTGTAAGATAAAGGGAAGGCTTCGCCAAATGTGGGAGATTGAAGTGCAAGCCCCTCAAATCTCCTGTTTCTGTGAATGCTGCATGATTTGTTACCCTGTTACAAATAAGTACAACGAAATAACAGACCCTACGCCACATACAGTGAAAATATTTAGCTTTATAATTCTTAATTTGACTAAAAGGTTAGTAAAGAAAAAGCAAAAAAAAAAAGAAATTTTAAATGAAACAGTCCAATACACACAAGTTGGAGATCACGGTTTCCCCTTCGCCGATCCTCCTTTGATCTCCCTGATCTTCACTGAATCTCTACCCCACTCCGGGTTAACTCCTCCGACCTCTTCTCTCCGGCGTCTTCTCTCTTCTTCCCTCGCAAAAGCCCCAGCCCAACCTCAGTGTCCCTCACCAGAGAAACCTCCCCCGAATCGGTTCATCCCAAATGGATGGCACACATTTCTCCTATCTCTTACCTTCAATTGTAACCCAAACAAGCAGCTTAACACAGGGAACAGAAAAGCATAACAGAGAAAAAAATACGAACCATGTTAACCAGGGCATTACACTGCTATAAGCTAAAATAAGAATTTATCTACAAAATGAAACAGTGCCAAACTGAGAGCAGAAGAGTGAGATAGTGTTGATGGTTCATGAAAAACTCAGAACTCTGGTGGTGAAAGTGAGAAGCTGCTCCGAAAGCACTAAGTGTGAGTCTTCAAGCTACTGTACCTTCTTCCTGATGGTGGTAATTAAAAGATGGAATGCCCTTAATGGCGAGTGTCCATCATGATGGATGGCGCTATCCCGAGGAATTACCTGTGTGGTGGAGAGGATTGTGGCCATGATGGGGGTGGCTGAGTATACAACCCTCTGCAGCTTTTTCACTCCTCTACATTCATCATCACTACCGTCATCATCATTACGTGCCGTGTTGTATGACGTAGGCAATCGTGGGCTTATGACCTAATTGTTCTTGATATTTTTTTTTCTACAGAAGTGGTTTGCCACTGCCTTAGTTTCTAGGTAATGTCTTTACAAGACAGATGACCCCCCCCCCACCCCACCCCAGCCATTATCAATACTCTTCAGAGATGGTCTGCCTGGCGTCAGTGGTCGCATAACCTGGATTTATGATATGCACCAGTTGCTCATATGACAACCACCACTCCCTCCCATGGCTTCACATGATCAAGGGGGTGGGGAAGGCTAAGCCTATACCTTGCCCAAGGGTGACTTGCATGTTAGCCGTGAGAAGGAGCGCCTGTGCATTGGCACATCCATACTGGTCGATGATACAACCCGTCAAAACACCTTCCACGGTACATTTGTAGAAATCTGTGCCCCTTATTTGTTATAAACCTCTATCAGGCCTCCCCGCAGCCTCCGCCTCTCCAGAGAAAACAGCTCGTTTGTCCAACTTCTCCTTATAGCTCATACCCTCTAAACCAGGCAGCATTCTGGTGAACCTCCTCTGCATGCTGTCCAAAGCCTTCACATCCTTCCTACAATGGGTGACCAGAACTGCATACCAAGTGTGTATTTCTCAAATCTTTATACAGCGCAACGTACCCATCTGACTCCCGCACTCGGTATGCGTCTATAGAAGTTTGTTTAAGTTCTAGATGACGTTCCGAATCTATGCAACCTTCTGAGGAAGTAGAAGCACTATCGTGCCTTCCTTGTCATTTCTCTTGCGTGTCATTACTCAAATAATTGTGCCCCTCACTTTTGCTCTTTTCCATTCCAGAAGAGGGTGTTTGAAGACCGGGACACCAGGTCAAGACAGCAGCAGATTCAATGCCCTGTCATTTACGAGAACACTGATACGGATGGTAGTGAGTTTTATGCAAATCTACAATGACTGAGAATTGGGATTAGAATCTGCAAAGAGAGGAGAAGAATGACCCAAAGCATTAGTCGATCAACTTATCATTTTATTTCCTTCCATCAGCTCTCCGACGTGCTAGAAAAAGCAATCCAAGTAGTCCAACCTCTGCTTTTCGCACAAACCCTCTAATGCAGGCAATATCCTGTTAAACCTCTTCTGCACCCTGTCCCCACCTGTAATGGGGCAACCACACCCCATACCCCCTGTAATGGGGCAACCGGACCTGCACACAATACTCTAAATATGGCCTGACCAAAGTTTTATACAGTTGCAACATGACTTGCTAATGTTTATATTCAATGCTCCGCATGCCGTCTGATTTCTTTATCACTGTGGCCACTTCTGTTGCAGCTTTCAGGGAGCTTCTGACTTTCTGATGGAAATTTGGTTTGTGGTTTTTGCAATGTCATTTTTGTACTCCCTGTAATACACTCAGTGGATACGTTATTAGCTACCCCTGTACACCTGCTCTTTAATGCTAATATCTAACCAGCTAATTATGTGGTAGCGAGTGAATGCATAAAAGCATGCAGCCACGACCAAGAGGTTCACTTGTTGTTCAGACTAACCTTCAGAAATGGAAACGAATGTGATCTACTTTGCCTTGACCGTGTTATGATTGTTGGTGTCAGGCGGGGTGGTTTGATTATCTCAGAGGCTGCTGATCTCCAGAGATTTTTCACACACAACGGTCTCTGAAATTTACACAGAATGGTGCGAAAAGAAAACATCCAGTCTGCGGTAGTTCTGTGGGCGAAAAAGCCTCGTTAATGAGGGAAGAATGGCCAGACCGGCTCAAGGTAACAGGAAGGCGGCATCAACTCAGTTGGACACACATTACAGAGTGGTGTGTGGAAGACCATCTCTTAACGCACAATACGTCGAACCTTGGATTGCACCGGCTATATCAACAGAAGACCACGAACATGCGGGATTACATTCCATTGCACTTTACTAGATGCTATTGAGCGTACATGGACTAAAGTATGCATAAGAAGAAGGTTCAGTTTCTTGTTAATTTTCAACGTGATCAGTGGCAACTCCGGTTGGTAGATTTCAAACAGCGTGGTCTGAGGAGCTGCTGAGATGTAACAACCCGTTCATTGTGGGACGAGCGGACACGGATGATGTTTCACTGAGGGCCAGAGGAGCAGTGACAGGGTTCGAAATGCCCACATCGCCAGATAAGGAAAGAGATTAAAGGTGATTTTTCCTTGGTATATATGCTAACATAAAATGGAAGTCTACAAGACAAAATGGTGTAAGTTTGGAGTAGGTTTGTTTTGAGTAGGTACAAGAGAACTACCGTAGAACAAGCAGCACGGTACTGCAGTGATTATCACACGCTTTACAGTTCCCGCCATTGCCTGTACATTTTCCCCGTGATCACCTGGGTTTCCTCTGAGTCCGGTTTCCTCCTAAAGTCCAAAGATGAACCGGTTGGTAGGTTGATTTGTCATAATAAGTTGTCCCATGATTAGGCTCGGATTAAATCAGGGGATTGCTGTGCTCGAAGGTCCGGGAGTAAATAAGTAAATAACTTTAAAAAATTTAAAAAAAAAACACTCCGCAAGAATGTTTTGAGAGCCCTCAAGCCTACAGAATTAATAGTGGAGATTGGTGAAAAAACAGGTTTGTCTGAGGAAGATGAGATCATTGTGCAGGCGCAGGTACCAAATACGGGAAAGTGCTGGGGTGATAATTATGCTTTGAAGGAATCTTAAAGAGTCTAAAACAGGGCACTTCTTTTGCGCAGGGAGAGAGCGTTGTATTAGACTAGGTCAGGACAGGGACAAGTATGTCAAGGGGGGTTAGAGTGTGTCGAGTCAGAGTTAGAGAGGGAGAGAAGGCTGTCTCTCGCTCAGTGGATAATGAACAGTATTTTGATTTCTGTACTGCTACTACTGTAGACACTTGTTTTTCTTTTTCATTTGAAATAATGCTATTTCTAATAAACCGTTTCCTTGTTCTTTATCACGTGTGCAGTGTTTCCCTTTTGTTTGCGGACACCTTCAGCTGAATCAGAAAAGAGCACAGAATGATTTTTAAAAATAATTTTCAGTGCAGATCCCCGTCTCAGAGTGACTGCGTTGCAACACAGGCAAGAGAGCATAGAACGTCTACATTATAACGTAGTACAGTCTAGGGGTGCTGCTTTGCGACCCTCTGCTGAATAGAACGTAGAACAGTACAGCAGATGAGTAGGCCCGTCTGTGCCAGCGATGATGCCAAATTAAATTAATCTCGTCTTCCTGCACGTGGTCCATATCATTGCATTTCCTTCGTATTCGTGTATCAGCCTTCATTATGTAACCATATAACAATTACAGCACGGAAACAGGTCATCTCGGCCCTTCTAGTCCTTGCCGAACTCTTACTCTCACCTAGCCTTAATGCCTCTTACAGACACTATCGAATCTGCCTCCACCATCACTCCTGGCAGTGCATTCAAGGCAATCACCATTCACCATATAAATAAGAACAACATTACGTGCAAATCTTGAACTTTTCCCCCGTTCATCTTTAACGCATGCTCTCTAGTACTTCACATTTCTCGTTCGTTCGTTATGTGCCGTGTCCTATGATATGCACGATCATGGTCTTTCCATGACCGTGATTATTCTTGGCAAGTTTTTTTCCTACTGAAGTGGTTTGCCATTGCCTTCTCCTGCGCACTCTCTTTCCAGGACGGATGACCCCTGCCATTATCAACACTCTTCAGCGCTTGTAGCGTTGAACCAATTGTTCAACAGCAGGGACTCCCGCGTCAAAACTATTGCTCAGGGAAGAGCAGTGGCTGGAACCTCTTTTGGCATTGAAAGGTGGACATGACAATGGAAGATGACTAGGGGTTATTGTGGTAATCTCTGCCCAGAACAATTGGGAGCCCCAGGGCTTGGGGTTGGAAGAGGCAAGGCAGCGCAGGGTTGTCTCCAACTCCTGATTCATTCTCAGTCTGGCAGTTAGATTGGGAGTGGAAACCAGTTAAAAGATTGGATGTGGCTCTCACAGGAGAACAGAAGGCTTTGCGAATACGAGACTACAGTCTTTGATTGGACACTACGTCCCGAGGGAAGCCGTGCAGACTCAGCACGAGTTGAAACATGAGAATGGCAGTCTCGCGAGCCGATAGGAGCTCACGGAATCCAGTGACGTGGGCAGCCTTGGAGAATCGTTCACAACCACCAGACTGGTAGACTATGCATCAGAGGGGGCAGAGCAGTGATTAAATCCACCAAGAGGTAGAACAAGGGGTAGTGAGGCACAGGCACCGGACAGAGCAGACCCGCAGGGCGCTGACGTTACGTCTTGTTTTGGCCACAACTGGGGCAGGCGAGACGGAGTTGTGGACGCCCTGGGACATAGGTGCATGCCCCAAAAATCGCTTCTCGATAAATGGCAGGATCCGTAAAAACCCTGTATGTCCAACCAGATGGGACGAGTAATCCCATTCCAATACTCTGGGGCGCACCGTGGCAGGGTCAGATAGACAGTTGGACAGCCCTCAACGCCGTCTCTATTGCGCAGATCATTCGAGGAGCAATGCACAAGCGAGGAAGGATGGGCTCTGGATTGGCATTGTCTTCTGAGATGTCAAATTGGCGGGAGAAAGCAATGACCTTGGTATTCTTACTGCCAGGACGGTAGGCAAGGGTGAAATTAAACCGAACGAAGGTTTAAAGGTCATTCACAAGACGTCGTCGGGGAACCCTCTGGATATGCTGGATGGATAAAAGGCCCTACATCCAGTAACTTCTGAAAAGTTATGTATATACTTGTTGTTTCCCCATGATAATGGCTGTCCCCACACTCGTGTAGACCTTTTAAGAATTCATATTAAAAAAAAAGTGCGTGTATTTTGTCCATTCCCTTAATATCTTTCACGAATTATGTTATACCATGCTCCCACTTGATCCATAATTTATTACCTTAAAACAATGGAGCGGAATCGATAGGCTGAATGGCCTAATTCTGCTCCTAAATCTTATGGTCTTACCGTCTTCGTTCTGCCCCAACTGCTGCACTCAACCCCTCGACAAATGGAAATATCTTCTCCCTGTCTATTGTGCCAAGGCTCTTCATGATGAAGGTGATGATGATGATGATGATGGGGATAGTGATGGTGATGACGATAACAATAATAATAAGTTCAATCGCCATAAGAAGTTATCACTACAAAAAAAGAGAGTTGACCAGTGGAAGAGCATGATCCTCCATGGAAGATCCCCACGATCTGAGTAGAGTAGATGTCGACAAGGAAGCGTCGAACGCACGGCTCAGAGTTGGAGACTTCTTCCCAGAAACAGGAGGGTCCTGTGTGGCAATACAGGACCAGGCGTTTAACACAAAAATATCAAAATGCATAATAAAAGATTAACAAATTCAAGACGATAAATGCAGAAAATGTCAACAGAACCAATCCAACACGTTACAGAATGCTGCAGTAGTTTAACTCAATCTGATAATTTACGCAGGAACAATCAAGTGGAAAACATCATTCACCAATATTTTGCTTTAAAATACAAACTCATAAAAGACATCATACCTTACTATATTGTAACGCTGATCCAGCTTTAGAGTCAATGTCCTACAGATTATATTACAATATATTATTTACTGGTAGGACAATCCTTAATAACCATCCAGATTTAATATTACAGGATAAACAAGCAACAACAACTTACTTATTAGATATAGCCGTTCCAAGCATACATGACTTACAGAAATCAACGTGAAAAACACTAGAAATATGTTGTATTAAAAGAGGAAATTGAAGGACTATGGAAAACGAACAGGGTATACATTGCCCCAACAGTAATATCTATTACTGGTATCAACCCAAAGTTACTACACAATAACATTAAAGAATTAAGCCTACACAGCAATTGTTATGTAAATCTCTAGAAAGTGACGCAAATTCGCAATACACAGCCAGGAAAGAAATGCCAAGTCTTTCAAAGCCAAGGGTGGAAGAATGTGCTTCATGATCAACTCCTCGTGGTGTACAAACGTGGCGGTGGAGTTCCCGTCCTGTTCACCAGACCTAGAGCACAGCGCCATCAAATGCTGTCCATTTTACCTGCCGCATATTTTAGCAATCTTTTTGGAAGCGGTGCACATCCCTCCTCAGGCCAATGTCAAGCAGGTTCTAGATGTCCTGAGTGATGTAATTAACATGTCACGGTCCTCATCGGTTACTCCTTTGGGTCCCTTTAAATTTACTTTGTGTCACGATCAGGACTGTTGACTGCTTGTTTTCCTTAATTCATTGTTTCCCAGTGTTTCTTGGGCACTGTAATTAAAGGCACTTGAGTCTCAGCTGAACGAGCAGTATTTACTGTCGGGCTTAGAGCTGCTCGGTGGGAGATCGTCATCGGACATCACCGGAGCAAGTTACCCTGCCGGAACGAGCCGGGTTACATCGCCGGAGCAAGTTACCCTGCCGGAACGAGCCAGGTTACATCGCCGGAGCTACTCAAGTCTTCTCCCCGAAGCGAGTGCCAGTAAGTCGCCTTTCCTCACTGGAACCAGCCTGTTAAGTTACCTTGCCTGATGGAGCCACTAAGCTACCTCGCCGGAGCGGGTCTGTCAAGTTAACCCGTCGGACTGAGACTAGAGCCGCTCTCTGTAGTTCCTGGGCCGCGTCAAGGGCTTGCCATTACTTGGAGCTATTTCGCGTCAAGGTATGAAATGCCTATCGTTGTGTGGTACGGTCTCTTCGTGTTCTTGTTGTCATGGACCGATCCGTGAAGTCCACATTCTGGTTCACAGTCTGGTCCATGAACTCAGGACTCCGGGTCTTCCAGCTGTCCCTTGTTTTGATTGAGTTAATCAGAGGCACCGGATTCCCATCTTGGGGCTTGGCATATAAGTGGCCTTGGGGTCTAGTGTGGGCTGCTGGTTTGTCTTGTCAAGATTTCCTGGGAGCAACCTGCTGGAAGGCTGGGGTGGCCACTTGCCATCACTGGCCGCATGGGGGAACCATCCCCTCATGGAGCCTTGCTGTCAGTAGTTCGAGCTGTCTTTGTGGTATGGATTCGCCGTTTCCTGGGCCAGTTGAGTGGCCGTCAGCCACTCCGAGCTAGGTAGGGATCCGGCTGTTTTCGTAGCCAGCCGAGGTCGCTGGCCGTAACTGCGACTTGGAGCAAACCCGATGCAGAGATGGAACTGTCTGTCGTTCTTCAGTGTTTGTCTCTTGTCCTCGCTTCCGTGGGGTCAATCAGGCCGTTCTGCCGTTGCCCTGCGGAGGGACCTGTCTTCTCTTGTCTTTGCCTCTGTTGGGTAAGTCCGATAGTTCTGCCGTTACCCGACGGATGGTCCTGTCTCATGTTGGTGTCGTGTTAAAGATGAGTCCCGGCTTTTCGAAGGATAAGTCCCGGCTCTATGTTGATGTACAGTTCCCAGTCTGCCTCCGAGCTCCATCCTCCGAGTTATCAGCCTCTGCATTTCAAGGCCCCAGCCTGTCTGCAAGCTCAAGCCTCAAGGCCCCAGCTTCCAGTCCTGTGGTCACGTCATATCTTTGCCTGGTTCTGGGGCCTGAGCCCGAGGCAAAACCTAGGTTCTGGGTCCTTGTCCAGTCTCTGGCTCGGGGTAGCAATTTTCTCAGTGTCCAAGATTAGCCGGGTGAGCTGCCTCAACGACTATCATCCAGTAGCACTAACATCTACGGTGATGAAATGGCCTGAGTGGTTGGTTATAGCTAAAATCAACTTATTCCTCAGCAAGGACCTGGGCCTTTTGCAATTTGCCTATCACCACTATAGGTCTATGGCGGACGCAATCTCACTGCCTATCTAAACGCTGCTTTAATGATACTTTTTAATCTATTTTAGCCACTTCCTCTGGAGTCTCGCTCCATAGACCCACCGCCCCCTGGATGATTAAATTGACCATTAAATCTTTTCCTCTCACCATAAACCTGTCCGTCCTAGATTTGGATTTTCCTACCTCGGGGTGAAGACTGTTATGATCCCCTTTATGAATGTCTCTCACAACTTTCACTCAAGTCGCTGATCATTCTCCTATATTCCAAGATCTATCCCGGCGAACCTCTGCTATGCATCTGCGGCCTGCTAGTTCTGGCAATATGCTCATAGATGTTTTCCATAAGCTCTTCATTAAAGTTTAACCCTAAAATTGGCAAACAAAACTATTTTGTCACGCGACCAGCAACAATGACTATAGAATCGAGTCAGGTTTTGAAAACAAACATAAACATTTATTAAACTCTGCTCAACAATAGCGAAAAGTATTCAAACGACTAACTTAACTGGAAGTTAACTGCTATACGGCAACTCTGGAACAGTTCTTAAAATGGTAAATTCGAACACAGTCTTAAAGTGGTAAATTCGAAAGTCCAAATGATTTGTACAACCAGGAGAGAACTCTCTGGAAACGGATTTCTTCGAAGTTTCTGCTGATTCTGTCCAAAGGATTCACGCCGAAGGAAATAAAACGACTTAAAGGAACTGAACCTTTCCTGGAGAATGATCACTGCAAAAACTTTCCTGATCTTACAGGGGTTATCTCAGATGCAGGTCACTATTTCTGAACGAAGATTCAAGAAGGTCGATCCTTTATGAAACCGCCGAACGACACCAACTTTACTCGATCCTTCGGGTTCCCGTAGTTTAGTAAGGTCTTCACTCTCCAATACTAGACTTGCAATAGAAAGTAAAACACCACTTTAAAACGAAACTGCGTAATGAGACGAATACGTAGCACAACGGAATAACTGACGAATTAAACAACGAATTAACTGCGTAACAACAGTAGTTTCCCGTTATATACCTGTTGAGTACATGTCATCACGTGACTTCACACTGGTCGGAAAATTACATCACCCCATCATAAGACCATTACATCATGCTCACAAGATACTCAATTACATCATGATCATAAGACAGTCACAAGATACCCACGAGATATGTAGCAGTATACATTAGTCCAAGAGCGTGTTCACCAACTGCCACTGCTTAGTGCTGTGATGAGAGGTTCAGCAGGGTCACAGCCTCAGGGAAGAAGCTCTTCCTCCGCCTGCTGGTGCGGGAGCGGAGGCTCCTGTAGCGCCAACCGGATGGGAGGAGAGTAAAAAGTCTATGGTTAGGGTGAGATGCATCCTTGATAATGTTTTTCACCCTGTCCAGGCAGCTGCATGGTAGATGTTCTCAATGGTGGGCAATTGGGTGCCGATAATCCGCTGGGCAGTTTTCTCCACACGCTGGAGTGCTTTGCGGTCCGATACGGGACAATTGCCACACCACACTGAGATGCAGTTGGTGACTATGCTCTCAATGGTACAGTGGAAATCTATGGAGAATGGAGGAAGTCACTCAATTAGTCCAGTTGATCAGGTGCTTAATGACGTTCTATAGTATTGTTATTGTTTTTATTTTGTTTTATTTCATACACGATGTAGTGCATGAAAAATATGCAAGAAACTTTTCATTGTATCAGTACATGTGACAATAATAAACCAATAAGAATACCAATTTTTCTTCTGTTGCGAGGATATCTGCAGAGTAAGAATTTCAGCTTGTATATTGTATACATTCTCTCATATTAAATGGAACTATTGAATATATCTTAGAGCCATGGACTCTGCTGTGGCGTTGACACGCCAGTGCAGGCGGGCTGCGGAATGGGTTCAGCAATTCTGCTCGTGAGTTCGTGAGTATGCACGAGCACGCTCACGAGCACAATTAGTTCTTCATTGCGCTGGGGTTTAACTCACTTTCTCTCATTCCAGTCTTATCGAGACTTGACCAAAAGCACATCAACGTTTATGCTCCCTGCTTCACTTCGTCCACGTCCGAGAAAGAAGACCAGCGTTCATTGTTTTTGTTTCCCTTCAAACTCTGCAACGGTTCTTATTAAAGTTAGTGAACTGTTGACCTGTTTCAGTGTCTCCCGGTCTTTCCGCACTTGGGCCATATTCGTGTTATTTGACAGTTACCATTCACCATACTCATTAGGTGTCGTATAATATAGGGAATCATGGTCTCAAGACCATAAATGTTCTTTGCAATTTTTTTTTCTACAACAGTTTATCATTGCTTTCTTCTGGGCCGTGTCTTTACAAGACGGGTGACCCGACCCATTGGCCATGCTCTTCAGAGATTTGTCTGCCTGGCAGCAGTGGTCGCATAACCAGGACTTATGATATACACCAGCTGCTCATCCGACCGTCTGCCGTGTCTTTACTTGACCCTGATCGGGGGCGAAGCAGGTGCTACACCTTGCACAAGGGTGACCTGCAGGCTAGCGGAGGGAAGAAGCACCATACGCCTCCTTTAGAGATATAGCTCCACCTTGCCACCCAAAATACCATTACCAAAATCATACCAGGAGTAAAGGAAGAGACTCCGTTCCTCTCAACCAGTAATACAAAGAAGTAAAATAAGTTTGGAAATGGTCAAATTACATCATATGAAAATGTTGAATAAATGGCCTCCAAGACGTTTCGAATTTAATAGAGGGATCATAAACAACACTTCTATTTTTTTCCAAAGTTAAACACAGCATAGTTTGAGAAAACCAATGAAATGTGGTAGGAGGATTAACTTCTTTCCAATTCAGCAAACTGGATCTTTTAGCCATTAAAGTAAGAAATGCAATCATCCGACGTGCTGAAGAGGTTAAATGATTTTACTTCTTTGTAATATTGGTTGAGAGGAACGGAGTTGTCGACACTAAGGTTTTCCCTTTGCTCTTTTCTTTTCCGATGTTACAAAACAGCCCATGTTTTTTAGTTTAGTTGATTAATTCTGTTTAGATTAATTTTTTTTGGGGGGGGGGTTATTTTTTTTTCCTTTTTCATTTTTTTTTAGATATTTTTGGTTTATATTCATTTGTATTCTTTATGATTAGGAGTTTTATTATTTAAGTGTTATCTGGCTTTATAATCACTTACTCTAATTATAACAATGTATTCCCAATAACTTTGTACTACCACCATGTTATGTTTATTTTTATGAAACTAATAAAAAGATTAAGAAAGAAAGGAGTAAAGGAAGAGAAGTCACGTGAATAGTTAAAGCACGCATAGTTTATTGGGTTTTGGGATACACAAATAACAAGCAGTGAAGCAACTAATTAGAGGAATGATCATTTTTACTTTTATTGTCTATACATTAAGGTCAGCCTTACCATGTATTCAAAAGGGTGTGGGAGTGAGGAGTTGTTTGAAGCTACCAATTGTATTTGAACTCTGGTGTCAGGAACTTTGTTCTCCCTCGATAAGAGTGGAAAGCTGCCCACCATCGAGGCAGGCTGAAGGGACGTTGCCTGGAGAAGGCGGCATCTATCGTTGAGGACATCTGTGGCATTCACGCTTCTGGTGACGTGGAACAGACGCCCTAAGACCCACTCTCAACGATTCAGTAGCAGCTACTGCCTTTTCACCATCAGATTTCTGAACTGTTCATGAACCATGAACTGCTACACCTTCTGACGTATTATTTGTAAATTTATGTCGTTGTACAAATTTCTTGTAATCTAAGTCAGTGATTATAAACCTGATTCTGATTTTGAATCGGAGAACATTTGCACGGATAAATGTTATAATGATAGATCATCAAAAGAGCAATCCAAAAGACATCAGGGCAGATGCTCGAGGGTGATAAACGGAGTTACAAAGTCTCCCAGGCCTGGACTCCGATTATCAAGGAATGTGATAATGGAACCATTAGGGAAGAAGTAACGGGCGGATAGAACCAGACTGGGACAGGTAATCGACGTCATAAGTATATAAAACAAATCTGCAGTGTGACAGAGTGGTGAACGTTGAGGAACAATCTGAAATACTCATTTATCAATTGTTAGGAATGTTTGGAATATTCTAGTGGTGTTTAGTGTTGTGGCTTTCTGAAATTTTATATAGATATTACTGTGTAGCCCTAATTGTTTAATGCTATTGTGTAGTGCCTTTGGGCGATAACAGTTGGACATATTACTATTGAGACAATGTTCCAAAGTCTTTCAATTTCCTCTTTTAATTCAGCTTATTTCTGGTATTCTTAACGTATTGATTTCTGTAAGGTATGTGTGTTTAGAATGGCTACATGTTCTAAATAAGTGGTTCTTGCTTGTTCGTCCTTTGTTAGTATATCCAGACGGTTATTAATGGATTGTCCTATCTGTAATAACAGATCGGTTTCAGTATTATTACTTTCCTTTTGTATGTAGCCCCCCTGGCCACCCTCAGGGTCGCTCGGCTCGCTGTCGTCTAGGGAAACAGCCTCGGCCCCGCCAACCTGGGTAATTCGTTTGTGTGGATGCTGTGTGAGGTACCCCACCCCGCCCAAATAGCAGACATTACACCAGATGCAATTAAATGATTTACAGTTTATAGATATTACTGGAACTATATAATTAAAAGAGAATAAAATATAAAAGGAAAATAAAAGGCGCCACACTTATCAAAGTTCAATCTCTTCGTGCACAAAAACCGTTGGAGCTCAAGGACTTTCTTCTTCACCCTGCGACCCCCTCGGACCACCTCGACCGGCCGCCTGGGACCAACAACGGTGGTCGACCAGACGCTCCACACAAGTCCGTCTCCGTCTCCTCGCCGAACGCCCCGCTCGGGGTCCGACCCCGTTAGCGGACTCACAGCACCTGGTCCATCCTCTGTCTCTCTCTCTCCCGCCTTCTGCCCCAAAACCCCGCGCATACAGTATCTTCAAATACACCAAAACCATAACAACTATCCCAATTGGTTAATAGCACCCTCTTATCTCCCTCTAAACCACAATAAGCTGCTAGCGCAAACTTTCTCAGCGTTAAAGCACAACAAAGCTGCATTCCCCAGATTAACATAACAAAAACGCCATTTTAATTAGCCTCCGCAGTAACATAAAAATCGAAACCCCCTTACACTCTCCCCCCACCAAATAAAGTCATGTCCTCATGACTTCTAAATAACTCGCCACCCAGTCCTACAGACACACAACACACACATACACAGATACACACAGTGACAGTGCTCCCCAAACAGTGGACCTTACTCCCGTCCCACGGGCGCTAAATAGGCCAACCTATCTGGGAGCTTCTTAACCCTCTGAGACCTCCGTACCCCCTCACCTAAACCCACAAGGCTCAGACACTACTAGGGATACCTCGGGCCTGCTTGCCAACTCCTCTCTCACTCAGGCCACCACTACAGCTCGGAGCCCCCTGTCCCGTGGCCGGGGCCCCGCCTCTCCTCCTTCCTGATCCTGCCGTAACTCAGACTGCCCACAGCTAGCCCTCCCCACTACATCTGACTCAGTGGGAGAAGGGCCAAAGGTCTCTTCCTCAATCACGGGGAAGTTAGCGAAAGGCAGCATGTACCACATGTGCAGCACATCATCCTTCGAATCCGTATTCTTCCTCATTCCTTCGATCGGTAGCTGCTGTTTGAGTTTCTCCAAACTGAAACATTTAGCTGGGGCTACCCCTTCAGCCTCCTGCAGTCGAGACGTCAGCTTCTTCGGGGACTCCTTCAACTCTCGCCACAGCCTCAGCAGTTCTGACTCAGGGTTCCTGGCCATCTCAATCTGGGACGCAGTTACCCCACCAGCTTCTTCCACCCTGACTTGAAAAGCAGCAGTTAAAGGATGTTCAGCCTCCGGTTGTTTCTTCCTGAGGGCGTCTTCCAGGTCAACTTTCAGTTTTTCCACTTCATTTAAACTCGCGATAGTCATCTTCAGGTTCCTTTCAAGCGTCCGCCTCCCTTTTCCGAGATCGGTCCTCCATTTCTTTACCTCCTCGGGAGTGTAGTCAAACTCCCCTCCCTGGGCTCTCGGTTTTCTGTTGACCTTAGTCAGAACACTTCCTTGATCTTCCCCAACTTGTAAATCTTCCAATCTGTTCTGAATGGACGTCTTGAGTTTCTGCTGATACCTTCGAAGGTGGGTCATTGTTTCTTCTCGCTGGATTAACTCGTCAGTATATGACCGCAGTGCGGTGCAAATCCCCTCTCTTCCCTGTGTCTCATTCAGATTGACGACCTGGGTTTCCATCCCCCGGTCCACCACCGTCTGTCCCAACACCAGGAAGTTCAACTGGTATGTCGGGTCATTTTCCTCACATTGCACCAAACTCCTCCGGCCAAAAACTCCTCCACATTTGACACTTCGCTTCAGTCGCCCGGGCTCAGCCACTCGTCTCGCCTCATAGTCCCCCAAGGCGAATCCAAGCTCTAGGCGGTCATCCACATACGTCAAAACTCCACACACCTTCACTTCCCCCACGGTTTTCCTCATGCCCCGCGGGAAGGATGCAGGGGCTCCGGATATGCCCTTGGGCATCTTTTCGGATCGGAAGAATCCTAGGGAACTAATAAAGGCCATCTTCGGCTCAACAGCCGCACTCCTCAGGATCTGGCAACATCCACCCCTCAGATGCAGCACATTAAACCACGTCGCATCATCCACACACACGCTGCCTTCATCTTCCACGCCGCCAGGGTCTAGTTGCCGCGACCTCTCTCTCACTGAGGTGTCTTCAGCGGTCAACTCCCCTCCCTCGTGGTGGTTCGGAGCAACTACTAAGAGGGTCTCACCCTCAGCTACTTTCCCCAAGCCGTACCACAGCTGGGTCTCGTTTAAATTCGGTACCGGCTCAAGGCTGCTACACACGTCCTCAGAAGCAACTCGACACGCTGGGTGCCGAGACAATGCCCCCATGAACTCCAGGGTCATTAACCAATCATCGTCTTCTGGATAACTACTACCACTAGTACCCAAAGTCTCCGGTGCCCTTGCGGTTGTCAAGGGTAAATGCTTCAGACACCGGTTGTAAAACGAACTGTCCAACAACTTGATCTGTGCGTCGGGGTCGAGGATAGCTTTAGCATCGCTTCTCTCTATCCATAGCGACACCCTGGGGCGTGGCCCCTCTAAGCCTTCAGGAATAGGGTCTTTTCCTTGCGGAAGTTCAGTGGTACATTGCTAGGAACGTGTTTCCCCAGAGACCGCAGGCCGTACCCCCACTGGGCCTCCACTAAGTTTCCCGACACCTCTCTGATCAGCTGAACAACTGATCCCCTGAAATGATCCCCATGGCACTACAAGCAATTTAGCCGCCCTCCTCGCCAGAGAAGACACACTGAAAACTTTCCCCCCTCTTTCAAATAACTGACAGCTGTCACTACGGTGTAAGTGAACCTGACAGCTCTAACACCGTCACCAGCCCGCCTACTCAAACTTTCAACCAATCCCTGTCGCTCTCCCTCAACCAAGCACTGCCACTCATCTAACAACTGAGAGATCCGCTCCGCCCACGTCTCACACGTCTCCGCCCCTCCTGGGGTGGACACTATCCCCAGTGCCAGGCGGAGCCTGCCAGAGCTAGAACATTTATTCGCAGACTCTACCTCCAAATCAGACCACTCTTTCCTCTCTCTCCCAACTGCATGGACAGCCCCGAGTGCCACCTCTAACTCGTCAATGCTAGTCTGAACTCGAACGAAGACCGCACCCACAACGCATACAGCAATCAACAGCAAATAACCCACAGAGACACACATTACAGATTTAATCAGGGCACCCACACAGCATACCAACAGACTCAAGCATCCCGGACAAAGCCCCCACAATGTAGCCCCCCTGGCAACCCTCAGGGTCGCTCGGCTCGCTGTCGTCTAGGGAAACAGCCTCGGCCCCGCCAAACTGGGTAATTCGTTTGTGTGGATGCTGTGTGAGGTACCCCACCCCGCCCAAATAGCAGACATTACACCAGATGCAATTAAATGATTTACAGTTTATAGATATTACTGGAACTATATAATTAAAAGAGAATAAAATATAAAAGGAAAATAAAAGGCGCCACACTTATCAAAGTTCAATCTCTTCGTGCACAAAAACCGTTGGAGCTCAAGGACCTTTTCTTCACCCTGTGACCCCTCGGACCATCTCGACCGGCCGCCTGGGACCAACAACGGTGGTCGACCAGACGCTCCACACGAGTCCGTCTCCGTCTCCTCGCCGAACGTCCCGCTCGGGGTCCGACCCCGTTAGCGGACTCACAGCACCTGGTCCATCCTCTGTCTCGCTCTCCCGCCTTCTGCCCCAAAACCCCGCGCATACAGTATCTTCAAATACGCCAAAACCATAACAACTATCCCAATTGGGTAATAGCACCCTCTTATCACCCTCTAAACCACAATAAGCGGCTAGCGCAAACTTTCTCAGCGTTAAAGCACAACAAAGCCGCATTCCCCAGATTAACATAACAAAAACGCCATTTTAATTAGCCTCCGCAGTAACATAAAAATCGAAACCCCCTTACATGTATTTGCACAGTTTATTGCTGTTTGCAAATAGGTTTGTTTTCCATCTTGTGGTATGTGGTCTTTCATTGATTCTATTATGGTTCTACTACTGCGTATGCCGGCAAGAAAACGAATCTCAGGGTTTTGTATGGTGACGTATATGCACTTTGATAATAAATTTACTTTGATCTTTGAATCTTGAAGCGGGTGATCTACAGCAACGGAAGACCACGCACAAACACGCAGTGGTCACTTTATTAGGTGCAGGGGATATCTAGGAAAGTGGTCACAGTGTTCACGACAATGCAACAACATGTAACATACTCAGAAGGAGTATGACTCAAGACTCCTTCTTAACTGACTGTTTAATGCTCCGGGCCAACAGTGACTAGTGGAACAGTTATTCAGACAAACTCGAAAATAGAGATCACCAGAGCTTATCTCTGGGTTTCTATTTACAGAAGCTACGTGTTTCATTACACACTTATACACCTAGAGGGCGGCATAGAGCCCAATCCGGTTACTTCTGCGACTTAAGTCTGTTTAATATTTTAATAATTAAGATGAACGGATATTTCAAGGCAAGTTTGAGGCGCATCCTGAACTTGGACTGGGTGACCACATAAATAAAGGAGTTCGTGCAGGAGCTTAAGTTCAGGAATATGTATCCGACGCGTCGGAAAATATATTCGGAGTCATTGTAATTGGTCCCTCTCACGTTATAATACAGGAAGTTTATAACGTACAATGACCATAGAACAACGAAACTACCGCAGATGGCAAACAAGAGAACAATAGACTTCCTTCTGCCTGCTATCTCTGGGTCACTGCGGTTGCTTTGACCCCTCAGACCCTTGCGAAGTTGACTGGCCACCAGAATGTGTTTGACCGTCAGCGCATTGAACAGGAATATTAAGGCGAAGGGGAGCACCGGGGTGAGAGTCCTATCAAGCCAGACAAAAGCCCGCCATGCCGCCGCGGTGTAGATGCTTGGCTTTGGAATACAGTACCAGGGTACCCCGTTGATGGTTATTATAGGTATAATGGCAAAGTAGTATGGGATATTTTTCAAGCAGAACAGAACGCCGGTTATCACGAGCACCGTCACTGCCGTTTTCTCGGTACAATAGCTCGTTCTGAGCTTGGGGCAACCAATGGCGATGAACCTGTCGAAGGTGAAGGCAACCGTGAACCAGACTGAGAGATCCAGCGCCGCACGTCTGAGCACGCTCCGCACACTGCACCCAGGGGTGAGATCCAGGAAGGTTCCCGGGAAGTAGTACTCCTTGAGCCGCCACAGTAGAACATCAGTCACCACCAATAGCAGGTCCGACACCGCCATCGCCGTGAGATACCGAGTGGTGCAGGCAGAGAGGCCGCAATTTCCGCCGGACAGAATCAAAATCGCCGCTACATTTACTGCAAAAGAAGAAGAAGAAAAGAACTTATAAAAGAGCAGATAACAAAAGGGCTGTATGTTCACCTCATTCTATAGATGACAGTAGAGAGCATCCGAACAAGCTGCATCACTGTATGGTACAGAAACCGCACTGCAGCGGGCAGGAAGGATTTGCAATCGGTAGTCAAAGTTACCCAACACATCACTGGCACCGGCTTACCAACCACCAAAGACATATATACAGAAAGGTGCCCGAATCAAGTCCAGTAACATCATAGAGCGTCCCACCCACCCTCCTTATGAACTCTATGTCCCACTCCCATCGGAGAGGATTCAACATTAGATCCACGCCAGGACCACCAGACTGAAGAAAGCTACTTTCACCTACTCAGTAAGGCCGATGAACGCCTTCACCTACTAACCCCCCACCCCCCCGCCACACCCTCGGGCACCATGTTAGCGAAGCGGTTAGCCCCACGCTATCACAGCTCGAGGCTTTCCGAAGTTTGGTGTCCGGTGTCCTCTTGAAGGAGACTTTGTACGTTCTTCCCGTGGAATGCTTTGGTTTTCTTCAAGTGCTCTGCTTTCCTGCCATAGTCCGAGGTCGTACCAGGCAGGTCAACCGTTCATTCGAAACTGTCCCGAGATTAAGTTAGGATTAATCGAGGTTGTGGGATTGCTGGGGTGGCGTGGCTCGAAGGGCCGGAAGGGGATCGCTAAATAAATACAATATAAATATAACCTTACCATTTCCTCTCAGTGACTCTGTGTACAGACACTGCTGGGTCTAGCGTCACTACATAGACACATAATCAATCTATGTATATAAGCTACCTTATGTATTTATATTTATTGTGCTCTATCTTATTGTTTTCCGGAGTAAAAACTATTTCGTTCTCCTTTAAACCTGTGTACTGCAAATGATATTAAACAATCCGGAATTTATACGTACAGAGGAAACGACGATTGAGATTGGAGGCCGACGACTTCATGCTGGGACAGATTTGGAACCCTGAGAGGGAGACGAGCGTTCCTGGAAAGCAGGAAGAATCACAGGCCTGGAATGGGACCGGTTCTAAGAAACGTTACGCGCGGTGGACACATTAGACAAACAAATCGTCCACCACCTCCCCACTGGCTCTATCTACAGTTCTCGCTGCCTCAGGAACGTCGCCAACAAGATCAAGGACCACCCCCCCTACCTCTACTCCACTCCGTAATTTTTCACTACTTAGTTATCACTAAAGTTCACAGAGATTTTATGTTCTTGCATTTTATTGTTGCTGCAGACCAACTAATTTCACCCTGTGCTATATACAATAGGGTTCTTTAAGGTTGTTACAGCCGTGGTGGGGGAGTGGGTTGGGTTTGTGTAGCAGGGATAAGCTTCCACTACTTATTAAATGTCCCAAAGGCATGCATCCTGACAAATAAAACTCCTGGCCTTCACGTGTGGCTTAGCTACTAAACCTGGCGGGAGTTTCTACTGGCAGGAGAAGAAAGGATAAATGTGGCTTACTGGCGCCTGAAAACTAATTGTTCCCAGCAGATAGGGCTCGTCAGTCGTGGTTGGCAGTTCATCTAGGACACTGGAAACTTTTATCTCAAACCTTGCGGCTATACAACTCATTCTTCCCGGAAAGACTCCGGGAAGAAACCACGAGGATAATCCGGAGCTGGAGTCTCTAAATCGAGTTCAACGCTGACTGATAATTCCCGCGACGCTGCTGGTACCAAACTGTACAGTTTCTGCCGTTCCTTTGGATTTATCAGCTGCGTAGAGAGGTGGACCCTGTTGTATGGGCAACAACTTGCTCTCCAGATCGTACTGCCATGGCCTGCGTATCGCCGACAGTGTTATGCAAAATTCTTAAGCACATGTAAAAAAATATGTAGATTGATGATGCTTCAAAAGTAAGTAGATGGAAATTTCCTTAATATCAAAAAATACCACAGGAGCAATCAACAATAACAAAAACTAAATCAAATCAATAGTTAGTGTGACCACGCTTTGCCTGTAAAACTGCAGCAATCTCTTAGGTACACTGTCGTGCAGTTTCATAAGATAATTGGCTGGTATGTTGTTCCAAACATCTTGGAGAACTTGCCATGCTCACTCTTGCCAAGGTACAAGAATTTATGACATGAAGGTTAAACTGTCACATATGCGCAGCATTACCTTTTAGTATAGTAGTCCTTCGCCCGGTTTAATTCCCTCTACGCCCAGTTAATCAAGTTAACTGTTTCAGTTAATCAGCTCAGTTCATTCAACTGATTATGTCATTGATCTAATTGTTAGTAATGATGCACCGGGCTAAATACAGTACCAATAAAGTAATCAAATTTTATTTGAAAACTGGTCTATGACTTAATATGTTACTTTCTTTATCAAATTGTAAAAGAAAACTTCCGTAATTCTTTTTCTTTTGGAAAATGAATGTTTGGAAATCTTTTCTATTCACACATTAATGCAGACGACAAAAATAGACATCTAAAACAAAATTTATATTAAAAATTTCTTTGTTGCCCAAGGCTTTTGCACAGTAATGTGGACAGCTAGGACGCAATAACCATGGTCAACCTCACCAACAGAGAGTCTCACTTTTTACAGTTTTGTTCTTCACGTTATGCTGCCAGCTCGTTGCCACATATTGTTGCTCTTCAGATTTCTATACAGCACCGTCCTCTTACTTTAAATCTTTCCCCTGTAGTGTTTAATCTCCAACGCTGGGAAATAGATTATGTGAATTCATCCCTTATGATTTCATAATTTCATGCACGTCTATAAAATCACTCCTCAGTCTCCTACTCTCCAATAAATAAAGTCCCTTCGCGCTCAACCTCTCCAGAAAAGGCAATCTCCCAAGTACTAGCAACAATATTGTGTATCTTTGGAGCTGGACACAATCCTTCAAGTGTGGCCTCACCAGCGTCTTGTACAAATTCAACATAATGTACCAACTTGTATGTTCAATGTGGCGAATGACTACGACCAGCTTGCCAAACGCCTTCTTTGCAAAGTTCGTCAAAGCATAGGTAGGTGATGGAAAGCTGTTGGTGGACTAAGATTCTCATACATCAGCGATAACTGAGGGGTTACAGTACCGGTATTAGAGCACCAGTGAATTGGGTTCGATTCCCGCCGCTTTCTGGAAGTAGTTTGTAACTTCGTGACCCCGTGTGTTGAATGACACTTTCATAGACCAAATTCCAGTAAAAATGCAATTCGTAACTAAACCAGTAAAAAAACGCAAAGAAACTACGGAAAGTAAGTGTTCATCGTGACTTACTCGGGACACCAATGGATGCCAGTATCGTGTAAAATATTTTTTTCGCAGCGTAAAATCTTTGCAACATTGTCCTTCAGTAAGTTTCGCCCTCCTCGTTTCTCAGCCAGCCTCTGTGATCAGAATTCTGAGCACATGCTGTCCAATAAATGTTGCGAGATCTCCACAGGGACCGACACGTGAAGCGATACTCAAATTATTTTTTTCACATAATTGGAATGAAGAGTAAACAGCCACAATGAGTTTAACTGAGACTTAATTGGAAATCTCCAATGATATAGTGAGTGGAATTGTAATTATCCTTATACCAGTCCAGAGCCTGACAGTCTTTATTATACAGGGCCCTAGTTATCCACGCCGTTTAACCTGGTTCTGGTGTTGTAGTGCGAGTAGTACAATCACTCGAGTCCCGTGTGATTGTCTCCTAAGGGGTTATTCCTGTGCGTAAGTTTATTTAACATGGGAGGTCAGATACACGGGCAGCCGCCACACCTGCCCTAGAGAGATCGGGGTCAGGATCCAGTGGGGTCCTTGACTGATCGGTGTCAGAGTCGAGTGGCGTGAAACGTATAACCCTTCACTGCTTCGGCCTTCCTCTGCCTTCACTGTTATTATCATCCGCCAGCCCCACCGTTAAGTCTTGATTGGACCTTTTTTTCTATGCAACTAGCCCCCCCTTGTCCTTACCGCCTTGGGTGACAGTACCATGAGCTTCGCTCCAGATGGTAACGGTATCGCTCTCAGGACGAGACGGACTCATAGCCTCCCCAGCACGACAAGGAGACGATCCTCGGTGAAGATTCGGAAACGCTGCACAAAAATGCCAAGTGTATGAAGTCCAGAAATCCCGCACCACCTTCTCACCACACACACACACAGACCCTTACAGAAACAGACACACCCGCAGACAGACAGTCAGACACACACACACGCACAGACACACACATACAATAGACACATGTACACGGACGCGCACACACAGTCACAAATATACTCATGCGCATACATGCATACACACACACACAGAGGCAGACACACACACATACACACACACAAAATACACTCTCATGCACACACACAACATACTCTTTCTCTCTCTCTCTCTCTCTCTCTCTCTCTCTCTCTCTCTCTCTCACACACACACACACACACACACAAAACGATCTGACATTTTAAATAATCCCCTGTTCGGACGAAACACTTTGAAGCGGTCTCGGTACAAAATCTTCAGGCGATAATGCAGAATTAAAAGGGTTAAAACCTTATTGACTTATTGGCAGTTTGACAAGTCATTCTGTGTGATTAATGTACGAACAAAGAGGTGTTTGTTCCATGAGAAGCTTCTCAGTCTACCCTTATCAAAATATGTGATAATAATGTAGACCTGCAGCTCCAAACAGTATTTTGGCTCACTTGGCTGCAGAATTTCTCAAACTCGGTGAGCAGAGACTCTGTTGCCAACTGACAACGCAAGCTTGTTAATAAAGAATATGTACTTTTAAGTAAACTGTGTTTGACAGTCATTCCCTGGGTTTGAACATGAAGGCCTCTGTTAGAGAGGCAGATCGACATACTGGCGCTGCGAGCAGGGTTCCAATTTTTGGTAGACGCCTCACCAAAAATGAATAAGTAGATGGACGGACCGTAGGGGTGAATCAGAGACGAACGGACCCACAAGGTAAGCTTTAACCTGGGCTTCTCTCTGCTCTCTGACGACTCTGTTTCTTCCCTCATTTTTGGCGGGGAAAATCCAGTGTCGGGATCCAAAGGGATAGTAAATCAAGACGGACCGTTCGTACCCCGGAATAGTAAGTCAAGACGGATGGTTCGAGACTCCATGACTACTTGGGGCCGGGGGGGGGGGGGGGCGGGTGGAGTAGCCCGTAACAGAAAATAATAGACAAATATCCAGACAATGGAAAGAAACTGAGACAAATGTCGTTCCAATTGTCCAAACATTTGAGTAAAGACAATTGGCCTGCAGGAGGTATATTTGATTTAAATTTAATATAGAAAGGGAAGGCAGGGAAACATTATTATCGTCTGATTGGCCTATGGCGACAAGAGGCAGAAGTAAAACACAGACATAAATTAAATTGTTGGACCAATAACGCTAATCGAAGAAGGATAGACGTACGTGATAAAAGAGGAAATCCGAGGAGCTGGGAAGAGTTGAGAGCGATTATGGGATGTGGGATACATGTATGGGATAAGGGACTGAAACAGACAAAGGAGACTGGGAAAGAAATTGTATCAGAGACAAAACATACTGGCCGTGGAAGAACAAATAAAGGGAGAAGGGAAACGGAAAATAAAAATAATTTTGGGGTACCCCGTCTCTATCCAGACATACCGACCGATTCCCCAAATGATACTGATGATGATTGGGAAGGGGGTAAGGCGGCCTAATAATCCCGCCGTGCTATCCATAACTGCGAGGGCGGCTACTTTACCATGGTCAGGTTCCCTATCCCCATATGGTTCTCGCCCTGGTGCCTCAGTCGCCAACTCGACAGCTATTGCATCGCCACCGACCGATGTGGTCACTGCAGGACGGTTGGGAAGCCCAATACCCGTTTCTGCCCGCACGCACGGTCAGACTGGACCTCTCCCAGGCTGGACCCCTGAACAAGGGCCATTGGTTTTACCGGGACCGATATAGGCTCAATATCAATTGCCCATGAGGACCGTTTCTAACCCACAACCCGGAGTGGCAAATCCATAAGCACTGGACCCCTTCAGAACTCTGTCGTTTACTGAATGCCGCCCCTGACAAAAAGGTCGACCCCCAAGGGTTCTGTACTTATTTAGGAACTGTCCTGACTATTTATTCCGCTACCTCCCGAGATTTATTCCTTCTGGCTGTGGCCGCCCTTACTCTCACTGATCAGGCACGATTCACCACTCGGCTCGGACATGGCAACTACGACCAGTTAATCGTGACCAAACCGCGGATGATTGAAAACATAGTGGACGCTTTATCCCACGTTCTGGCCCCCTCCATAGATGTAACTAAGGTCTTAGAGTGTAAACCCAGAAAAGGTGAAACTCATGATGATTTTCCGGAACGCTTAAATGCCGTTTATTCTGCACGATCGGGAAATCCACTGTATGCCATTAGGGAACCAATCCCCACAGTACTGTGATCTCCTCCTCCAAGCCCTGCCTAGCAAGATGGCGGACAGGATTAAAGTCAACAATATGAACTAGTTACAGTCCACTCAAGCTTCAGGAAGCAATTTAAAATTAGTTAGTAGTTCACAAAGACAAAGTATTTCTATGGAAAACTGTCAATCAGATAAAGACGTTCATAATTTATCATTGTAGCTGTATTAACAATCTGTAGCCTTGTCAGAAAGAAATGTCGTAGTTCAGTTTTACAAAGCAAACCACAGAGGCTACAGATTGTTAGTACAGATAGTTAAAAGGGAAAAACGTTTTTTTTTAATTTTCAGTGGGTGGCTAGACCAATCTTCTATATTTTAGTATTTGTTTTCTTTCCTTGTGAGGAAAGGTCGATTTTTGATTTTGTCCAATTCTGGGCAAATATAAGGACACTGCATTATACTTTAAAAATCCAGTATGTTAGTTTGTCAGAAAGAAAGGTTTATTTGTTTTTAAAAGATTTTGTTATCCAGTGTGGAACCAATGTAGTACAAATCTTAATGGACCAGAAGGAACAAGATTCAGCCCCTGACCTGCGTTAATTAATCCCCTTTGTTAAAGCACTACGCTGTCTCAGATGTGTAAATCCCTAGACCTTGTCAATTTCTGTAGGAAGTCCTTCTCCTACGGAATCCCGTTCTTCATTTCCCCCGTTCTACACTAAAGCCAGCCGCCTTTTTCAGAATGCCCATCTGAACATCTAGATTCACCACCTCATGATTGTGCCACAATAAATCACCAATTGTGATATTTTGATGGATCTTTTGTGATTTCCCCTTAAGGCAAAAGACATGTTTTATTCTCTGTCAAAAAGTCATCCTCTTTTTCAGGATTATAAAGAAAACTGTTAATATGCATTAATAGTTACGGCTGTAGACAAGTAAATTTTTTATACCAATAATGACGAATATTACCACTGTCATTACTTTTCTAGTTGTGGGTATTTCTTTCAGCACACTTTCAAGTATGATTGATAGATTGATTTATCTATCTATCTATCTGTCTATCTATCTATCTCATCTCAAGCTGGTAAAACCTGAGGTACGGGTATTGCCCAGTACGCTCAATTACTAGAAACTGTCAGACTATTCTAGTGATGTTTAGTATTGTGGCTTTCTGAGGATTTACGTTGATATTTCCCTGTCGCCCTAATTGTTTAATGCTATTCTGAAGTGCTTTTGGGATGATACCAAGTTGCAGACATTACTAACGGGACAATGTATCCCATATTCAATTAAATTCAGCATATATCTAGCGTTTTCCTTTACTGGTTTTTATAAATTATGTGCTTGGAATGTCTATATATATTAAATAAACTGCCTTTGTTTTTTTTAATCCTGTATTATATCTGGTTATTATGGATTGTCCTATCAGTAATAACCTGGTCAGTCATAATATAATTTGTGGTATTCTGACTCTAAAATTGGATCAGGCTTGGACTTATAGTAAGGTGTTATTTCATTTATGAGTTTGTATTTTAAAGCGAAATTTTGATGAATGATATTTGCTACTTGATTATTTTAATAATAATTACAACTATTATCATAATTTTGCATCTGGGCAATGTCCAATAAGTCCTGCGTGCACCTTTTCTGTCTCAGCAAGAGAACAACAATGTTTTTGATTATGTTTGATCCGGGATACCTCAACCGTGTCAAGATTTATGGGCAACACCAGCTGGTTCAAACACACCTGGACGTGTCATAACAATAAAGTCAGAACAAAGAATGAGCACATTTCCTGAATAGCACATCCCATGCAAATTATCAAGGTTACCGACTAATAATTCAGATTAATTCACTGGAAATAGATCAATCTTCAGAAATAACGAAACGGGGTTCAATCTGCACTTTAGGGCAAATTGACCGTCAAAAGAGAAGCTACTCGGTCTATTGATTATCAAAGTAATCCATTCGTATTTGAAGATCGAAGATTCATGGTTATTTAATGTCATTTCCAGTGAAGAAGTGTAAGGGAGATCCGATCCAGCTAAGATAAGGAACAGATCAATAAAAACACAATAAATACAAATGCATCATTATAATTATGTGCTGTTTTGTATGATCTTTCGATGACCATGATTGTTCTTGGCAATTTTTCTACAGAAATAGTTTGCCATTGCCTTCTTCTCGGCAGAGGCTTTACAAGACCGGCGACCCCTGCCATTGTTGGAGATTGTCTGCCTTCCACCAGCTGCGCAGAACTTCATCCCCCACCTGCTCTTCCATGCCTTCACGTGCCCCTGATCGGGGGAGGGGGCGGTGTGGAGGGAGCGGCTAAGCAGGTGCTACAGCTTGCCCAGTGGTGACCTGCAGGAGGGAAGGTGCGCCTTACATCTCTTTTGGTAGAGACGTATCTCCACCTCGCCACCCAGATAAACGCATAAGATAGCTCATATACATTGATTGATCGTATGTCCATAACGTGTCGTTAGGCATAAGAGTATCTGCACGTAGGGTGACTCTGACAGGAATTAATAAAGTAGTCGTGGTTGAGGTTTAAAGGGGTGGAGGTGCTAACCGGCCTTAAGCTTTATATATTCGGAAAAAACGGAAAAGATACGCTTGTGAATGTTACGTTGCTGGAGCGTACCTTGAGGAGGTTATTCTGAGGGAGAGGATTCACCAACTTTTAAAGGGACAGGGGTGCCACGGCAACGTAGCGGGTTAGCGCGGCTCTGTTAGAACTCGCTTTCAGGAGTTGAGAGTTCAATTCCGCCGCTGTCTGTAAGAAGTTTTTACATCCAGCACATGTAGAGTGCCTTTCCTATAGTGGGTGAGCCAGGACCACAGGTCTCTGACGTAGACCATAAGGACGCCCCTTTAGAACAGAAATGAGGAAGAATTTCTTTAGCCAAGGGGCGAAGAATCTGTGGAATTCATTTCCATACTCATCTGTGGAGGACAAGTCGGTAGACATATTTAAAACGCAAGCTGATAGGTTCTTGCTTATTAAGGACGAAGGCGGAAGACTGAGGTTGAGAAGAAAAATAAATCAACCATAATAGAATAGAGGAGCAGACTTGATGAGCCAAATGGCGTATTTCTGCTACTGTTCGCCCTAACCCCTTTTTAGCTCGGATGAATAGTGCAATTCCCAAAGGAATTGTACTGGAGATGATAGTAATCGTATTTTAATTTGAAATTATAAATAGTTTTGTAAATCCCTGATTATTGCTTGCATTTTGTAAGGGTTTAGATATAAGTAGTTTTGTAAGCAGTTTTCGGCTTAAGACAGCGCTGCTGATGCCATCGACGACGTATTGGCAGCAAACAAAACTACTAACTATTTGAAATTACAAATACTCTGCTTCCACTAGGACACTATTATTTTTTTTCCATAATTCTTCCGTAATTGCAACAAACGTGGCAACTCTTCCATAGATACACAGCGATTTTTACTCCTTCTTAGGTGAGTTGATAAATGTTGTAAAATATCCTAGTATATCCTTTCTGATTGTGAACTTCAGGAAAGTGAAGTCGAACGAACCAGGCGTCAGCGAGATATTAGCAGTAGAAAGGGTGAGCATCTTCAAGTTTCTCTGAAGATCTATCCTACGCCCAACATATTGATGCAATTACGAAGAGGGAACAACAGCGGCTGTACTTCAGTAGGAGCTAGTGGAGAATTGGTATGTCATTAAAGACTCCAGCAAATTTCCACTGACGCACCTTGGAGAGCATTCTGCCTGGATGCAGCACTCTGTGGTATGGAGGTTTGATTGTACAGGATCCGAAAAAAGCAGCTGAGTGTTGCAATTACGGCCAATTCCATCACGTTCACTGGCCTCCCCAGCATCAAGGACACCTTCAAAACACGATGCTTCAAAAGGTGGCATCCATCATTAAGGATGCTCATCACCCAGGACAAATAACTATAAGACTATAAGATATAGGAGCAGAATTAGACTATTTGGCTCATCGAGTATGCTCTTCTATTTCATCACGGCTGATTCGATTTTCCCCTCAGACCTAGTCTCTGCCTTATCCCCATATCTGTTCATGCCCTGACCGATCAAGAATCTATCAATCTCTGCCTTAAATATACACAAAGACGGCCTCCACAGCTGCTCGTGGCAAAGAATACCACAGAATTGCCAGACTTTGGCTAAAGAAATTCCTCCTCATCACTGTTCCTAAAGGAAGCGCCTTTATTCTGAGGCTGCGGTCTTAGTTTGTCCCACCATAGGAAGTATCATCTTCCCATCCAGTCTATCAAGGCCTTCCCCATTTGACAGGATTCAATAAGGTCACTCCTCATTCCTCACACGCCCAGAGCCTCCAAAAGCTCTTCAGATGACAAGCCATTTAATCCTGGAATTATTTTCCAGAAACTCTTTTGAACTCTCCCCAGTTTCAGCACATTTTTTTTTAAAAGTAAGGGGCCCTAATCCGTTCTCAAAACAGCAAGTGGGGCCTCACCAGTGCTTGAGAAAGTCTCGACGTTACATTCTTGCCTTTGCATTTTCGTCCGCTTGGAATGAATGCTAACATTGCATTTGCCTTCATCACCACAGACTCAACCTGAAAATTTAGGGAATCCTGTACAAGGACTCCCAAATTCCTTTGCATTTCATCTTTTCGTATTTTCTTTCCATTTAGAAAATAAAAAAACCCTTTCATTTCTTCTACCAAAGTGCATGACTACACACTTCCCGGCACGTATCCCATCAGCTATATTTTGGTCATTCTCCTAATCTGTCTAAGTCCTCAACACTACATGTCCCTCTACCTATCTTCTTATTGTCTGCAAACGTTTTAATAAAGCCATCAATTCTATCACCTAAATAACGTAAAAAGAACACAGACTTCTGTGAGACATCATTAGTCACCGCAGCCAACCAGAAAATGTCCCCTTTATTCCAACTCTTTATCAGCCACTGTTTTATCCATGCTATAATCTTTACTGTAATAATCTGAGGTCGTAGCTTGTTAAGCAGCCTCATCAGATTCAGGTTTATTATAACCGGCATGTGACGTGATATTTTTAACTTAGCAGCAGCAGTTCCATGCAATACATAATATAGAAAAAAAAAAACAAAATAAAATAATAATAATAAAAAATAAGTAACTAAATTAATTACAGTATACGTATAAAATAGATGTAAACCGTGCAAAAAACAGAAATAATATATATTAAAAACTTGAGGTAGTGTACAAGGGTTCAACTCCATTTAGGAATCGGATGGCAGAGGGGAAGAAACGGTTCCTGAACGAGTGAGCGTGTGCCTTCAGGCCTCTATACCTCCCACCTGATGGTAGCAGTGAGAAAAGGGCATGCCCGGGTGCTGGAGGTCCTTAACATTGGACGCTGCCTTTCTGAGACACCTCTTCTTGAAGATGTCCTGGGTACTTTGTAGGCTAGTACCCAAGATGGAGCCGACTAAATTTACAACCCCTTGCAGCTTCTTTCGGTCCTGTGCAGTAGCCTCCCCCGCCTCCAACCCCTCCCATACCAGACAGTGATGCAGCCTGTCAGAATGCTCTCCACGGTACATCTATAGAAGTTTTTGCGTGTATTTGTTGACATACCAATTCTATTCAAACTCCAAATAAAGTATAGCCGCCGTCTTGCCTTCTTTATAACTGCATCGATATGTTGGGAACAGGTTAGACCCTCAGAGAACTTGAAACTGCTCACTCTCTCTAATTCTGAACCCTCTATGAGGATTGGTATGTGTTCCTTCGTCCTACCCTTCCGGAAGTCCACAATCAGCTCTTTCGTCTTATTGACGTTGAGTGCCAGGTTGTTGCTGCGACACCACACAACTAGATGGCATATTTCGCTTCTGTACGTCCTCTCGTCACCACCTAAAATTCTATCAACAACGGTTGTATCATTAGCAAATTTATAGATGGCATTTGAACTATGCCTGTGCAGACAGTCATGGGTATATAGAGAGTAGAGCAGTCGGTTGAGCACATACCCCTGAGGTGCCCCATTGTTGATCGTCACCGAGGAGGAGATGTTATCACCAATCTGCACAGATTATGATCTTCCGGTTAGGAAGTACACGACCCAATTGCGGACATACAGAGGCCCTGGTTGTGCAGCTTCTCAATCGGGATTGTGGGAATGATGGTATTAAATGTTGAGCTATAGGTGTTTGCATCTTGTCAAATACCTTCTGGAAATCCAATACACATCAACTGATTCTCCTTTGTCAATCCTGCTTGTTATTTCTTCAAATAATTCCAACAGATTTGTCAGGGAAGATTTTACCTTGAGAAATCCATGCTGACTATAGCTTATTTTAACAAGTGCCTCCAAGTACCCTGAGGCCTCATCTTTAGTAATCAACCCCAACGTCTTCCCAACCACTGAGGTCAGTCCAAATGACTAATAATTTCCTTTCTTCTGCCTCTCTGGCTTCTCGAAGAGTGGAATGGTATTTGCAATTTTCCAGTCTTCCCGAACCATTCCAGAATCTAGTGATTATTGAAAGATCATTGCTAATACCTCCACGAGCTCTTCAGCTCACACTTTCAGAACTCTGAGGTGTACACCATCTGGTCCAGAAGACGTATCTACCTTCAGACCTTTCAGTTTCCCAAAAACTTTCTCTCCAGTTATGGTAACTTCACACACTTCATGTCCCCTGATAGCTGGAACTTCCTCCATACTGCTAGTGTCCTTCACATGGAACACTGATCCAAAAGTACTTAATCAGTTCGTCCGTCGTTTCCTTTTGCCCCAGTCGTACCTTTTCAGCATCGTTTTTCAGTGGTCCGATGTCCACTTCCGAAACACCCAAGTGACCAATTTAACCTATCAACCTGTACGTCTTTGGACTATGGGAGGAAACTGGTGCACCCGGAGGAAACCCACTCGGTCACGGGGAGAACGTATCGTAAAATGTCCTGACAGACTGCAGCTGGAATTGAATCCGGTTTTCTGGTGCTCTAATGCTAACCGCTATGCCACCGTGCGTCGTTTCCGATTCTGGTTCTTTCTGCTGTCGTTTCCCCTTCTCATTCATCGTTCTTTAAGTAATAGGGAGACATTAACTATATTCCAACATGTCGGAACCATTCTCGAATTCACAGAGGCTTGGACTCACATGCACTTTATTGAATGCCAAGTTTCAAAACTTGCCTTTCCATCTTTAAAACTAAATTTAGGACCAAACTTGGAATTTGTAAACGGCATTCCACCACGCATTGATGTTCGCGTAATTTCCATGCCCGTTCTAGTGGGGTAGTAGAAATTTATTGTGGGATTTGTTATGGAAACAGATCCTGAAGTCTATCTTACTGTGCAAAAAGTCTCTTATATATTGCTAGGGTGCCTACAACATTTGCACAGTGCATGTATTTGTTAACGTAGAGCGGAGAGCGAGTCTGTAAATCTGTAGGGAGCAGAATGCTGAAGGTGGGGCGTCGCGGAAGGCAGAACTGGCGGAGAAGGAATGCCAGAAGCGGGGGCTGGCGCGAGTGCAGAAACACCCATCCCTGAGATACCAGGCAAAATAATTTGATTCCAACCAAACTTATTAATTGATCAACACAGAATGTTTCTCTGGTGCTTCCCGCTCCTTCCTCCTCCCCTCCCTTTTTCCCAACCATGATCCCAACTCTCCCTGCACCCTTCCCGTGCTCAGTCGACAGTAGGGTCCCATATGAAAATCAGGTTCAATTACAAGCGGAGCGGCCTTTCTTTTGGAGTGTGCCAGACTTTAAAGTGGGTTTGGATAGAGGGCTCAGGATAGAGAGGCGTCCTCCCGAACGGAGATGGGGAGGAATTTCTTTAACCAGAGAGTAGTGAACCTGTGGAATGCGTTGCCACAGGCAGCTGTACATTTAGGTATTTTAAGGCGGAGGTTGATAGATTCCTGATTGGTCAGGGCATGAAGATATACTGGGGGTAGGCAAGAGATTGGAGCAGAGGAGAAAATGGATCAGCCATGATGAAATGACGGAGCAGGCTTGATAGAAAGTATGGGGAAATTCTGCTCCAGTATTTTATGGTATTATGGTCATAGAGACTTCTATGCTTTACTGTGCTTTGCAGAATTGATCAACCACATTCGAATCTATTAACGAAACGCAATCTGTAGATATATTTGGTTAATTTTAAGCACACTACCTATTTCGAAGTTCAAAGCAAATTTATTTTCAAATGCATTTATGTTCAGTATATACTACCCGGAAGGATTTAGTAGAAAATTCACATAAACGTAACACAATCCAGGAAAAATCTGCACAAGGCAAAGACAGACAAGCGACTAATGTGCAAAAGATAACAAACAGAGATACAAAAATACAAAAAGAGAAATAAGAACACAAAATAACAACAATAAGAATAACAATAAATAATGAAGCAATAAATATCGAGAGAATGGGACGCAGAGTGGTTGTATTAACTCGGAAGCCTGGCTGAGAAAGGAGGACGGTTGGGCACGGAGACTAGCGACCCCATCCCGTAAACACCCAGAGGTACGGAAACGCCGACAGAGGCTCTGGAGACCTTATCCCTGGGAGAGGAAGGATATACCAAGAAGATAGGCTATACCTGGAGGCAACTTGGAAGACGGGCACAGAACAGAGGACTCTGGCGAGTTGCTGTCGGTGGCCTTCGCCCCAGTTGGGGTGAGAAGCCTTAAGTGAAAACTTATTTAGATTATGTAGAGACAAATCCTATTCTCAACCCAATCCAACACATCAGCTATGAATCGTGGACTCGCATTCAACGATTCTACATCTCATGTTTTCAATATGATCTAGAAATTATATATTCATTTTTTTTTGTATTTACGTAGTTTGCATTCTTTTTTGCGTACAGCGTGTTTGACAATTGTTGTTGGTGTGCAGTGTTTCATCGATTATGCAGGAATATGAATCTCAAGGTTGTATATGGTGACATATACGTACGTTGATGATAAATTCACTTTGAACTTCTGAATGAGGACCATTGATGAGAATTTGGGTAGGATTGGCGTGCTGTGTTGTTGGACCGGTCATTAAACAAATGCCGAACCGACAGGCTATGGTGACTTACAATATCTCCCAGTAATATGTTATACAGGAAGAGATTTCAATTACTCTTTTTGACCTCGCTCCTTTGCAAACTTTGGAAGTTTGCTGCACGCACATCAACCGCCGCTTTTTGACATTAGAACAACGATTCATCATCGACGGCGAGGACCACTGAGCAACACTTCACTATGTCCGAACAGAGTTTATTGTTACAACATTTAATCGAAATCTTGTGTCCATCCAGGATGTGCATCAGAAGCTCTGGGTTCGCAGAGCCCTCAGCATTGTGAAGGACCCCGTCGTATCCGTCCCACAAACTTTTGACCTCCTACCGTCAGGCAGAAGTTAACACAGTATAAGAATAAACACTGTTTGGCTGGGTGACAGCTTTTTGCAAGGCTGTGAACGCCTTGCTACCCGCCATTTCTTATGTCAGCACCAGAACCATTATCCTATTGTATGTTTAACCGTATGTCGGTTATTTATTGAATTTACTTAGCGACACAGCGGGGAGCGCAGCCATGAAAACCCACCTATTCAACGTTAGTGTCACAGGACTCTTTAAGATGACCAATTTACGTGCTAATCCACACATTGTTGAACTGTAGTTGGGGACATGGAGGTGGAGGGGTCGGGGGGTGGTGGTTGGGGGGTGGGGAGGAACCGCAGCACTGGGAGGAAACTCAAACGGCCCAGCTGAGAACGTACAAACTCACCGCAGACTGCGCCGGGTTTGAACTCTGAACTCCAGAGTTGCAATAATGTGGTGCTGTCGGCTACGTTACCATGGCAGCCAAATGTCCGATGTGCACTTCATTGCAACTTGCACATTTACAGAATATTATATTTTTTTACTTGTTAAATTGTTGAATTATTATTATTTTATGCATTCTATGTGATACCTATCGTTCAGTCAATCTATCCATCTATCCAACGACAACTAACGGCAAAAAAGTAATAAGTAAATAACACAGAGGGAGCTTGGCGTGCCCACACCTCTCCCAAAAGGGAGGATTCAGCAGATAGGGTGGTAAAGAAGGCATACGGCACGTTTGCATTCATTGAACGTGGCATTCAGTTCAAGAGTCAGGAAGTTATGCTTAACTGTATAAAGTTTAAGTTATGTACAGTGCATATAATTTATTTATTTTCTTTAGAGATACAGCGAGGAATAATCCCCTCCAGCCCACCGAGCAGCGCCACCCAGCAATCCCAGACAAACCCCAATTTTAACCTGGTTTAATCACAGAATAATGTGCAAACGCCAATTAACCTACGAACCGCTACGTCCTTAGACTGTAGGAAGAAACCTGAGCACATGGGGAAAGCGTAAAGGGACTCACTGCCGAGGCCGCCGAACTTGAACTCTGAACTTCGACGTCCCAAGCTGTGCAAAATACAAAATATTGTGAGGTTTTGTTTATGGGTTAGTTCATTCTTCGTTTAGAAATCTGATGGCGGATGTCAGGGAGGAAAGGATGGGGAAAGGTGTTCCTAAAACGTCGAATGTACGTCTTAACCACCCCATTAGAGGGAGAATGTGAAAAAAGATGTTCGTCGGATTGCTGTCTGAATGAGAGAGTTTGGCAATAAAATAAAAGAGGTTTGCCGCAAAAAAATGAACATGACGTACATGAGTGATGATGAACCTGATTCTAATATAGGTCTCTGTCGTGGATTGGTGTGTGGAGCCAGCACGGAGAGGGAATCATGGTTGGGAAAAGCGGAAAGAAGAGCGGAGGGAGTGGGAAGCATCAAAGAGACAACGATCAATAAAGCAGTCGACACCCGCGCCACACCCGTCCCCGATATACCTTCGCTGCCACCTGTCCCACACCCCTCTTGCGGCGCTGCACTCTCGCCATTCAGTGTGTGTGTGTGTGTGTGTGTGTGTGTGTGTGTGTTTCTGAGAGATTTAGCGCAATACTGCAGGTAAAATTATTAAAGGCAATATTGGTCTGTTCCTGCGCTCCTGATAGTAACTACTCCAATAGTCTTTGCTTAGCTTAGCACGGGCAGCAGTGGAGGCCAAGTCATTGGGTGTATTTAAGGCAGAGATTGATAGGTATCTGAGTAGCCAGGACATCAAAGGTCATGGCGAGAAGGCAGGGGAGTGGGACTAAATAGGAGAACATGGATCAGCTCATGATAAAATGGCGGAGCAGACTCGATGGGCCGAATGGCCTACTTCTGCTTCTTTGTCTTACGGTCTTATGGGATCTCTTTCGCAGGGTGGAAATGTCGGACTAGAGGCATTAGATCAGAGATGCCGAGTAGCCATGCTGAAGTTGGAATCATACCAAATGTCACGCGATCATCGTCCAATTGCATTTTGTGTGCGGACGCTGTGTGCTCACCGGCTGCTTTATGATCCGGCGACTGTCTGAGATACTTCATTGGGTTCGAACACCAATAAGTAGTTCTTAAGCCCATGTGTTTGCCCAGTTGCTGGACAGTTTGAACACTACACACAAAATGCTGTAGGTAGGTTAAGCAGGATCTATAGAAAGGAATAAATAGTTGACGCGGCCTTTCATCAGGCAAGGCCCCTAATAAGAACTGAAAAGAAAGGGAGAAGAAGCTAGAATAAAAAGGCCGGGGAGGGAAAGGAGCACAGGCTAGAAGGTGATAGATGAACTCAAGTATGGCGGACGTGGATGGAGTAATAAATTGAGAGGTGATAGGTGGAAAAGGTACAGGGCTGAGGAAGAAAGAATCTGATAGGAGGAGAGAGTGAACTACAGAAAGGAGGGACGGCACAAGAGGGAAGTAACGGGCAGGTGAGGAGAAGCGGAGGGAAGAGGGAGACCAGATCGGGAAATGGGGAGAGATCATCGAAAGTTAGAGAAATCGATGTTCACGCCTTCAGTCTGGAGGCTATCCAGACAGAATATGAGGCGCTCCTTCCGCAACGTGAGCGTGTCCTGATCGTGGACTAGAGGAAGCAATTGATCGACATGTCCGAATGTGAATGGGGAGTGAACTTAAAGTGGTTGGCCACCGGGAAATCCTGTCCGTTGCCGACGCAGTGAACGGCCCCCCAATCTATGCCGTGGCTTACCAGTGTAGAGGAAGCTGTAGTTAGAGCATCGGGTACAGTCGATGACTCCGGCAGCTTTGCAGGTGAAATGCCGCCTCACCGGGAAGGACTGTTTGGGGCTCTGAATGGTGATGAGGGAGGAAGTGAATGGGCATGTGTAGCACTTCTTCCGCGCACGGAGATAAGTGCGAGGAGGGAGACCAGTGCGTGGGACGAATTGATAAGGAAATCACGGTGAGAACGATCCCTGCGGGAAGCGGAGTGTTGGGGCAATGGTAGGTCATAGATATCTGAGTTCTCTACAATAGAACACAGACTATTAAATAATTCTTTATGTTAAATAATGATTTCCGATGCACAATGACAGGATAATGTGTAATTCACATTAAGTCTAGAGTTTCGAGCAATATTTATTTGTGGTCTAAACAGTACAAGTTGACACATTTAATTTTCGATTATTCAATTTTACAGTTTTTCTTTTGCAGGAACCTGTTGCATCCTCTACTTAGCCAAGGAACGTGCAATGGTCTTCGGAAATTTCATCAGAACCTTCAACTCTTTCCGGAATTTGTTTTGAGTCACTGCGTATATAAACGTGTTTGTGCAGCAGCTCAGCATCTGAAACACATTGGCACTTTCCATCAGGATGAATCTGGGATCGCTGTAGCCATTAACTGCATAACCAACTTGAAATCGCTCTACAAAGAATTGAACAACATATGGCATCCACAGAAGGATGAAACATCCCGAGATTGCAAAGAGCAGGACGATCGACTTCCTGCGGCTTTCCATCTCCGGGTCGCTTTGTGTTTCTCCTGCGGGGCAACTGCGGAGTCTCCTACGGGCCCGACTGGCCACCAAGATGTGCCTGACAGTCAGAGCGTTGAACGAGATAATAAGCAGGAACGGGAGGCAAGGGGTCAGAGCGCGATCGGTCCAATCAAATATTGTCCACAGCAGAAAAGAATAACGGATATCCCTCCGTTTGCAATACCAGGGCACGTTGTCAACGACGTAGATTGGTTCGTGCAAGAAGTACCAGGGAATGTTGATCAAGCAGCCCAAAATACAGACGACAGAGACAACAATGCCGGCAGTTTTGTGGGTGCAGTACTTTGCTTTGAGTTTCTGCCAGCAGATGGCGACATATCGGTCAAACGTGAACGTGACCGTTAACCAAACCGAACTGTCCCTGGCGGCGTAAATTAATGCAATGCTGAAACTGCACACGGGAGTGATGGAGAGATAACTACCGGGAAAATAAATAGCAGGAATCCGGTTTAATATCACGGCGGTGATAATTACCAGAAGATCCGTCGCCGCCATGGACACGAGGTATCGGCTGATACATCTGGACAGACCGCAGTTTCCTCGGGACAGGATCACAATGGCCACTATATTAACTGTGGGAGAAACATTGGAGATTAGTGATAGAACACACATGGAGCAGATGCTATTCAGAAGCTTAAACTCAGAAGTTTGTGTCATTTCGGCATGTCACCAAAACTCTGTGACAAACGTCTAGAGCTGCTTTACAATTGAGGCGATCCAGACTGGTTGTATTTCGACCTGTATGGGAACACCAATGCTCAGGAACTAAAGTGAGAACAGAAAAAGCATTCTGGGCTTGAATAGCTACACACGATAATCAAATATGCACTCAATGCCCATTTCATCAGCAACGCCTATACATCTGTTCGTTGTTCATGTGGCAGCAACTCAATGCATAAAGAGCATGCAGACATGGTCAAGAGGTTTAGTTGTTTTTCAGACCAAACATCGGAATGGGGAAGAAATGCGACTTTGAACGTGGATTGATGGGCAGTGCCAGATTGGTGGTTTGAGTTTCTGAGAAACTGCTGATCTCCTGGGGTTTTTCCACGCACAACAGTCTCTAGAACAGGGGTTCTCAATCTTTTCCATGCCATGGACAAATACTATTGAGCAAGTGGTCCGTGGACCCCAGGTTGGGAATTCTAGAGTCTAGCATTTTCAGCGAATGTTACGAGAAACAACAAAACTAACCATCCAGTCAGCGGCAGTCTGTAAGGAAGAACGCTTTGTTAATAAGGGAGATCGGTGAAGAATGACCAGACAGGTTCAGTCTGACAGGAATGCGACAGTAACCACGCGTTACAACAGTGACAGACAGGAGAGATTGGAGAAGGGAAGAACTGAGGCTAGGGAGTGAAAGGAAAGGCACAGAATAATTTGGAGGAAATTCCTTCCCACCTGACTCAAATAACCACGCGCTAACACAATGCAGCCAGACGCTCTGCGTCTATCAAAGGCAGAGAATATTTGATCCCTGGGTAATCAACTTTAGAAAATGTCGGCATTCGTCCAAAATAAGGCAGTATCCGTGGATAAGTAGAATTAAAATTTGGATCAAACGGTAATACAGAGTGGGAGAGACAGTGAACCCATTCACTCTTGTTACACGTGCTGTGGAAGATCAGCAACATTTAAAAATGTGACTTAATTATTTTCTTCTCTGCCAAATATCTGTTACACCTTTATTGTGTCAAGAAATTCGTCCAGTTAACTACCTAAAAGTAATGCAGTTAGATCACACTTTCATTTCCTACCTCCTACACATTGTCATGCCGTTTTTATAGTCCTTGTAACGTCAAACACAGCGGTATGAATTTATATAACTTAATGTATAAGTCATACTTATACATTATGAACAGTACTGTGCAAAGGTCTTAGGCACTTTTCTATATAGCTACGGTACGTAAGACGTTTTCGCAACCATGTAAGCTGTTTTATATGCCATTTCCTGTGTGGGTTGATTTTGATTTGATTCGGGACACATGCTGGAAGGACATTCATCTCCAATTCAATTTGCCTTTGAAACAGCAGTATCTGTTAGCCTTAAATTTTTATTAATAATGGTAAATACTTGGTAGATACTGTGTGCGAACTGTTTTGCAAAGTGCGGTATATATGCACTCAGTGGCCACTTTATTAGATACATGTAGACTTGTTCGTTAATACAAATATCTCCTCAGCCAATTATGTGGCAGCAATTCAATTCATAAAGATCATAAGACCATTAGAATTAACAGCTCAGGCATTAAATTGGTAAGAAGTGCATTACCTGGAACCGCGATCGCTGCAAGAGCCGTGTAATAAATTGCAAACACCAAGCCTCTAGGAGGGGCGTGCATTTTCCGCGAGGGTCTGCGAGACCTGTTCCTAACACCAGCTGCGCTTTTGTTGTTTTTGAAATGAGTCGTTAATATACCTGGTGTTCAACACTGAAAGTCAGTTAGATAATGTCATGTTGTTTGCAACTCAATCACGTGGAATGACTATTGCCCCTGAGCAACAATAATAGCTGACGTCACAATTACCAGTGCTAGCAACTAACGAGCAAACAGATTTGGTAACAATCCAATTAGAGTGACTTCGCAAATTTGGAAACTGATGTAATTCCATTCGCTTTCTGATGAGATGGAGGTGGGGGAGGGGAGAGGGAAGGTATTGTATATATTTTCAAACCTCAGAATTCAATATTTAACGCTTCTCCAGCCTTGTCCTGTTGAACACACGGGTATGACTATATATGACAATTATTCAAATCATACTTATACATTATATGTATAAAATGGCTATTACATTTTTAAAATACATTTAATGTATACATAGACTTAGTGGCCACATCTTTATGAGGTACATCTGTAGACCTGCTGGTTAATACAAATATCCAATCAGTCATTCATGTGATAGGAACTCAATTCAAAAGTACCATAAGACCATAAGAGAAAGAAGCAGAATTAGGCCATTCAGCCCGTCGATTCTGCTCCGCCATTCCATCATGGCTGATTTTCTAACCCTTTCAACTTATTTCTCCTGCCTTCTCCGTTGACCAATTAAGAATCTATTGGCATCTGCTTAAATTACCCTATATCTTGTCCTCCGCGGCCGTCTGTGGCAATAAATTCCAGAGATTCATCTTCCTCTGTCTCAAGGAATTCGTCCTCAACTCTGTTCTAAAGGGACTTGCTTATGTTCTGAAACATCCTCTCCACACCCACTGTATCTATGCCTTTCAATATTCGATAGGTTTCAATGAGGTACCCTCTCATTCTTCTAAACTCCAACGACTACAGGCCCAGATCCATCAAACGCTCAGCGTGCATTTTAACCAGAAAGAAAAGCCCTTTAGAGGTTTCACTGACTTCCATGTTATTTTTCTTTCTGTTCGTAAATAGCCAGTGAGCTGAGAATGGATCCGGTGGTAGTGGTACGTTCCTCGAGGGAAATCTGGAAAAACTCCAGTATCCCTGATAGCTACATCTGCACAAAGTACAACGAGGTGCATCTCCTTAGAGACATTGTTAAGGAATTGCAGCTGCGGTGTGATGACCTCCAGGCCATACGGGAGAATGAAGAGGTGATAGATGGGAGCTACGGGGAGGTAGTCACCCCTAAGTCGCAGAGTGCAGGTCCCTGGGTGACTGTCAGGAGTGGGGAAGGGAGTAGGCAGCCGGTGCAGAGTCCTCCTGAGGCCGTTCCCCTCAATACTAAGTAAACTGCTATGGATATTGTTGAGGGAAAGTCGCAGCGACCAGGTCTCTGGTACTGAGTCTTGCTCTGCGATGCAAAAAGGAAGCGGGGTGAAAGGAGTACACCAATGATGGGGAATTTCATAATTAGAAGAAGAGACAGCAGATGCTGTGGACGCGATACACCTGGATGATATGTTGCCTCCTTGTGCCGTTGTCAGGGAAGTGTCCTATCGAGTCCACGGCATCCTAAAGGGGGAGGGCGACCAGCAAGAAGTCGTTGTACATATTTGGTAACAAGAACATAGGGAGGAACAGGAAGGAGGTCATGAACGCAGAAAATTGGGGTTGGGTAGAGAGTTTAAAAGCAGGACCTCCAGGGTAGCAATCTCTGGATTGCTGTCTGTGCCACGCTCCAGTGCAGGTAGGAATAGGATGATCTGGCAGGTGAACGTGTGGCTGAAGAAATAGTGCAGGCGGCGGGGTTTCAGATTTCGGGAGCATTGGGATTTCTTCTGGGAAAAATATGACTTTACAAAAAGGTCCGGTTACAATGAACACGAGGAGAGCTAATATCCTTGCGGGCAGGTTTGCTAGTGCTGTTTGTGAGGGTATGAAATAATCTGGCCGGGGATGGGAACTGGAGGCACAAATATGAGAATGGTGCAATTGGTATATAAGCAAGTGCGTTGTGTAGTGAGACTGAGGAAGAACAGACAGATGAAAGGGCAAAATTGCAGTCAGTGGGATGAGGTAAAGTGTAACAGGCGGCCAACATTAAAAAGGGTGACAAATACAAGATTAGAGGTGTCATATTTGAATGCAGGCAATTTACGGAACAAGGTATCTGAATTTGTACTGCAAATTAGAGATCAGAATCAGAATCAGAATCCTTTACTATCGCCAAGTACAGGGAATTTGATGCCGGTTTCCCTGAGATCTCGCTGTACGGAATCAAAAAGCAAACAAAACAATAGTGCAAATAATCGTGAACTTCATACAATGAGGTATACCTGTGCATGTACAGGTGGACTTGGTTTATAATTGTGTTCATAAGACTGATGGCATACGGAAAGAAATTGTTCTTGTACCTATTTGTCCTGGCATACAGTGATCTAAAGGGCCTACCAGAAGGAAGGAGATGGGCAGGTATGATGGTATGGGCATCTTCGTGTCGTGGCTGACAAAAGATCATAGTTGCATACTAAACAGCCAAGGATATACATTGCATTGAAAGGAGAGGCAGTGGGTGGGGTGGTTCTATTGGTATAAAATGAAATTAACTCCTTTGAAAGAGGTGACATAGGATCGGAAGACATAGAATCCTTGTGTGTAGAGTTGAGAATCTGTAAGGGTAAAAAGACCCTGATGGAAGTTATATATCATCCGCCGAACAGTAGCTAGCGAGTAGATAAGAGATTATACCAGGAGATTGAAAGGTGAGTAAATAGGGCAATATTGCTTTAATTATGGAACATTTGAATATGCAGGTAGATTGGAAAATCCGATATGTGCTGCAGGAGATCATTGTTTGTGCAACTTGTGGTTGTGGCCACTACGGAAACAACAGTTCAGGATTTAGTGTTACGTAATGACTCAGATTTGATTAGAAAGCTAAAGATAAAGGAACCCTTAATGATTATATTATGATACAATTCAACCTGGAGTTTGAGAAGAATTGAAAATCAGATATATCTGTATTACAGTGGAGGAAAGGATAGCATAAGAGAAGAGCTGATCAAATTTGATTAGATGGGGACACTAGCAGGGATGACGGCAGAACAGCAATTGGTGATTTTTTGGGAGAAATTCGGAAGTCACCGGAAAGGAACATCCCAAAGATGAGGAAAAGTTTTAAAGGGAGGATGAGGCAATGAAGGGAAATCAAAGAGAGCATAAAAGCTAAAGAGATAGAATATAATATTGCAAAAATGAGTAGGAAAAGTTTTTAAAGAGAGGTATTGATCATGTGGATAATCAGAGGCTTTTTTTCCCCAGGGCTGAAATGGCTAGCACGAGAGGGCACAGTTTTAAGGTGCTTGGAAGTAGGTGCAGAAGCGATGTCAGGGATAAGTTTTTTACGCAGAAAATGGTGAGTGCATGGAATGGGCTGCCGGCGACGGTGGTGGAGGCGGATGGGTACATGGAGATCAGAAAAATAGAGGGCTATGGGCAACCCTAGGTAATTTCTGAGGTAAGTAAGGACATGTTCAGCACAGCTTTGTGGGCCGAAGGGCCTGTATTGTGCTGTAGGTTTTCTATGTTTCTATGTCTCTAAAAACCAACGGAAGGCAACTAAAAAGCCATAACGAGAGAAGAGATGAGATATGAAGGTAAGGTAACGAATAATATACAAAAAAGATTCAGCGTCTTTCTCAGGTATATAGGCAGTAAATGAAAGACGTGAGTAGATATTCAATCTCTCAGAAATAACGCTGGACAAGCAGAAATGGGGACAAAGAAATGGCGAAATAACTTAAGAATTTTGCGTTAGTCTCCACTGTGGAAGTCACTGGCAGATTGCTGGAAATGTAACAGTGTTAGGGGACAGAAGTGATTGTTGTACTTTGGAAACTGAAAAGTTTGAAGGTAGGTAAGCCACTTCGACTAGATGGACGACACCCCAGTATTAAGAAAGAGATTAGCTGAAGAGATTGTGTAGGCATTGGAAATGATCTTTCAAGATTCACTAGATTCTGGAATAGTTTCTAAGGACAGAAAATTGCAAATGTCTCTCCATTCAGTCAGAAGGAAGAGAGGCAGAAGAAAAGAAATTATAGGCCAGTTAGCCTGACTTCTGTGGTTGGAAGGATGTTGGAATCTGTTATTAAGAACGAAGTTTCGGTGTACTTGGAGACGCATGATAAATTAGGCCAGAGTTTCCCAAAGGGGACTTCTTACCTAAGAAATCTACTGGCATTCTCTGAGGAAGTAGCCGGCAGGGGAGACAATGAATACGGCGGATGTCGTTTATTTGGATTGGCGGAGGGCCTTTATCAATGTGCTGCACACGAGGCTACATACCAAAATCAGAGCCCACGCGAAGGGTACCAGAATGGATAGAAGGTTGGATGAACGTCGGAAGGCAAAGATGGGAATGAAAGGGGCCTTATCTGGTTGGCTGTAGGTGGCTCGTGACATTCCACATGGGGCCACTGTTGAGACTGCTTCTTTTCACCTTATATGTCAATGATTTGGATAAAGGAATTGATGGCTTTGATGCCAATTTTGCTGACGATATGCAGATAGATGGAGGGAATAGTACTGTTATAGTAGAGGATTCCACATAGGTTAACTTTTACGTTGGGTCGTGGTAAGGAAGGCAGATGCAATGTCAGTATTCATTTTGAAAAGAATAGAATACGGAAGCAGGAACGTAATGCTGAAGGTTTAGAAGTCATTGGTTAGAGTGCATTGAAGTGTTGGGAGCAGTTTTGGGCCTCTTACGAATTGAAAGGTTGGTGAGGAAGGCAAATGCGATGTTAACATTCATTTCAGGAGGACTAGAATATAAAAGCAGGGAATATGATGTTAAGACTTTATAAAACACCGGAGAGGCCTCTTTTGGAGTATTGTCAGCACTTTTGGGCCACTTATCCAAACAAGGATGTGCTAAAACTGGAGAGGGTTCAAAGAAGATTCAGGACAATGTCTCCAGGAAGTTACCTAATTGAAACGTCGAATGATTAAAAGCCTTGATAGAGCGGATGTGGATAGTATGTTTCCTATAGTGGAGGTGCCTGACTAGTGGACACAGCGTCAAAATGGAGGCCGTCATTTTAGAATAGAAATGAAGAGAAATTTCTTTAGCCAGAGAGTGGTGAATCGGTGTAAAGCGTTGCCACAGACAGCTGTACGTTTATGTATTTTAAGGCAGAGTTTTATAGATTCCTGATTGGTGAGTGTATGAACAGATACTGAGGGAGGGCAGGGGATTGGGGCTGAGAGGGAAAATAGACCAGCCACGATGAAATGGCGGAGCAGACTCGATGGACCAAATGGGTTACTTCTGCTCCTGTATCTTATGGTCTTATAGACTTCAGCACATTACTGTACCTTGTAGCATAGATCAACCACAGTGGAATCAAGTTGTGAAAACAATCAGTAGATATATTTGTTTTATTTTAAGTACACTACCTATTTCAAAGTTCAAAGTAAATTTATTATCAAAGTAAATTTATTATAAATTTATTGTCAAAGTATGTTCACTCTATAATACCCGGAAGGCATTAGCAGCAAATTCAAATAAACACAATAGAATCAAGGAAAAATCAACACAAAGTAAATACAGACAAACGAACAATGTGCAAAAGATAACAAATTGCACAAATACCACAAGAAAAATAAACAGACACAATAATAAAATAATAATAAATAATTGAGCAATTTATACCTAGAACACGAGATGCAGAGTAATTGGATTAACTCCGTCACGGCCAGTCCGAAGCCCGGCTGAAAAAGGAGGAGGGTTGGGCATGGAGCTAGCAACCCCATCCCGTAAAAGCCCAGAGATAAGGAAACGCCGACAGAAGCTCCAAAATCCTCATACCTGGAAGAGGAAAGATATACCAAGAAGATGGGTTACACCTGGGGATAACTTGGAAGTCTCGCTCAGAACAGAGGACTCTGGCGGAATGCTGTCGGTGGCCTTCGCCCCTGTCGGGATGAGCAGCCTTAAATGAAGACTTATTTGGATTATATAGAGACTAATCCTATTTTCCAGGGGCCCCCAACCTTTTTTGCACTGCGGACCGGTTTAATATTGACAATATTCTTGTGGACCGGCCAACCGGGGCCGAGGGGAGGGGGGGGGGGGGAAGGGGGTAGAGTTGCCAAAGGACAAGAATAGCAGTCAAATACGTTGGGTTTACCCCGAGAAAGACTACATTGACCATGAAGCCTTGCGCGGGCACCATTGCGCATGCGTGTACGTGCCGAGCAAATCGTTTTCGGCGATTCTGTTCGGGGGGGGGGGTGTTAATCATTATCACGACCATAATATAGGCGATAAGTGGCTAATACACTCAATTTCGTTTCTAAAAGAGTTTATCTATCAAATTTAATATTAAACACACAGCGCATATTTTCCTCGCATGAATATACTGATAAGTCAATTATCAGGGGAGGACAGGGGAGCTTGAAGCAAGTGTTGAACGAACTTCCAGTAGAAGTGGTAGAGGTAGGTTCGATATTAGCATTAAAAAAAAAATTGGTTAGGTATATGGACAGGAAAGGAATGGAGGGTTATGGGCTGAGTGCAGGTCGGTGGGACTACGTGAGGGTAGCGTTCGGCACGGACTAGAACGGCAGAGATGGCCTGTTTCCGTGCTGTAATTGTTCTATGGTTATAAAATTCACTTATAAGTCAATAGCATCATAACATTTAGAGTAACGTTTGGATATTAAACACACAGCACATATTTTCCCCGTATGAACATATAAAATCATTGCAACACACCAATATCGCTGAATCAGTGGGAGCTCTGGGCTTGTTTCCCTGCAACAAGATGGTCCTATCGAGGGGTGATGGGAGACAGCAACACTCGAAGGGGGTTCCTTATGTCCAGGCTATTCCGCAATTTAGTTTTCATTGCATTCATTGCAGAGATATGTTGGAAATGGAAGCAACATTTTCAGTATTTCGTGGCTATCTCAGGATATTTAGCCTTTACTTTGATCCAGAATGCCGGCAGAGATGTTATGTCAAACATACTTTTCAGCCCGCCGTCATTTGCAAGCTCGAGGAGTTGATCTCCTACCCACACTGACATGGATGGCGCGCGGGTAATGACCTCGCATGCGTAATGGCTCAACAGGGGCCGTGACAGGGAATGAGGAAAGGTGCAGCTGACTCATATCGCCAAATTATATCGTTTCCCTGCGGCCCGGTACCGGTCCACGGCCCAGTGGTTGGGGATCACTGGTCTAAACAGAACAATTTGACACATTTAATTTTCGATTATTCAATTTTACAATTTTTCTTTTGCAGGAACCTGCTACATCCTCTACTTAGCCAACGAACGGGCAACGTACTGCGGAAATTTCATCAGAACCTTCAACCCTTTCCAGAATTTATTTTGAGTCACTGCGTAAATAAACGTGTTTGTGCAGCAGCTCAGCATCTGAAGCACATTGACACTTTCCATCAGGATGAATCTGGGATCGCTGTAGTCATTAACTGCATAACCAACTTGAAATCGCTCTACAAAGAATTGAACAACATACGGCATCCAGAGAAGGATGAAACATCCCGAGATTGCAAAGAGCAGGATGATCGACTTCCTGCGGCTTTCCATCTCCGGGTCGCTCTGTGTTTCTCCTGCGGGGCAACTGCGTAGTCTCCTAGAAGACCATGCCGACTTTGCCATATTTGATGTGACTCCAAGTGCATCGAAACCTGATCATTAATAATAGATTCCAACATCCTTCAGGCTAACTGACAGATAACTTCCACATTGCGTTTTTTATATGTCTTTTCTATGTCCCGTTATAATATGTAGCCAACAAGGTTAGCTGGTATATGAAGGCCTATATATAACTTGCATCAGGGTCTTTTTACCGCTGCGGTTTCAGAACTCAACTCACAAAACTTCTACATCTTCCGACCCTATGACACCTCTTTCTAGCGCTTTGATTTATTTTTTTTTTTAACAATATAGCTACCGGACCCCCTCTGCTTACCTGCCTGTCCTTTCGACACAATGTAGTATCTTTGGGTGTTAAGCTCCCAACTGCGATCTTCTTTCAGCCCTGACTTGGGGATGCTCAGAACATCGTACCTGCCGATCTCTGAATGCGGTACAAGATAACCTGCCTTTTACCATATACTGCGTGCATTCACATATAACACTTTCAGTCCTGTGCTTATCAACTTGTTGATGTTGTGGTCTTATGACTTTACCTCATCTCACTGACAGCAATTTTGCCTAATCATCCGCATGTCTTTCCTCACATTGAATTTACTTGCATACCAATTTCGCCATCCTCGGGCGTATTTCTTCGGTTCCCATCTCTTGCCAAATTAGTTTCATCCCTTCCTAAATATTCCAGCAAATCTGTTCGCAAGGATATTGGTCCCCTTCGGGTTCAGTGGTAACCTGTCCTTTATTTACCGGTCATACCTTCTTCCGAAGAGATCCCAAATTTCCTGAAATCTGAAATCCTGTCCCTGCATCAGTACGTCAGCCAAGCGTTCATTTTCCAAATCATTCTATTCTTACCGTCACTAGAACGTGGCACAAGCAGTAATCCAGATATTTCTGCTTAGTCCTACTTTTTAGCTTTCGTCATGAAGTGACTTCAAAGCAATCCTCCGATACTTCTCAGGCAGAACCAGCTGGCAACGCCGAGGTCGGTCCGGAGATGACGTGACCCGGTATGGGATCTGGTTCCGCAACTCTAACCGAGGCTATTCTCTCAGTCATGGAGGCATCGGTGCGTTTTTTCGTCTGTTGTGCCTGAGCCATATCCCCCTTTTCAATCAGTGACCAAATGGTATCAATGTCTGAGTCATCTCGCTGAGCAGCTTCCACTTCCCCAGAACTGAATTCCGGCAGCTGATTTGTTTTCAGAGCAGTCGGTTACTGTAAACGTGGGGAATGGCGGCTTCAGAAGCTCCCAATTGACCGACCGCTCGATCAAGCCCCTCCTTTCTCTGGCCTTCACGGTGACAGCAAACTGACACATGGCCTTCATCCCTGGAGCAGGAAAGCTCTCCCACTCCTAGTCCCTGTCCAGTTCCTAATGCGCCAGTCGAGACAAAGCATCAGCATCAATGTTCCTGCGTCCCGTTCGGTACTTCACGCTGAAATCATAGGCATACAACGCCGCCAACCACCGATGGCTTGTGGCATCCAGATTCGCGGAGGTCAGGATATAAGGTAGGGGGTCGTTTTCCGTCCTCCCCTCAAACAGCCCCATAACTATAGTCACTCAGCTGATCCACCACCGCCCATTGCATCGCCGAAACTTCCATTTTGTGCCTGGGATAGTTTTTCTCGGAGGGCACAGGTTCCGGCTGACAATCGCTGCGGATCTCAGACCGGTGCTCTGATCGTGATAGAGAGCTCCCCAAAGCTCTCTCGGCTGACATCCGTGTACAGTACATACGGCAACTAGGGGTGCACAAAAAGTAGCACCGGCGCCTGGGTCAGCAGCTCCTTCAGCGACTGAAAGGCCTCCTCTCATTTTGCATCCCACCTCGGTCCAAAGGGCTCCGACAGCCTAAGATACTCTCCACCCTCCTGTCCATTTTCCCCTCCCTTTCTTCCCCAAGGGAGGGTTACCGCATAGGAGCTGATTGAACGAGTGACTCACTTTTTCGTAGCCCATCACTAACCGCCGATCCTAACAACAGAACCCGAGGTACGAGCGCAGAGCCCTCATAGTCTGAGATCTTAGCCAAGTGGTCAAAGCCTCTAACTTAACCGAATGTGTGGTTACTCCATCCCGTGAGTATACGTGCCTATTATAGCTAACAAACGTCTTGCAGAACTGGCACTTGTCCAGGGAAAGTTTTAACCCTTCAGCTTTCAGGCGGCCCAGCACCTTCAGTAATCTCGCTTCATGTTCTTTCAAGGTGGACCCAAACACTATGAAGACATTCAGGTACACTAATACCTCAAGCAAGTTCACATCTCCCACGGTCTTCTCCATGACACGCCGGAAGTTGGCAGGGACTCCATATATGCCCTGGGGCATCCTTTCGAACCAGATTAATCCCAGGGGACATAACAAATGCCGTCTTCTCTTTGTCAGCCTCATTCATGGGTATCTGGTAATATCCAATCCTCAAATCCAGCACAGTGAACCACTTCGCACCACTCAGACAGGCCAGCGCATCTTCGATCCTCGGGACCGAATTCTTGTCAGGGATGGTACGCCTGTTCAGAGCCCTATAGTCCACACGCATCCGTATCTTCCCATTCTTCGTTCGGGCCACTACTATTGGGGACGCCTAGGGGCTTCAGGACTCGGTGATGATCCCAGCTTCCTTCAACTTGGTTGAGTGATCTCGGCCTTTTCCCCTTGGAGCAACGGAGGATTAGAGGTGACCTGTTAGAAGTGTATAAGCTGATGGGAGAGATTGATCGTGCGGATAGTCAGGGGCTTTTTTTTTAACCAGGGCTGAAATGGCTAAAACGAGAGGGCACAGTTTTAAGGTGCTTTAGATTAGATACAGAGGAGATCTCAGGGGTACGTTTTTTACGCAGAGAGTGGTGAGTGCGTGGAATAGGCTGACTTGACAATAGTGGATGTGGATACGATAGGCTCTTTTAAGAGACACCAAGATAGCTACATGGAGCTTAGAAAAATAGAGGGCTATGGGTAACCCTAGATAATTTTGGAAGAGACCATCTGCCTGTGCACTGGGTCACTTATTCGCCAGAGAGGTAAGGGCTGATACCAACTCACGCAGTAGCCAACGAAATCAATCCCGGACCAGCCCCCACAATTGTAACCCTCAGGTTCATACAGCATGTGTTGCTCTAGAGGGAGACAGCCTGCGGCCCAGCCAGACTGAGAAATCTCGTTTCTGTGGATGCTCTGTGATGTGTTGTCTGCTTACAGATCCGAACCGCAAAATATCAGACAGTACACCACATGCAAACAATTGTATTTTATAAATATTAAACTGACTATAGGGTTCGGAAAGAAAATGAAAAGAAAACGGGACCATTTTAATGAAACATCCAATGCGCACGTTGGAGCTCAAGGTTCCATTCATTCGTTCCCCATCGACCTCCTCCGAGCGTCGCTGACCTTCGGACCCTCGCTCCAAGTCCACTCCGTTCGGCAGTCTATCAACTCTCTCCACTCGCGTCTTCTCTCTTCAATTCTAGCCGACAAAAGACGGCGAAATCCCTGCTCTCAGACCCACAAGAAAGAACAACATGCCTCTCATTCGATGGCGCACATTCCAAAACTCTCGTTATCTCTAGTCATACCCAAACATTGGTGCTGCAGAGGCACCATTACATTAGCATTGAAACCTTACAGCGCGTCACATGTGTGTCTCACATGTTTGCACAGTACCTTACGTAATATATAAATATGACTGGTATATTAAAATTATAAAATTCATACCGCTATATTTGGCATAGCAAAGTCAATTGAAACGGCATGGCAAGGCGCACGGGGTAGGAATGACAAGTGTGATCGGAATGCATTAGTTTTGACAGGTAATGAAGTAAATAAGTTATTTTTAATATATTCCGAATGAGTTCACTGTCTTTACGCAGTATTGATATTTGGTCCAAATATTTATTCAGTTTAAAGCCTTATAGAGTGGCATGCAAAAATTTGGGCACCTCTGGTCAAATTTCTGTGAACAGTTAAGTGAGCAGAAGATGAACTGATCTCCAAAAGTCATAAAGTTAAATATGAAAAATTCCTTTCAACATTTTAAGCAAGATTAGGTTATTATTTTTGTTTTGTACAGTTTTAGAGTGGGGAAAAAAAGGAAAGGAGCACCAGGCAAAAGCAGGAGAAGGCTATAAGAAGATAATAAAGCGTTTTCAGGTGGCCATTTGCTCAGTTCGTAATGTAATTAAGAAATGACAGTTAACAGGAACGGTGGAGGTCAAGTTGAGGTCTGGAAGACCAAGAAAACTTTCCGAGAGAACTGCTCGTAGGATTGCTAGAAAGGCAAACCCCGTTTGACTGCAAAAGTCCTTCAGGAAGATTTAGCAGACTCTGGAGTGGTGGTGCACTCTTCTGCTGTGTAGCGACACCTGCACGAGTATGACCTTCATGGCAGACTCATAAGAAGAAAACCTTTCCTGCGTCCTCACCACAAAATTCAGCATCAGAAGTTTGCAAAGGAACATCTAAGCAAGCCTGATGCATTTTGGAAGCAAGTCCTGTGGACCGATAAAGTTAAAATAGAACTTTTTGGCCGCAATGAGCAAAGGTATGCTTGGAGAAAAAAAGGGTGCAGAATTTCATGGAAAGAGCACCTCTCCAACTGTTAAGCACGGGAGTGGATCGATCATGCTTTGGGCTTGTGCTGTAGCCAGTGGCACGGGGAACATGTGTCATCTTTAACTTTATGCCTTTTGGAAATTAGGTCATCTTTTACTCGCTTAGCTATTCACAGTAACAGAAATTTTGACCACTGGTGCCCAAACATTTGCATGCAACTGAGGATTTTTCACAGACATTTTTTAAATTGGGATACTCGGGAAAAATATTGTCAAAATTAAAAAGGTACGGAAGCTTAACAGATATCTGAGTGCATTGAAATAACGCGTGGTTATTTAAGTTACTGTTGCCTTCCTGTCAGCTTGAACCAGTCTGGTCATTCTTCTCTATTTTCTTTCATTAACAAGGCGTTATCACTCGCAGAACTGCTGCTCAGTGCACTTATTTTTCTCTTTCTCGCACCATTCTCTATAAACCCTAGACTTCAGTGCTCCGAACTTAGGGTCCACGGATCCCTTGCTGAATGCTATTAGTACATGACATAAAAAGGATAGGAACTTCTGCTCTAGAGACTATTGCGCGTGAAAACCCTTGGAGATCCGCAGTTTCTGAGATGCACAAACCACCCCTTCTGTCACAAGATTCATTGCACGGTTAAATTAACTTCGATCACTTTTTTTCCCATTGTGATACTTGGTCTGAACAACAACTCAACCTCCTGACCACATCTGCACGCTTTTATGAATTGAGTTGCTACCACATGATCAACGAGCAGACGTAAAGGTATGCCTAATAAAGTAGTCCCAGAGAGTATTTTTGATTATCGCACGTAAAATAATCAAGCACACAAGGCTGTTCCGGTGCTGTTTTCGTCCTTGTGTATTGGTGTTCCCATATCAGGCCGTGATGCAACCAACTGGGATCATCTCCAATGTTGAGCACTATAGAATTTGGACTAAGTACTTTTGGTGACTTACCAAAACAAATTCAAATTGTTACATTGCTTCTGCTGCAAGTGTGTTCTGTCACTAACCTCCAATGTTTTACCACTGTTAATATTGTGGCGATTGCGATCTTGATGCGAGAGACTGCGGCGCGTCCAGATGAATCAGCCGGTATTTCGTGTCCATGGCGGAGACGGATCTTCTGGTAACTATCGGCACCGCATTGTTGAACTGGATTCCCGCTATTTATTTTCCCGGTAGTCTCCACCCCATCACTCCCGTGTGCTGTGTCACATTCATATTAGGTAACTGCGGCGCGGAAGTAGCAGGTTTCTGCAAAAAATGTATTAGATGTACAAATTCGTTCCGTTGAGCCACAAATAAACTTTGTTTGAAACCCGAGACTTAACTTGAATTTTACACTATCCCGTCATTGAGTATCGGAAATTATTTTTAAGATACAGATTAAATTAAGAGTCTGTTTTACCATTGTAGGAGAATTGATGGCGGTGACTTTCTGGTAACCTCACTCACTCTTGGTTTACCGCAGGAATCGCTCTCTCCGTCACTTTCTTGTCCAGTCGTCCCGCCCAACTTGTCTCCCTTCTGGCGTTTGTCCCTTCCCATTCAACTCTCATTTCATTGATACTCAGGGCCTCAACGGTCCTTCTTGGTGAGGCGACACTGCATGGGGGAATCTTCCGGGGCCATCCATTGTATCCGTGCTCCTGCTGCGGACTCCTCTACATCGGTGAAACCCGATGTTGACTGATTTACATAGAACATAGAACAGTTCAGCACAGTACAGCCCCTTCGGCCCACAATGTTGTGCCGACCATCAAACTCTGCCTCCCATATAAGCCCCCACCTTAAATTCCTCAATATACCTGTCTAGTAGTCTCTTAAACTTCACCAGTGTATCTGCCTCCACCACTGACAAAGGCAGTGCATTCCACGCACCAACCACTCTGAGTAAAAAACCTTCCTCTAATATCCCCCTTGAACTTCCCACCCCTTACCTTAAAGCCATGTCCTCTTGTATTGAGCAGTGGTGCCCTGGGGATGAGGCGCTGGCTATCCACTCTATCTATTCCTCTTATTATCTTGTACACCTCTATCATGTCTCCTCTCATCCTCCTTCTCTCCAAAGAGTAAAGCACTAGCTCCCTTAATCTCTGATCATAATGCATACTTTCTAAACCAGACAGCATCCTGGTAAATCTCCTCTGTACCCTTTCCAATACTTCCACATCCTTCCTATAGTGAGGTGACCAGAACTGGACAGAGTACTCCAAGTGTGGCCTGAGCAGAGTTTTATAGAGCTGCATCATTACATCGCGACTCTTAAATTCTATCCCTCGACTTATGAAAGCTAACACCCCATAAGCTTTCTTAACTACCCTATCCACCTGTGAGGCAACTTTCAGGTATCTGTGGACATGTACCCCGAGATCCCTCTGCTCCTCCACACTACCAAGTATCCTGTCATTTAGTTTGTACTCTGCCTTGGAGTTTGTCCTCCCAAAGTGTACCACCTCACACTTCTCCATGTTGAACTCCATCTGCCACTTCTCAGCCCACTTCTGCATCCTATCAATGTCTCTCTGCAATCTTTGACAATCCTCTACACTATGTACAACACCACCAACCTTTGTGTCGTCTGCAAACTTCCCAACCCACCCTTCTAACCCCACATCCAGGTCGTTAATAAAAATCACGAAAAGTAGAGGTCCCAGAACAGATCCTTGTGGGACACCACTAGTCACAATCCTCCAATCTGAATGTACTCCCTCCACCACCACCCTCTGCCTTCTGCAGGCAAGCCAATTCTGAATCCACCTGGCCAAACTTCCCTGGATCCCATGCCTTCTATCTTTCTGAATAAGCCTACTGTGTGGAACCTTGTCAAATGCCTTACTAAAATCCATATAGATCACATCCACTGCACTACCTTCATCTATATGCCTGGTCACCTCCTCAAAGAACTTTATCAGGCTTGTTAGACACGATCTGCCCTTCACAAAGGCATGCTTACTGTCCCTGATCAGACCATGATTCTCTAAATGCCTATAGATCCTATCTCTAAGAATCTTTTCCAACAGCTTTCCCACTACTGACATAAGGCTCACAGGTCTATAATTACCCGGACTATCCCTACTACCTTTTTTGAACAAGGGGGCAACATTCGCCTCCCTCCAATCCTCCGGTACCATTTCCGTGGACAACGAGGACATAAAGATACTAGCCAGAGGCTCAGCAATCTCTTCCCTCGCCTGATGGAGCAGCCTGTGGAATATTCCGTCACGCCCCGAGGGTTTATCTGTCGTAATGTATTTTAACAACTCCAACACCACCTGTCCCTTAATATCAACATGCTCTAGAACATCAACCTCACTCATATTGTCCTCACCATCATCAAGTTCCTTCTCATTGGTGAATACCGAAGAGAAGTATTCATTGAGGACCTCGCTCACTTCCACAGCGTCCAGGCACATTTTCCCACCTTTATCTCTAATCGGTCCTACCTTCACTCCTGTCATCCTTTTTTCCTACACATAATCGAAGAATGCCTTGGGGTTTTCCTTTACCCTACTCGCCAAGGCCTTCTCATGCCCCCTTCTTGCTCTTCTCAGCCCCTTCTTAAGCTCCTTTCTTGCCTCCCTATATTCCTCAATAGACCCATCTGATCCTTGCTTCCTAAACCTCCTGTACGCTGCCTTCTTCTGTGGGCAAGCCAGTTCTGGTTCCACAAGGGAATGTTCCCTTGGATCCCATGTCTCTTGACTTTCTCAATAAGCCTTGGATGGGTACCTTATCAAATGCCTTGCTAAAATCCATATTTACTACATGTACGGCTCTACCATCATCGATGTGCTTCGTCATATCCTCAAAAAATTCAATCAGGCTCATAAGGCACAACCTGCCTTATACAACGCTATGCTGACTATTCCTAATCATATTATACCTCTCCAAATGTTCATAAGTCCTGCCTCTCAGGATCTTGTCCATCAACTTCCCAACCACTGAAGTAAGACTTACTGGCCTATAATTTCCTGGGCTATCCCTACTCCCTTTCTTGAATAAGGGGATAACATCCGCAAACCTCCAATCCTCCGGAACCTCACCCATCATCATTGATGATGAAAAGATCATTGCCAGAGGTTCAGCAATCTCCTCCCACCCAAAAAATCTCCTCCTATATTTTTAACATTTCTACGACTGATGTAGTTTTTAAAGAGTGGAATAGATTGAGTATTAAATGTTTTCAGGATTTGTTGATAGATATAGTCTCTCTTCAGTTGACAACTGTCAGCTAAGTATAACCTACCCAAAACGCACTTTTTTCTAGATTTACAAATTAGAGACTTTTTGCGTACTCAAGTACATACATTGCCTAAAAATCCAGATAGAATTTACTTGATAGAATTTTTAATTTGAAACGTTTCCTTAATGGATCTATATCTAATATCTATGGTATGTTGTTGGGAATCAGAAATATTCCTTTAGACAAAATTAAAATTCTCTGGGAGCAAGATTTACAGATTCCAGTTTCTGAGGATATTTGGAATGAAATTTTTAAGTTGGTTAATACCCCATAGTTATGTGTCTGTCATTCCCCTCTACAATTTAACGTGGTTCATAGGGCCCACATGACTAAACATAAGCTGTCTCGTTTTTATTCGGACTTATCTCCCTAATGTGATCGATGTAATCATGGAGAAGCTTCACTAATTCATATGTTTTGGACTTGTCCGAGGCATGAAAAACGTTGGAAGGAAATATTCCAAACGTTTTCGGTGCTTTTTAAGAGTAACATTTAAACCTAAACCTTTGACGGCCTTATTTGGTATTGTTGGAGGAAATTACATTATTTTGGAGACACATGATTTGCATATTTTGGCCTTTATTTCTCTTATAGCCAGGAGGACATTGTTGTTTAAGTGGAAGGATGCCAGTCCGCCTACTCATACTCATTGGTTAAATGTTGTTATGTCATGCTTGAATTTAGAGCGGATTCGCTGTTCAATTTCTGAACCCAGACAAGATTCTTTTTTAACATCGTGGGGACCTTTCTTGATTTAGTTTTAACATCTTTGTTTTGCTATTAAGCACAGATGTTGGCTAATAATATGTTGTACTATATGATAAGGAATTTTTTCCTCTTCTTTTTTTAACGAAACAGCTTTTTATCTGGTCGTGGGTTGAGACTTTTTTTTGTATAATGAAATTATCTCTTTTCAATATTATGTTTAAATTTAATTTATATGGATATGGAGTAATAAGAATATATTTGTGATTCCAATATATTGTAATCGATATATATTACAGATCCTACTGTACTCTGCATTCTTTTTTGTAAGAGATCAATAAAAATATTGAAAAAGAAAGAAGAAAAAAATTCAATCAGACTCTTAAAGCAGGACCGGCCTTTCACAAAGCCATGCTGACTATTCCTAATCATATTATGCCTCTCCAAATATTCATAAATTCTGCCTCTCAGGATCTTCTCCATCAACCTACTAACCACTGAAATAAGACTCACTGGCATATAATTTCCTGGGATATTCCAACTCTCTTTCTTGAATAAAGGAATAACATCCGCAAACCTCTAATCCTCCGGAACCTCTCCCGTCACCACTGATGATGCAAAGATCATTGCCAGAAGTTCAGCAATCTCCTGCTTTGCTTCCCAAAGTAGCCTGGAGTACATCCCGTCCGGTCCAGGTGACTTATCCAACTTGATGCTTTCCAAAACTGCAGCATATCCTCTTTCTTAATATCCACATGTTTAATCTTTTCGTCCACTGCAAGTCATCCCTACAATCGCCATGGTCCTTTTTCGTAGTGAATATTGAAGCAAAGTATTCATTAAGTACCTCCACTATTTCTTCCTGTTCTATACACACTGCCAAACCTGATTGATCCTATTCTCTCACATTTTATCGTCTTGCTCTTCACATACTTGTTGAATGCCTTGGGGCGGGGGTGGGGGGGGGGGGAGGGTCCTTAATCCTGTCCACCAAGGCCTTCTCATGGCCCCTTCTGGCTCTCCTCATTTCATTCTTAAACTTCTTCCTGCTAGCCTTATAATCTTCTGGATTTTTATCATTAGATAGTATTTTGAACCTTTCATAAGCTCTTCTTTCCTTTTTGACTAGATTTACAAAGGCCTTTGTCCACCACGGATCTTGTACCCTATCACCCTATCCATGTCTCATTGGAACGTACCTACTCAGAACCCACACGCAAATATACCCTGAACATTTGCCACATTTCTTCCGTACGTTTCCCTGAGAACATCTGTTTCCAATTTATGCTTCCAAATTCCTGCCTGATAGCCTGATAGTACCCCTTACTCCAATTAAACGTTTCCCTAACTTGTCCGTTCCTATGTCTCTCTAGTGCAATGGTAAGGAAGATAGAATTGTGATCTCTATCTCCAAAATGCTCTCCCCCACTGAGTGACTTGACACCTGACCAGGTTCATTTCTCAATACCAGATCAAGTACAGCCTCTCCTCTTGCAGGCTTATCTACGTATTGTGTCAAGACACCTTCCTGAACACACCAGCATCTCTATCCATCTAAACCCCTCACTCTAGGGAGACGCCAATCAATATTTGGCAAATTAAAATTTCCTACCACAACAACTCTGTTATTATTATTCCTTTCCAGAATCTGTCTCCCTATCTGCTCCTCGATGTCCCTACTACTATTGGGTGGTCTATAAAAGCACCCAGTCGATTCATTGACCCCTTCCTATTCCTAACTTCCACCCACAGAGACTCCGGAGCCAACCCCTCCGTGACTTCTTCCTTTTCTGCAGCCGTTACACCATCTCTAATCAACAGTGCCACGCCCCCACCACTTTTGCCTCCCTCCTTATCCTTTCTGAAACATCTAAATCCTGGCACTTGTCCTTGGACCATCCAAGTCTCTGTAGTGGCCACAACATCATAACTCCAAGAGCCGATCCACGCTCTAAGGTCATCCGCTTTATTCATAATACTCCTCATATTGAAACAGACACATCTCAAACCATTGGTCTAAGCACGTCCCTTCTCTGTCACTTGCCTATCCGCCCTTTTGCACTGTCTCCAAGCTTCCTCTATTTGTGTGCAAACCTCTCTTTCCTCCGTCACTTCAGTTCGGTTCCCACCCCCCAGCAATTCTAGTTTAAATTCTCCCCAATAGCCTTAGCAAACCTTCACGCCAGGATATTTATCCCCCTGGGATTAAGGTGCAACCCGTCCTTTTTGTACAGGTCACACCTGCCCCAGAAGAGATCCCAATGATCTAGAAATCTGAATCCCTGCCCCCTGCTCCAATCCCTCAGCCACGCATTCATCTTCCATCTCATTCTATTCCTATACTCACTGTTACGTGGCAAGGGGGTAATCCCAGATTACTACCTTTGAGGGCCTGCTTCTTAACTTCTTTCCTAATTCCCTAAAGTCTGTTTTCAGGACCTCCTCCCTTTTCCTCCCTATGTCGTTGGTTCCAATATGCACCACGACTTCTGGCTGTTCACCTTCCCACTTCAAGATATCGTCGACTTTGCTGTTTCCAGCGTAGGGAAAAGATACCGAGACCCTTGGTCAGGACTAACTGAAGGAAGAGTTAGTAAGGGATTTGAAAGTTGAAGGGGGATGGGAAGATCCAAAATGATAGGAGAAGACAGTTGGGGGAGGGATGGAGCCAAGAGCTGGACAGGTGATAGGCAAAAGGGATACGTGAGGATCATGGGACAGGGTCCCTCTCACTATACTCCTCGCCCATCCTCTGGGCTTCATCCCTCCCCCTCCTGTCTTCTGCTGTCATTTTGGATCTCCCCCTCCCCCTCCAACTTTCAAATCCCTTCCTTCAGTTAGTCCTGATGAAGGGTCTCGGCCTGAAACGTCGACTGCACCTCTTCCTAGAGATGCTACCTGGTCTGCTGCATTCACCAGCAACATTTATGTGTATTGCTACGGAGTGCCTTGACACGTTCATAGAAAGCAGTGCCTCATCACTGTCCAGACATTTCATTTTACCTTCTAAAGCCATTCCGATCCTTCACTGAATAGTGGGACAGTTGCTGCAGACCCCTAGCATTTCATTACCTGCTGAAATACGTCATCGGGAACTCGAATAGTCTGGCTCTGGTGGTGTCATGTGGTGAAGGCGGATCCAGAGCATCAGGTAACACTACATGTCCACGAAGTCATAGTGACAAGCCAACAGGAACATAGGCGTCTGAAGCAATAGTTGTCGATCTCCCGGTTTCTGTGGTCTACTCTGGGTGGGGCAAAGGTCTCGGTCACTCCTGCTCTATGACGGAGCTTAGCTGCGAGGATAAAAGTGCATGTCACCGCATGCAACTACCAGGCAAACATTAAACTGCAATGAAATGTGTGTCATAATGGGGGCTCTGGGACGTGGACCCAAATGCAAGACACAGATACTGAAGCACTAGGAACAGGACTAGGCGTGACAAGGAAGCAAGGGAAGAGGGGAGAAATGACACTGGACATTGACACCGGCCCTGGACGAGACAAGGATTCAGGGCCTGGGCTAGGACTAGGATAGCGGAACCAGGACATGAAACTGGGAACTAGGAGCCTGGGCTTGGACTCTGAGCCAGAGACTGGACATGGACCCAGAACCTGGGTCTTGACTTGGTCTTGGACTCCGGAACTAGGCGAAGACATGAAGTGGTCTCGGGAAAACAGGAAGCTCGGAAGACAAGCAGGAAGCCTTCACTTGGTCGAGGGAGAGACAGGAACGCAGATCCTTGGTCGAGGAAGAGACAAGAACGCAGAACCTTGGTCGAGGGCACGGGAACACTGAGACTTGGACATGAGACAGAGGAACACAGGGACATGGAACACAGAGCGGGACCGCTCCTTGGAAACGGGACGTAGGGCCGTGACTCATACAGAGAACACAGAGCCGCGACCCCTCCTTTGGTGCAGGACGTAGTGCCGGAACTCATTACACAGAATGCATAATATGACGAGATGGTTCCCAACACAAGGTAGCGGCAGACGACCGAACCTACCTAGCGAAGATGTGGACACAGACGGTTCCCAACACTAGGTAGCGGCAAACAGCCAGACCTACCTAGCGAAGGCGAGGACACAGAGACAGTTAAAAACAACGATAGACTGTTCCTTATCTTGCTCTGGCGATTGAAATTGACAGCGGTGCAGGTGAGGGTTATGGTGCAGGTGAGGCAAGGCTACAGACGAGGCAACAGAAAGAAGGGGAAGGGAAGGGATTCAGACAGGGGCTATGGACTGGAACAATCCAGGAACCAGACACTGAATCCTGAAGCTATTTATGAAACAAGCACAAACGAGAATCAGCTGCCTCAAAAGAAACTGGGGAAAACCGGAAACCTGGAATAAGGATCAGGGACCGGACCGTGAACCGGAATGCGGATTTCACGGACCGGACCTTGACAGAGTGAACCGCATTCCTCACTCATTCTCGACCCTCACTCGCAACCTAAATGTATCAGAGGGTATAACTTCACTCACGTTCACGCACCCCAACGCTGAGCTTTTCTGACAAGCTCTGGCCTCACGCATTTTCGAATGTTATTCTTCAAACGTTCTCGATATATATTGTTTTTAAATTAATGCAGGGTATCGCCCACGCAGAATTTTGTTTAACAGTTTTATTGTCGGAGGTTTTTCATTAATTCCGCAATTTTCCTTTGCATTTACATACATATGCGGACTTAGATAATATATTTATTCACTTCGAAGTTTCAACTTGAAACTCAACCATTGACCAACTCCCATCACTGACTCACAACTGGGCTTCTAGTATAATGAAAAGCAACGCAATTCAGCATTGTAGAATATAGGGAGACGTATGGTAATTAATTTTGGTAGAAGGAATAATGGCGGAGTCTATCTTCTAAACAGGGTGCAAATTCTAAAATCGAAGGTGCAAAAGTACAGGATATCCTCAAAGTAAACTTACAGGTTGAGACCGAAAGTAAGACAAATGCAAAGTTAACATTTTTTCACAGAGATTAGAATTCTAAAGCACGAATGCAATGCTAACGCTTTACAAGACATTGTGTAGACGGCTCTTGCAGCAGGTTTGGGATTCTAAGTAAATAATGATGTGCTGGCATTGCAGAGGACCCAGGGGAGTTTTATAAGACTGACCAGGGGAATGAAAACGGTAACGTGTGTGGAGTGTTTCACACGCTGGAGTTTAGAAAAATAAAATAGAATCTCATTGAAGCATATCGAATTTTGTAGGACGCGGATGCAGTGTATATTTCCAATAGTAGGAGGTTTTCTGTACTTTCTCCCCTCCAACCCCTCTTGTTCTCCTCTCCACTCGACTCTACCGTTCTTTTCATTCCCGTCTCATCTCGCAGCCCGCCTCCTCACTCACCCACTCTTCTCTGATACCCGCATCTGTCTCACTAAAGACAAAACCCTGGCGCCTCGTCCGCTGCTGCTGCACTGAGTTGCGGGGTTCACTCCCTCTGCCAGAAGCCAGGCGCCTTGCACTTTCCCGTGTATGTCCGTCATATTTTTACACGATCTTCCTGATCGCTGCTTGAGACATCCGTCACTGAGGAAGAGACGGAGACCGTGACTATTAACTCAGACACAGAGCACAGAGACACTCCCTTCCTTGGGGAGACATAGAAAGATTCTCCACTGTCTGAAAAAACGGAGAGGGAGAGAGAGAGAGAAAGAGAGAGAGAGAGACAATGACCTCTCACTCTGAAGAAAGAGGGAAGCACAGATACATCGTGACCTGCCCTGCGAGGGAGATACAGGCAGACTGACAAGCTTAGACAAAATAATCCAGCGAGGCCGTGACAGACGGGGGGGGGGGGGGGGTGCGGAGAAGGGCGGGATATGGAAGGGGGAGAAAGAAAGAAAGTCATTTTCCCTGCCCTGGACGTGTGTGTGTGTGTGTGTGTGTGTGTGTGTGTGTGTGAGAGAGAGAGAGAGAGAAAGACTGGGAGTGTAAAAGGATAGGAGGAGTAGAGGGAGAAGGAGAGGGACCATATACTGTAAGAGAGGGAGGGAGAAAGGGAGGTGGAGAGCTGGAGAATGACAGAGCTAGAGAGAGCTTCGGTAAAGAGGAGGATTAGGGAGCGATTGTTAGTGACAGTAGTGGAAGAGATGGTGGGATGGGGGGAGGAGAGAGAGAGAGAAAGAGAGAGAGAGAGACAGAGAACGTAGCTGTTATGGAAGTGTCCTGAGCAGAGTGCACTTGGTTTCCAAAGTGTCTGCTGCCAATGAATCTGTATACCGTATTGTGCCATAGCCGTATATCTGAGAAGCAAAACCCTTAACAGTGCTGAGGATGAGAGGATCTTGGGGTCCAACTTCTCAGCTCCTTGAAAGTAGCTACACAAGTTGACAGCGTTGTTAAGAGGTTATAGGAATGGCTTGCCTTTATTATTCAAGGCTTTGAGTTCAAAAATCAGGAGGTTTTGTTGCAACTTTAAAAAGCAAATACTAATTTAGCGGCTTCTGGAGCATTGTTAATGGTTCTGGGCACTCCATTAGAGGAAACATCTTGGAGATTTGAGAGGGTGCAGATGAGGGTCATCAGGAGGCTGCCTGGATGATAGGGCAAGTGCTTTTAGGCAACAAACCTAGGTTGTTTCTCTGGTCGACAAAAGCAGTGGGAGATCGAAAAGAGTTTTGTAACATTATGAGAGGCATAGACAGGGTGGAGAAACTATCTTTTCCCCAGGATTGAAATGTCTAGGTCCACATGACTTGCATTTAAGAGAGGGGGAAAGTTCAAAGAAATTACGGGGGGGTGTGGCGGGCAAGTTCTTTACACAGCGTCTGGTGGGTGCCCGTAATTGACTGCTGCTGCAGTGCGACAGACAGATTCATCAGAGACTTTTAGCAGACATTTAGATAGGCACATGAATGTGAGAAAATTGGACGGGTATAGAACATAGAATAGTACAGCACATTACAGGCCCTTCGGCCCACAATGGTGTGCCGACCCTCAAACCCTGCCTCCCATATAAACGCCCACCTTAAATTCCTCCATATACCTGTCGTGTAGTCTCTTAAACTTCACCAGTGTATCTGCCTCCACCACTGACTCAGGCCGTGCATTCCATGCAGCACCGGCTCTCTGAGTATAAAACCTTCCTCTAATATCCCCTTGAACTTCCCACCCCTTACCTTAAAGCCATGTCTTCTTGCATTGAGCAGTGGGGCCCTAGGGAAGAGGCGCTTGCTATCCACTCTATTTATTCCTCTTATTATCTTGTACACCTCTATCATGTCTCCTCTCATCCTCCTTCTCTCCAAAGAGCAAAGCGTTATCTCTCTTAATCTCTGATCATAATGCATACTCTCTAAACCAGGCAGCATCCTGGTAAATCTACTCTGTACCCTTTCCAATACTTCCACATCCTTCCTATAGTGAGGTGACCAGAATTAGACATAGTACTCCAAGTGTGGCCTAACCAGAGTTTTATAGAGCTGCATCATTACATCGCGACTCTTAAAGTCTATCCCTCGACTTATGAAACCTAACACCCCACAAGCTTTCTTAACTACCCTATTTACCTGTGAGGCATCATTCAGGGATCTGTGGACATGTACTCCAAGATCCCTCTGCTCCTCCACACAACCAAGTATCCTGCCATTTACTTTGTACTCTGCCTTGGAGTTTGTCCTTCCAAAGTGTACCACCTCACACTTCTCCGGGTTGAACTCCATCTGCCACTTCTCAGCCCACTTCTGCATCCTATCAATGTGTCTCTGCAATATTCGACAATCCTCTACACTATCTACAACACCACCAACCTTTGTGTCGTCTGCAAACTTGCCAACCCACCCTTCTACCCCCACATCCAGGTCGTTAATAAACACCACGAAAAGTAGAGGTCCCAGAACAGATCCTTGTGGGACACCACTGGTCACAATCCTCCAATCTGAATGTGCTCCCTCCCCCACGACACTCTGCTTCGGCTGGTAAGCCAATTCTGAATCCACCTGGCCAAACCTCCCTGGATCGGATGACTTCTGACTATCTGAATAAGCCTACCGTGTGGAACCTTGTCAAATACCTTACTAAAATCCATATAGATCACATCCACTGCACTACCCTCATCTATATGCCTGGTCACCTCCTCAAATAACTCTATCAGGCTTGTTAGACACGATCTGCCCTTCACAAAGCCATGGTGACTCTGCCTGATCAGACCATGATTCTCTAAATGCCCATAGATCCTATCTCTAAGAATCTTTTCCAACAGTTTTCCCAGCACAGACGTAAGGTTCGCTGGTCTATAATTACCCGGACTATCCCTACTACTTTTTTTGAATAAGGGGACAACATTCGCCTCTCTCCAGTCTTCCGGTACCATTCCCGTGGACAACGAGGACATAAAGAGCCTAGCCAGAGGCTCAGCAATCTCTTCTCTCGCCTCGTGGAGCAGCTTGGGGAATATTCCGTCAGGCCCCGGGGACTTATCCGTCCTAATGTATTTTAACAACTCCAGCACCTCCTCTCCCTTAATATCAACATGCTCCAGAACATCAACCTCACTCATATTTTACTCCTCATTATTAAGTTCCCTCTCATTGCTGAATACCGAAGAGAAGTATTCATTGAGGACCTCGCTCACTTCCACAGCCTCCAGGCACATCTTCTCACTTTTATCTCTAATCGGTCCTACCTTCACTCCTGTCATCCTTTTTTCCTTCACGTAATTGAAGAATTGTCATAGTCCGGCACAGAAGTCCATATTCCGGTTCACGGTCCGGTCCATCGACCCTTACTCCGGGTTTTCCAATCTACCCTGTTTCTGTCCTTGTTGAGCTAACTGAGGCAGCTGATGCTAGTTGGGGCTGTCTGCATAAATACCTCTAGAGACCAGGGCGTGGTGGCTGAATTGTTCTTGTCCTTACTCCTTGGATCCCTTCCTCTGCCTTCTGTTTCCTCGCCTTAAGCCCTGCCTTGTCTTGCCGGTAACGCTCGCCTCACCTGAAGTTCTCGTCTTGCCTTGCTTTGCCAGTAGCCTTGCCTTGTCTTGCTGTCTGGTCCTGGAGCCACCCTGTACCTAGTTCCTTTCCTGTTCCTTGCCTCCGTCCAGGTAAGCCAGGCCGTCTTGCCTTTACCTGGGTTTGATTCTGTCCCTTCCTGTCCCTTGCCTCCGCCCAGGTAAGCCAGGCCGTCTTGCCGTTACCTGGGGTTGGTTCTGTCCCTTGCCTCTGTCGGGTGGTGAACCGCGCCCTGCCCAGGTGATCCGTGCCCTGCGCAGGTCATCGGCGCCCTGCCCAGGTGATCCACGCCCTGCCCAGGAAGAGCCCGCCAAGCCTCGCCTCAAGTCTGCAGCCTCCAGCTTTCGGCCTCGCCTCGCCTCAAGTCTCCAGCCTCCGGCCTTCAGCCTCGCCTCGCCTCAAGTCTCCAGCCTCCAGCCTTCAGCCTCGCCACCAGTCAAGTCTCCAGCCTCCAGCCTTCAGCCTCGCCTCGCCCCAAGTCTCCAGCCTCCAGCCTCGCCTCAAGTCTCCAGCCTCCAGCCTCACCTCGCCTCGCCTCAAGTCTCCAGCCTCCTGCCAAGCCTCGCCTCGTCTCTTGCCTAGCCTCGAGCCTGTGGACTCTAGCCTCTTGCCAAGCCAAGCCAAGTCTCTAGCCTCTAGCCTGAAGACTCCAGCCTCGTCCTGCCTGCCTGCCAAACCTCGTCCTTGCCTAGTTCTGGGGTCCGAGCCAGATGCAAGACCCAGGTACTGGGTCCTTGTCCAGTCTCTGGCTCGGCGTCCAAGCCCGGGCTCTTACCTCTCTTGTTCAGTCTGTTCCAGGTTCCTGGTTTTCTTGTCCATGTCCTTGCCATCGCCCTGTATCCTAGTCCTACCCTTAGTACTTCACTGTCTATGTCTTGCACTTGGGTCCGTTCCTAGCCAACGCCCTTATGACAAGAATGCCTTGGGGTTTTCCTTTACCCTACTCGCCAAGGCCTTCTCATGCCCCCTTCTTGCTCTTCGCAGCCCCTTATTAAGCTCCTTTCTTGCTTTCCTATATTCCTCAATAGAGCCACCTGATCTTTGATTCCTAAACCTCATGTATGCTGCCTTCTTCCACCTGGCTAGATTTTCCACCTCACTTGTCACCCATGGTTCCTTCACCCTACCATTCTTTATCTTCCTCACAGGGACAAATTTATCCCTAACATCCTGCAAGAGATCTCTAAACATCGACCACATATGCATAGTACATTTCCCTGCAAAAATATCATGCCAATTCACATCCGCACGTTTTAGCCTTATAGGTGCATAATTTGCCCTTCCTCAATTAAAAATTTCCCTGTCCTCTCTGATTCTATCCTTTTCCATGATAATGCTAAAGGCCAGGGAGTGGTAGTCACTGTCCCCCAGATGCTCACCCACTGAGAGATTTGTGACCTGACCCGGTTCATTACTTAGTACTAGATCTAGTATGGCATTACCCCTAGTCGGCCTGTCCACATACTGTGACAGAAATCCGTCCTGGACACACCTAACAAACTCTGCCCCATCTAAACCCTTGGAACTAGTCAGGTGCCAATCAATAGTAGGGAAGTTAAAGTCACCCATGTTAACAATCCTGTTATTTTTGCACCTTTCCAAAATCTGCCTCCCAATCTGCTCCTCTGTATCTCTGCTGCTACCAGGGGGGCCTATAGAATACCCCCAACAGGGTATGGATTAGGATTGGCTAAAAGTCTATGTGTAAGGATCTGGTTTGTTAAAATTTTGCTTTGACACAAATTTAATTGTTGCAACACGACATTGAGGGCGGAGGGCTTGTAGCTTTGCTCAACAGACTTCGACATCACGCTGTAGGAAAACGTACAGTCGAATGTTCTTCTGTACCCTCTGATAACCTATCCCAAAGCATCTGTGAAATTTGGAGTTTATGCACGTGGTGATCTCTAAAGAAGACTCCTAACGTGCTCCTATATCCCGCAGGAAGACACGTATTCTAATGACAAGCTCTTCCATTGTAAACACGGACAGCACCCCTAATGCCCGCATGTTCCTGGGTGTTGAACACAATGCTCTTGCAATACATATCCCGACGAAACAATGTGTATTGCCGCTGAAATATCGAAAATGCACAGGAATCGCGTAGTGTCTAATGAGACCCAATCAACGTGAATGTTCATATCGAGGCCGATTCCAGAGCATACCCGATGAGGAAAGGTTCAGCGAGCTAGCTTCTTATTTGGAGCGAAGGACGATGACATGTGACTTCGAGGAGGTGTATAAGGAATGATACGGAAAGAGTGGACGGCCAAAATCTTTGCTTCAAGGGCAGCAATGGCTAATAGCAGAGGACATCACTTGAAGTTAACTGGAGGGACTTCAGTGGAGATAGCAGAAGTAGATGCTATTTACACACAGAGTGGCAAGAGTTTGGAATGCATTTCCAGTGGTAATATTAGAGGCTCGTACATGAGAGTTATTTAAATGACTCTTACATCAGAAAAAAGATGGAAGAAGATTGAGGGGTATTGTCGTTGAATGCGGGGATAGTTAGATTGGTGTGGATTGACAAATGCCTGACAAGCAGGAGGCAGCGAGTGGAACTGAAAGGGTCGTTTTCTGGTTCGCTGTCTGTGCCTACTGGTCTTTCTCAATGGTCGTTATTGGGACTGTTAGTTTTCACATTTGGATTATGGAATTGATGACTTTGTGAGAAAGCTGGCGGGTGATGCTAAGATAGGTGGAAGGGTAGCTAGTGACGAGGAAGCATTGCAATTGCAGGAGGACTTAGACAAACTGGAAAAATGGGCAACATGTGGCAGATTGAATACAGTGCTGGGAAATACATGATAAAGCATTTTGGTAAAAGGGATAATAGTTCGAACTATTATCCACGGGAAACTTTAGAGGTGTAGAGGAACTTAGGAGCCCCCCTGCAAGACTCCCAAACGATTAAACTTACAGGCTGAGACTTGGGTAAAGAAGGTAAATCAATGTTGTTATACATTGCACTGGGAGTAGAATATAAAAGCAAGGAAATAATGCTGAGTCTTTATAAAACATTAGTCAAACCGCACTTGGAGTATTGTGAAGAGTTTTGGGCCCCACATCTCAGAAAGGATGCGTTTTCACACAAAAAATTCCGGAGGAGGTTCACGGGTATGATTCCGGAAATGATTGGGGTTAACACATGAGGAACGTTTGTCCACTTTGTCCTGTACTAACTGACATTTTGGAGGATGTGGCTAATCCTCATTGAAACGCACCCAATGTTGAAAGGACCCGATAGGGTGTATGTGGATAGGACGTTTCCTATGGTGGATGTATCCAGAACTAGAGGGCAGACCCTCAAACTGTGCGGCGACCTTTTGGAACAGAGGCAAGGATGATTTTTTTTTTTGGCAGAAAGGAGTGTATCTGTGGAATGCTCTGCCACAGCTTCAGGTGGAGACCAAGTCTGTGGATATACTTAAAGCGGCAGTTGATCAGGACATCAACGTATATGGCGAGAAGGCAGGTGTATGTGGTTGAGTGCGATCCTGGATCAACAATGAGGGATCAACCAGGGAACAATTTCGATGGATGATTGGCCTCTCCTGTACCAACGTTCTATGGTCTTATGATTGATCGTGGAGAAGGTTAAGTATTTTGGCACAACATCCTGGGCGAATGTCTCGTTCTGTGCTGCACTGCTCTCTGTCCACTGTGTGTATCTCGAAAGTAAACCTCACTCCCATCGCCCAACAATGGTAAATAATCCATTGTATCGTGCTGGTGAGGGTGTTGGGCAGCAAGGTGTTAACTCATCCTGTCTGTTCATTGAGTATAACAAGCATAAGTCTCCCTGGATTCCGATCTTCACACATGAGAATTCTCTCTTTCTATTAATGAGGCATAACTTCCACTGATTGAAACCATTGCAGTAAGGAGGGCAGCGGCTACCATTGGTAAATCAAACAACAGTTCTATAGAAACGGAGAAGAATGATTGGACTCTCGAACTTGGTCAGTCGTAGAGAAATGGAGAGAAATATCTTCTCGGATTTTGAATTTTTGTTAGCCTATTATTACTGGCTGTCACCAGACGATAGGGTCTGGTATGTACTCCTTACAATACAGCCCGTGTATTATCCCATCGTGGCTCTGGTTGCTGTTCCTGGTAAGCCCTCCCATCCATCGCCTGCATGTTGTTTAAATATACAGACATCTCTCTCTCTCTCTCTCTGACTGTGTTCTCTGTTTGTAAGTGTAATATTTTCTGCGCTTCTGAATGGACCACGTGGACCATTTTTTTGTGAACTATCCGCAAGACGTGATCTCGATCGCTTCCTCAATGTAAATTCCCCATCTGCCTTAAATTCCACACACTCAGCTCCCACAAATCAGGCTGCGCGGTTGAATATCGCATGCTCTTTGAACATGCTTCTCTGAAGAGTCCGGTGTGGAATTAATCAAAACGAGCTGTATAGTAAATTTACAATAGGTCTGCGCTGCCACGGTCACGTCAGTTCAGTAAGACTGTATTTGCCTGTTTTCGAAAAGAGTCTGAGATCGGTATCAAGGGTGTTATTGGTAATAACTCCAATTATTCAGAGAGGCAATTGTTACGAGACAAAACAGCTACGCTACCATCGCCCTTACAGAGTCACCTACCCCCCCGCCCCGTGGAAGTCAAACTTATATCGAGACTCTAAATCTGACACATGTAGTGCGCTTTGTTTGTATGACAGTTTCGTGATAAGACGATAAACATCAGCATGAAGGAAGACCAAATAACTTAATTCTGCTCTCACTTCTCGTGGAACGAGCTGGCACAGAAAGTGATACAGTAACACAGAGCGGCGGACCCAATGCCATAATGCACATAGAACGCTACAACACCGTGCAGTCCGTTCAGTCCACGATATTTTGCCGACCAGAGAACATCTAGCACCTCGATAGAACAGACCCTATAACTCGCCGTTCTTTTCTCTTGTTAATATGGACATCTAAAGAGTCACTTCAGTATACGTTTTGGATCAGCCTCTATCAACACTCCTAATCATTTGCTGAGTTCGGACTGAGCTCCAACTGAAACATTACTCATATTGTCATTACTGCCTTTTACGCTCCTTATGTCATGGGACGATGAAATATTATGTGCAACATGGAGACAGCTTATAATAAATTAGACAGCTCGAGTTATTGCAAGTTAATGTTCATTGATATTATTTCGATTTATTTTATATTATTTAGAGATACAGCATGGCCCAAAGAAAAGTTCCCCTCAAAAGACATGTTTAACAATAGCCTAATCAGAGGGCAATTTACAATGACCAAGTAACCTAATGACCGGTACGTCTTTGGACGTACGCGTTCACAAGGACGTACAGCCGCCTTGCAGAGGACCCGTAAGAGAACCCCGAATCCCACTCCCGAGCTATGCTACCGTTACCACCCAATGGCAAATCCCAGCTGGAAGTTAAATTTCTATCGAATTGGTACATGTGATTCCGTTTTTGTTTTGTGTCACTGTATACCCATATAGACCTGTAAATCCTGATTCGTAAATAACCAATCTTATGACCTTGATCGCAACGTGAAGATTAATTTTCCTGTTGCTTTCCTTCCGCACAGTGAACGTGCTGACGATTGTGGTTCTGTCCCGGGGTAGGTGCGGTCTCTCGAGCAGCGTCACTCACTACCTCGTGTCGATGGCAGCGGCGGATCTAATGGTCGTTATCCTCGACTTGGTCTTGAAGCAGATACCCATGGCCTATCGGGAACAGTTCAGCTTCCTGTTGGCTGTCCATGTGTGTAACATTCACGCCGTCCTGCTCTACGCCGCCACCGACTGTTCTGTGTGGTTCACGGTCGCTTTCACCTTTGATAGATTCGTGCACATTTGTTGTCAAAAGCTGAGAACAAAATACTGCTCCGGTAGAACGGCGGCTGTGATTCTGGGGTCAGTGATGGTGCTGAGCTGCTTAAAAAATGTTTTCTGGTATTTTATGTTCACAGGCGAATACCACCTGTACTATCACCCCTGGTTTTGTAGGGAAAGAGACGGTGTTCTGCGCTCACCAGTCTGGGCAGTGATTGAATGCCTCCATTTTCTCCTCACCCCGGGAGTTCCATTTTGTCTTATCTTGCTGCTCAATGTCTTTACGACTAGACACGTTCTCGTGATCAGCAGAGCCCGAAGAAGGCTGCGGTCCTCCAGCACCGGGGAGAACATCAGAGACCCAGAGATGGAGAGCCGGAGGAAGTCTCTCGTTCTACTGCTTGTTATATCGGGCAATTTGATCCTATTTTGGGGCGTTTACATGATATACAACATTTGGGGAAGAATGTATGACCTGGGATACGGATCCTCATTCCCACCTAAATCTCTCCAAGAGCTAGGCTTCATGCTGCAGCTCCTCAGTTGCTGCACCAACACTGCTCTTTATGCCGTCACTCAGACGAAGTTCAGAGAGCAGCTGAAGAAGACGGCGAAAGTTCCATTTACTCTTCTTGCAAACTTCCTTTCATTTGCGCCGCGCCATTCCAAACATTCAACAGGGCTTTTGCCCTCCGATGATACCATATGATGTAGAGGTAGACGTACCCCATGCTATCCATCGTGTCTTCTTTCCTATTCCATCACAGCTGAATTATTTTCCCACTTAACCCCATTATCCTCACTTCTCTCCGTATACTTTGATGATCTGACAATTCAGGAACCGAACAACCTCCACATGAAATCTACTCAGTGAGTAGGGGATGAGGAGACCGTTAAGGCCACGTGAGGGAGGAGAAGTAACAATAAAGTGGCCAAATGTGTGTATTCTGTCTTCTTAGTGCAGTTTGTAGTTCATGATTAAGAAACCGATCGAGACTGAGATAACTCTCATTTCTGCTCATGTTGTCCGTTACTTCCTTCTAACTCTACTCTGACCCACCTACTAACTCCTCCCACGCTCCTTCACTTACCTTCCCCTCATTTATGCTTCTTTCCGCTCCCCTGCACACTCCCAATCTTTTCAATTCCCCCTCTCTTCTCGATTCTTTCCCAAGCCGCACCCGGTATTCTCTCTCTCCACGCCCCTTCGCATAACCCACCTTCTTCCTCACCCCACCGCCGAACCACTACTCCCTACTCCACACCTCTCCCGTCGTTTCACCCTTACTAGATAGTTTCGTTTCTCATTTCCCTTCCTGAATACGTTGCCCTTTTTCATCTTTCTGAAACTTGATGCGGTCCCCTCTCTTTTCCAGGCACTCTTCTCCCATTCTGTTCATCTGCCCCTATCTCGTGTCATGCACTTTCATTTCCTATACACCAAACCTCTCTTCCGTTCTCTTTCCGCTCTCCTACTTTTCTCCTCCTGTTTACACACCCCTCCTGCTCCACCAGTCATTGTCCCTTTCCGCCTTCTTTTGCTATCGCGACATTACCTCAACCCCTAACGCCCTTCACCTTGCAGAGGGCAGCCTAGGGTCAAGAGGCAGCGCCGTAAGTTGAAATACGAAAAAAAACCCCACGCCAACACTTGTACCCTCGTACCCTCCCCTCGATATATATCAACACTTCACATCTAACGGCACAATCACAGTTGAGCGATGACTAGATTCGAATACAATGCTTATTCGTCAATAGAAAACCGCGAGACAGTTTTTTTCGGGGGAGGCGGCGAATGCATGGCCAGCGACACCACGGTCCTTGAGAGATCAGGGTCGTGTCCAGTGGCATGGATTGCAAGACGACTCGGGACCCTTCCCGCTGTAGCCTACCTCCACTGTCACTGATGTTGTTACATATCATATTCCGCCAGTTGCACCGCTGAGGTATTGATTTAATCCCTCTTTTTCTGGATTCTCCCCGTTCACCTCACCGACATGAGTACCCGAGACCCAGAGGACTTCCATCTCGGTATCCCAGGAACTCAAAATCATCTCCACTACGACAAGCTGACAATCGTTTCAAAAGAAGCATTACCTTGTGTAGCACAACAACAAATACTCACCACTATACACCGACGAAGCCAATCCCCACAATACCGGCAATCCCAATTCATTGACCTCGATTTTACTAGATTACTAAATGTGGAGGGTTGGGGGGGGGGGGGTAAACCAGCTCTTATTCCTGGCCAAAGAACGTTGCATCATCTAAAGGGGAAAATCAGATAGTTTCCTGCTCCTAACTCCTGTCCAGTGACTCATAGAAATATAGAAACATAGAAAATAGGTGCAGGAGTAGGCCTTTCGACCTTTCGAACCTGCACCGCCATTCAGTATGATCATGGCTGATCATCCAACTCAGAACCCGGTACCAGCCTTCCCTCCGTACCCCCTGATCCCTTTAGCCACAAGGGCCATATCTAACTCCCTCTTAAATATAGCCAATGAACTGGCCTCAACTGTTTCCTGTGGCAGAGAATTCCACAGATTCACCACTCTGTGTGAAGAAGTTTTTTCCTAATCTCGGTCCTAAAAGGCTTCGCCTTTATCCTCAAACTGTGACCCCTCGTTCTGCACTTCCCCAACATCGGGAACAATCTTCCTGCATCTAGCCTGTCCAATCCCCTTAGGATTTTATCCGTTTCAATAAGATCCCCCCTCAATCTTCTAAATTCCAACGAGTATAAGCCTAGTTCATCCAGTCTTTCATCATATGAATGTCCTGCCATCCCAGGAATCAATCTGGTGAACCTTCTTTGTACTCCCTCTATGGCAAGGATGTCTTTCCTCAGATTAGGGGACCAAAACTGCACACAATACTCCAGGTGTGGTCTCACCAAGGCCTTGTACAACTGCAGTACTACCTCCCTGCTCCTGTACTCGAATCTTCTTGCTATAAATGCCAGCATACCATTCGCCTTTTTTTACCGTCTGCTGTACCTGCATGCCCACTTTCAATGACTGGTGTATAATAACACCCAGGTCTCGTTGCACCTCCCCTTTTCCTAATCGGCCACCATTCAGATAACAATCTGTTTTCCTGTTTTTGCCGCCAAAGTAGATAACCTCACATTTATCCACATTAAATTGCATCTGCCATGAACTTGCCCACTCCTGAGTTCGGGAGGGTGGGACTACTATCACCAGAAGCTGCTGTTCCCTGCTCCTGAACACCGAAAACCATGTCTGGAAAGGCTGCGGAGGATTCTGCTCGGAATACCCTTTTCAATCTCCGTTCAACCTGTTAAGGGCAAGTACAAAATTCAGCCTGGGTTCCTGTCACGGTACACCAGACATTTAGAAGTGAAGGGGTTAATCAGCCAGTGGCACGTGTTTCTGAATTGCTGATGCTCGTAGTCACGAACAGAGATCGATTCAGCAGCGAACTCCTGCTGGTACCTAGATTGGCGAGCCCTGAATTTACGACACCAGGAAATCAGAACAGAATTATGCTATTTGGGCTAGGGGTATCTTCAATGTTCCACGAAAGCAGATATATAATCGTTCTCAATCCCATTCTCCTTCCTCCTCCCATTAAATTTTGACGCCCTGACTAATGAGAAACTATAATCTCCGCTTTGAAGATCCCCATTGACCTGGCCTCCAGAGCCGTCTGCGGCTGAGAATACCACACGCTCAGCACCTTGTGACTTAAGAAAATTCTCTTCATCTCTTTTGTAAAGAGGCGCCCTTCTTTCATGAGGCTGTACGCTCTGGTGTTGCACTCACTCAAATTTGAAAACAGCTTCGATTTTCAAACTGGGCCTTTAAGTATTCGAATCCTTTCACATTCCATCTGCTCGTCTCCAAGGAGTTCTGGTTCGGCAAGCGCAGGGAAAGTGGATCTAGTGAACTGTTCTGCTTTGCTCCTGATCTATGCCCTCTGTCCTCTGGTTCAATGGGAGGGAGTGGAGAGAGGGAGCAATGTGAAGTTCCTGGGTGTCAAGATCTCTGAGGATCTAAACTGCTCCAAACATATCGATGTAGTTATAAAGAAAGCATGACAGCGACCATACTTCATTAGGAGTATGAAGAGATTTGGCACGTCAATGAATACACTCAAAAACTCCTATAGGTGCACTGTAGAGAGCATTCTGAATGGCTGCATCACTGTCTGGTATGGGGGTGTGGAGGGATTGCTACTGCACAGGACCGAAAGAAACTGCAGAGGGTTGTAAATCTAGTCAGCTCCATCTTAGGTAGCCTACAAAGTACCCATGAAATCTTCAGGGAGCTGTGTCTCGGTAAGGAAGCATTGTTAAGCAGCTCCGTATTCTCACTGATATCATCAGGTAGGAGGTACGGAAGCCTGAAGGCACACACTCAGCGATTCAGATACAACTTCTTCCCCTCTGCTATCCGATTCCTAAATGGACATTGAACCCTTGGACACCACCTGACTTTTGAAATATTAAAACAGTCTTTCTGTTTTTGCACGTTTTTAAAATCTATTCAATATAGGTATACTGTAATTGTTTTATTTATTTATTGTTATTTTTATTTTATTTATATTGTTTTCTCTTCTACATTACGTTTCGTAATGAACTGCTGCTGATAAGTCAACAAATTTCGCGTCACATCCCGGTGATAATAAACCCGATTCTGATTCTGAGAAGCTGCATCACTCCTCGCCTTTGCGCCTCTACTTGTGCACACCCTTCTGTCTTCGGCTGAGGTTACGCAAAATGGGCTCTTGCCCCTGAATTCACAACTGTGACCAATGGTGCGGTGGGGTACAGTGCGAATATGTATTCAATGCTCCCAATGTCTTCCCTCTGAAATAGCCTCTGATAACGAAGTCCAACTCAGTGTCTTCAGATATTGCTTCGATACCAGGTAGTTTTCTACAACCAGAGAACTGGTAAATGTTGGTTGCTGGCGCCTTTACTTCGGGAAGATGGTGTTGCAAGGACGAGGCTGAGGACGAACCCAAGTGCAGGACACAGGCGCGGAGGAAGTGTCGTGAGGCGTTAGCACCCCCGCGAACGGGGAACCGGTATCCAGGAGAGTCTTTAAACAGAGACAAGGTTTACGTAGAGTATCCAGGAAATGATGCGGAGCTTAAAACTGACAGTCCCAAGGAATCAGGAAACGAGGTTTCCTCACACTAGAGTCGACCAACGAACTGGCAGAGCATGGCTGCACCGCTCGAGTTTTATCCTATGTTCGCTAATGGGAACCATTATAGTGGAACTGGGAATGATTGGTAATCAGACGAGGGGATTAAGACCCAATTAAGGAGGTAATAGCAAGGTGCGGAATTGCCAGATGGGGTATGCGAGCCAATGAGCGGGATGTTGTTCTTTCTTGTCTGTCTGGGAGAGCGATTTCGCGGTCTTTTGCAGAGGAGAGATGAGGAATGAAGACACGAATGGAGAGTTGGTAGACCACCGGACGGAGCTGACTTGGAGCGAGGATCCGAAGGTCGGTGACGATTGGAGGAGGTCGGTGGTGGACGAACAACCTTATCACTGAGCCCCAACGTTTGCACATTGGACTGTTTCACGGGAATGGGCCCTTTTTTGTGTCTCTACTGACCATATAGTCAAATTAAGAATTATAAAACTCAATCGTTTAATCGCATATTCTGTACTGTTTGTTATTTCGTGGTACTGATTTGTAACAGGGGACAGATTGTGCAGCATCCACCCAAACGAGATTTCTTAAGTTTAGCTCTCATCCCCTATATTAAGCCGCTAACCGAACCGAGAGTTACATTAAGGGCTGTCACAAGTTAGGACAACCATTAGTCAGGGTTCAAAGGTAACGATACAAAACCACTACACTAACGTAGTGCTACACTGGTATATCCTGCTGGAAGTTAAATTTCTATCAAGACTATAAATCGGACGCATGGACTACGATTTTATGTTGTATCTCTGTAAGCGGTCAAGAGGGATAATTTATAAGCCACGACGGAATGACTGAGCAAACTCGATGGCCAAAATGGCCTAATGTTACTTCCGCCACTCATGGAACCAGCTGCAAAACGAAGTGATTTGGCTAGATGGAATATCTTTCAAACAACTACACAATAATGTACAGAATATGGAAATGTACACCTGAATAGTCTGTATTTTATTTTATTCAGGAACACAGCATGTCTCAACGAGCCGCTACGCCCGAGAACCCTCGTACTTAATACTAGCTTCATCACAGGGCAATTTGCAAAGTGTGATTAGCCATCTAACCGCTATGTCATTAAACTGTGGGGGATGGGTGGATGCGGGGCGGGAGGCGGGGGGGGGGGGGGTTGGTGGGGAAGTGGTGACAGGAAACCGGAGCACCTGGAGGAATCAGACGAGTTGCTTTACAGAAACTCCTAACAGAAGGCAGGAATGAAACTCCGAACTCCGATGCCCAGAGCGTCCTGCACACAGCTTGGATACCATGGTGCCCTGCAGGTATATTTGCCAGAAATTAAATTACTATCGGGACGACAAATATGAGACATGCAGTACGCTGTTTACTTTATCACTGGATACCCTGCTAGACTTCTAAATTCAGAATAGTGATCGTTCAAGATGGTAACCTCATTCGCAGCGTGAATATTAATTTTCCTATTCCTTTCCTTCCACACAGTGAACGTGCTGATGTTTATCTTCCTGTCCCAGGGAAAGTGTGGTCTCTCCAGAAACGTCGCAAGCTACCCGGTGGCCCTGGCAGCAGCAGATCTATTGTTCGTTGTCCTCGACGTGGTCGTGAAGCAGATACCCATTGTCTGTCGAGAATGGTTCAGCTTCCTGTACGCCGACCACATGAGTAGCATCCACGCCCTCTTGCTCTACTCCGTACCGTCTGCTCTGTCTGCTTTCACCATTGATCGGTTCCTGATCATTTGTTGTCAGCATCTAAGAACTAAATATTGCACCCAGAGAACGCCAGCTCTGGCTCTGCATGCAATAATGGTGCTGAGTTGCTTTCAAAAGTTTTCTCGGATTTTATAGCCAGTGGTGCAAACCTCCTTGGTTTTTACCCGTTTTTTCTGTGTGCGAAATCAGGTGTTCTGCAATAACCAGTCTGGGCAGTAATGGAAATCATGCATTACATGCTCACACCAGCAGTCCCATTTTGTCTGATATTAATACTCAATGCCTTGACTAGTAGACAGGTCTTGGTGGCCAGCAGAGCCCGACGAAGAGAGAGGCTTCAGTACCAGGTGGAAGCACAGAGACCGAGAGATGCAGAGTGGGAAGAAGTTCCTCATTATTTTGCTTGTTATATCAGGGAATTTTATCCTGTTTTGGGGAGTTATGTGGGTTATAACTTAAGGAGCGGAATTTATGATGTGGAATACATTATCCCCATTGCCACCTGGTTATCTACAAGAGATGGGCTTCATGCTGCAGATCCTGAGCTGCTGCACAAATACAGCTCTTTATGCCGCGACTCAGAAGAAGCTGACAGAGCAGCTGAAAGCGACGGCGAAATTCGCCTTAGCTCTCCTTGCAAAACTCCTTCCATGACGAGAGGTGATGAAGAGTTCGCGTCACTCCTCTCTTAAAATTCCGAGCGGGCTGATGGCATCGGACGACAGCATAAGACGTAAGAGCAGAAGTAAGCCATTCGCCCCATCAAGTCTGCTCCGCTGTTCCATCACGGCTGGTTTACTATCGAACTTACCCCATTCCTCTGCGGTCTCCCCGTATCCTTTTACGCTCTGACTAATCACGAGCCTATAAACCTGCGCTTTACATCTACCTAAATGGACTGACATCCACGGCTTCTCCCGCAATGAATTGCACGTATTCATCACCCCCTGGCTGAAGAAATACCTGTATCTCTCTGTTTTAAATCGGCGTCCCTCTGTTCTGAGTATAGTCTCTCCGGTACTTTCCTGCCCCGCTATTGGAAACGTCCTCTGCACATCCATTCTGTAACAGCCAATCAATATTCTTTTTTATTTGTAACTTATTTTTTATTGAATTTCATCATCAAACAAATATTTCCATAAGATGTATTTCAGATACTGTACATATATATCATATATAATCATATTTGTCACAAATCTCCACATAATGTTTATCTGAGGTATACACTTACAGAAAGGAGAGAAAAGAAATAACAATCAAAAGAAGAAAACTATGCACAGAGTATGGAGTGATTTTTTTTTATCAGAGTTATCCACTTTAAGCAAAGAACAAAATAGAACGACGACTGCTGACATAACTGAAGCTGAACTAAAAACTGCAATTAGCAGGCTTAAATTAAGCAAGTCACCTGAAACAGATGGATATACGGCAGAGTGGTATAAAGAGTTTAGAAACCAAGCAATATTCTATAGGATTTCATTTGAACCACCACCGCCTATTCTACTAAGCCGCAGCGAGTACGGGCTTGGAGACATCAAACGCTTCTTATTCGCTTATCATTTGTTTTCCGGAACCATTCTTGTCAAAGCAGTCTGGATCTTCCCCATTTGTAGCATTTCTTCTCTCATATAAGGACTCCGAAGCTGCTGGCAATATTCCAAGAATGGTTTCACCAATGCGTTCTAAATCCTCAGCGTTACATCCTTGCTTTCATATTCTAGTCCTCACGAAATGAATTCTAGCATTGCGTTTACCCCTAATTCAGCCTGCAAGTCAACACTTAGAGAATTATGCACGTGGGCTCCCAAGTTCCTTTTCACCTCGATTTTCGAATTATTTCTTCGTTTAGAGAACAGCTTATGCCTTTATTTTTGAAGTTCCTTAACGAAAGCTCCTTGCTGTTGACGTAAGATTGGCGTGGAGCCGAGGAATACTGCTCTTTAATTAGGTTAAAGCATCGTTCCTTAAACCATTTCACCCAAATGAAGCACATTTAAATAATCCGCCAAATTTTCCTGATACTTAATCTAGTTTCGGTTGGGCATTTTTAAACATTGGTGTTTTCGGTTTCTTGTTTTGTGGCTGCCTGAATGCAGACGAATTTCAAGGTTGTACAATTTTTACATATGTTGACAATAAATATACTTTGAACACTGAAGTTTATCTTTCATTCTGCACTTAGAAATATGCAAAACCTTAAATAAATACCCAGTTGAAAACAGTAAATATTCACCATTCGGAAACTTTATCAGTTGCTCCAGTAGAACTGCTCGTAAATGTAAAATCTCTTCAGCCAATCATATGGTACCACCACAACTCATAAAATCACACAGGGTTTCAGTTGTTTTTCACACCAATCATCAGAATGGGAAAAATGGGAAAAATTGTGATCTAAGTCACTTTGACCGTGGAATGACTGTTGTTGCCTGATTGGGTGGTCTGAGTCTCTCAAAAAGTACTGATCCCCTGGGTCCTTCACACACACCGGTCGCTAAACTTGACAGGGAACAGTGCGGAAAGGAAAAGAGAATAAACAATTTCCACAGAGCGGCAGTTCTGCGCGCAAAAACGCCCTACTGACGAGAGTCGTCAGATGAGAAAATCAGTAGACAAAGTTTGGAAGAGAAAGATGTTAAATTTTTAAAGAAAAGCTAAATACAGGGAGGGAGCCACGTTGAGTGTGGAGAAAGAGGGTGAGAGATTAATTGCCGAAGAGAAGGCAGGGAGATCCGATACTGTGGCGACAGTGGTGCTGCGAAGAGGGAGTGTGACAATGCATAGTATGGAGTGAGGCGAGTTAACAGTACAGAGAGTATGAGGAACACTGAATGTTACGTTGAGTGGTGTCACCTGTCGCAACGCTTTACAACAGTAATGGTCAGAAGAGCGTGCTTGAAAACACAACACGTATAACTTTGATGTAGATAGGCTATAGCAGCAGGCAACAACGATTATAAAACCGGCGGCCACACTATTAGATGCAGAATGTGTGGAATAACGTGGCCACTGTGTGTATACTGACTATAAGCGTCTTGATACAGTGTAAAGTGACTCAGGATTCAGTGGTAGATTGGATTGAGAGAGCTCTCCTCTCTGCTCACTTCTTCTTCTCTTCACTCTCTTTCTCAGCACACCAGCAATCTTTCCACGCTCGTTCCATAACTACGCCGCACACCTCTTCTTCCCTCCGCTCCCACGACACACTTGCAATCAGCTTATATACCCTCTCTCCTCTCGATCTTCTCCCGAACGGCCCCGCCATTCTCCATCTCCACCTCCTTCCCGCCGCATTTACAATTCTGGCCCTCCTTTCTCCTCTACTTATCCGACACACCCCTTCCCACCACCAGTCCTCTCACGTCTGCCCTCCCTTAGTATATGCCCTCGCTCCTCTGTCCCTCTGCTGACTACGCAGCCTGCAGCCTCTGAGCATCCCTCTGTCACTTTGATGTGATCCTCTCTCTCCTCCACCCACTCTTCTCTGTCGTCTCTCCATTTGCCCTCTCTACATGTCTGTCCTGTCTTTCCGTCGTAGCTTTCCCTTTCCTAACCATGGCCCCTTCCCTACATCCACTATCTTCTTTCCTACTTTCATCCTCCTTGCACACCAGCCTCGCATTGCCTTGCAGAGGGGCGGACAGCCCGTACTCCCGCTCTGCTCCGGGATCTTCCGTCAGTATGACAAACGGCAAATCCCGTGACTAAGGATTCCAGCGGGAACGCAGTGACGGCTGTTGCAATTTTATCGTTACATCCGCAAACCAATACCGGTAGGAATGGGGTTAAAGGGCAGCATGATGAGTTGAGATCCGCGCTATCTCTCCTGCACACACTCGTACCTTAATGCACTCCCACAATTATCCCATATCCTTGATATAGCTCAGCATGTCACGTACACAGTAGTACACACACTCGAATCGAATGCGATGCTCTCACAATCTTAATTATTTCATTAAGAGCACCTGGGTGGGACTCTTTTAACGACGCGTGGAAGCTGATGAACAGGCAGCCATCAGACGGTCCTGGACAGTTCGGAAGACTTACATGTTTCATATTAACCCATGTCTTGTATTGCATTCTGCTGCTCTGTTTTGTATTCTACTAGCTCTTTAGTTGCATTTTGTGTTTAATGTTCTGCACTTATCTAGTCCAAAATTCTACTATTTGAACCAATTATTTCAGCGTTATTGATGAAGGTGCGTATAATGTCAATTTATCCAAGTATAGAAGGTGTGTTAAGAAACAATTGATTTCGTGTCTTCTGATTTGATACACTTTTTCTGTCTTATTCAGTGAATTAGAGGGCGAGTTTAAAGGCAGAGATAAGTGTGGAAAATGGCTCGATTTATTTTGATAACAGTGTTCTCTTGATTGTGAATAGATACATGCTTATTTTACGCCAAGTATTGGGTATAGTTTATAAATATTAAGAACTTCCATTGGCCATGATTGTTAGACAGAGTGACGTGAGTTTTGGTCACCTATATAGGAACATGTAATGTTTTCCACCAGGCTTGGTTCAGGATTGCAGAATCTATCATCAGTTTTCCTTCGTGTCGTTTTATCTCCTTATGGCATCCTTCCCGTTCTTCTGTAAGTATATGTCAGTTGCGAGATGCCTGATGTTACAATTGCATATCTCGTTTTTAAACACGGAATAGGAAGGAAGTTTGATGGATCGTTTATGATTTCCTCGAGGTCATTTTTTTTTACCTAAAATCAAAAAAATTTAGACATTTCTCAGGATTTTACAGGAAGTTGTGAATATCCATTAATATGTACCGATGAAGGAAAATACATATTTATACCAGTAATTATGAACATTTTAACTGGCAATATTTTCCAGTTATGGGTATGTTTATAACCTCTGTTAGATTGTCCAACATAACTTCAGGAATTTGCATTTCTTCAATCGTGTGTGCCTTTTTTCCCCCTCTCCAATCCAGTTTGCTTCTTCTTTTTCTTTGTCAAATTATTATTTCTTTCTCAGCTCAGGCTGGTAAAACCTGAGGTACAGGCATAGCCAAGCACGCTCATTTCTCAGTTGCTCGGAAAATTCGGACTAGTCTAGTAGTGTTTAGTCTTGTGGATTTCTGGAGATTTAGCAACATATTGCTATTCAACCCTAATTGTATCGTACTATTGTGTGGTAGCTTTTGGGATGATACTAGTTGTAGATATTATTATCAGGACAAAATATACCTTGTTCAAGTTCGATAAGCTTTCAATTTCCTCTTTTAATTCAGCATATGGCTGGTGCTTTTCACTTCTAGATTTCAACACTTATCAGTCGCAGGAAGCGGACGGGTCCACCTCGACTGCTTGAGTCTATCTCAGAGGTAAAGATATCGACATTGTTGCAATGTACTGCTGGCGCAAAACAACACATTTCACGAAATATGTCACTGATATTTATCCTGATTCTTATTCCAATGTTCATATCATTTCGATAACGTCCCAGCTGTTTCCTGAAGCGCCAGCATTAATTGATAGAGAGAAGGAGTTGTTCCAGTACTTATTTTAGACTGCTATCGATCCAATGGGTCGGATTGTTTGCCACCACCACCTACCAGTCTAAGTTGATTAGGTATTCTATGCATCACAACCCGGGAAGTAAATCCCAATGGTTTTGAACGGAAAATCCAACAAAAGGCAATGGATTCGGATTGGTACATCACAGGTGTAACCATCCCAGCCTTTGAGAAAATCTACATGTAATTCTGCCGTAGGAAAGCAATATTCATCATCAGGGATAACCACCACCCAGGTCATGCTCCCTTCTCATTACTTCCATCAGGTATAAGCTACAAGAGTCTCAAGACTCGCACCAGCAGCTTTAATTGTCGGTACTACATCACAAACACCAGGCTCTTGAAAAAAAGTGGATAACTACATTCACTTGTCCATCCATTGGGATGTTCCCACAGCCAGTTATCTCATTTTAAGATTTCTTCATCTTGTTCTTTCATTCATGTTCTCGTTATTTGTTGATGTTCATGTGTAGAGTTTATTACCATCTGCACATTTGCTTATCTTTCAATGCTCTTTTTATCGTTACTATTCGATAGAATTGTTGAGCATTGCGGCTGGAAAATGAATCATAGCGTTAAATGTGTTGATATTTTCATAGTCTGATAATTAAAATTGCTTTGAACTTTGATATTAACGTTGCCATCCGGTTTGAATGAATGTCTCCCACAATAGTTCAGAGATACGTGGCTTGCATTACGTCCATTATCCCGGCAACATGCTGAATTCTATCTGACTGTCTGTCTGTCTGTCTGTCTAACTAGCTATCTATCTATCCATCTATCTAACTCTATCTAACTCTCTAGCTATATCCATCTCTCTATCACTTAATCTCGATACCTATCTGACCATCTTTATGTCTGTCTATCGATCTATCTGTTTACCTATTTGACTATTTATTTGTCTGTTTATCCATCTACGTATTTACTATTTAGTTAGAATTTGAAACATTCACACCCGAATGAAAATGAATCTCGGTATTGTAAATCGGTACTTTGAATATAAATGTACTTTGATCTTTGAACTTTGGACCTTGAGTTGGTGGCTTAGGTGACGTTGTACTGTTTACTTCCGAGTGGCACAGAAGCTTTGGCATTCATGTCCCGACCCATATTAAAGTTAACGTGGCAATTCACATGTTGTGTACCTGTCCTGCTGTGTCTGAACTTCATGATACTTCTATTGACTGCACCAACCATTGAAGGGGCTTCATGAACATGCCATTGAGCACTCCCTGTACACCTCCCTTGGTATCACTGCTTTCTGAAGTCCGCATTAATATATATGCTGAGGATGTGTGCAAAGGGATTTTGTTTCCGCTGTTTCAGCCGAATGTATCAACGCCATTCGGCTCATCATCTGCTCCGCCATTCCGTCATGGTGTAATTGCTGTCCCAACCTCACTCTCCTGCCTTCGCGCCATAATCCTTAACACACTGAATGGTGCAAAACAGACAACTTCTCCCTTAAGTAAAAAATATCACTTGGGTCCTCATCCGAATGTGCCCATAATGGGATACTGCATAAGCAGCTTTTGTTGGTTCTGGGCCTGTTTTCTCTGAAGGTTGAAGATTGAACATAGAACATAGAATAGTACAGCAGAGTAAAGGCCCTTCGGCCCACAATGTTGTGCCGACCCTCAAACCCTGCCTCCCATATAAGCCCCCACCTTAAATTCCTCCATATACCTGTCTAGTAGTTTCTTAAACTTCACTAGTGTATCTGCCTCCACCACTGACTCAGGCAGTGCATTCCACGCATCAACCACTCTCTGAGTAAAAAACCTTCCTCTAATATCCCCCTTGAACTTCCCACCCCTTACCTTAAAGCCATGTCCTCTTGTATTGAGCAGTGGTGCCCTGGGGAAGAGGCGCTGGCTATTCACTCCATCTATTCCTCTTATTATCTTGTACACCTCTATCATGTCTCTTCTCATCCTCCTTCTCTCCAAAGAGTAAAGCTCTGATCTCTGATCATAATGCATACTTTCTAAACCAGGCAGCATCCTGGTAAATCTCCTCTGTATCCTTTCCAATGCTTCCACATCCTTCCTATAGTGAGGTGACCAGAACTGGACACAGTACTCCAAGTGTGGCCTAACCAGAGTTTTATAGAGCTGCATCATTACATCGTGACTCTTAAACTCTATCCCTCGACTTATGAAAGCTAACACCCCATAAGCTTTCTTAACTAACCTATCCACCTGTGAGGAACTTTCAGGGATCTGTGGACATGTACCCCGAGATCCCTCTGCTCCTCCACACTACCAAGTATCCTGCCATTTACTTTGTACTCTGCCCTGGAGTTTGTCCTTCCAAAGTTTACCACGTCACACTTCTCCGGGTTGAACTCCATCTGCCACTTCTCAACCCATTTCTGCATCCTATCAATGTCTCTCTGCAAAATATGACAATCCTCTACACTATCTACAACACCAGCAACCTTTGTGTTGTCTGCAAACTTGCCAATCCACCCTTCTACCCCCACATCTAGGTCGTTAATAAAAATCACGAAAAGTAGAGGTCCCAGAACAGATCCTTGTTGGACACCACTAGTCACAATCCTCCAATCCGAATGTACTCCCTCCACCACCCCCCTCTGCTTTCTGCAGGCAAGCCAATTCTGAATCCACTTGGCCAAACTTCCCCGAATCCCATGCTTTCTAACTTTCTGAATAAGCCTACCGTGTGGAACCTTGTCAAATGTCTTACTAAAATCCATATAGATCACATCCACTGCACTACCCTCATCTATATGCCTGGTCACCTCATCAAAGAACTCTATCAGGCTTGTTAGACACGATCTGCCCTTCACAAGGCCATGCTGAATGTCCCTGATCAGACCATGATTCTCTAATTGCCTATAGATCTTATCTTTCAGAATCTTTTCCAACAGCTTTCCCACCACAGACGTAAGGCTCACTGGTCTATAATTACCCGGACAATCCCTACTATCTTTTTTGAACAAAGGGACAACAGTCTTCTCCCTCCAATCTTCCAGTACCATTCCCGTCGACAACGAGGACATAAAGATCCTAGCCAGAGGCTCAGCAATCTCTTCTCTCGCCTCGTGGAGCAGCCTGGGGAATATTCCGTCAGGCCTCGAGGACTTATCTGTCCTAATGTACTTTAACAACTCCAACACTTCCTCTCCCTTAATATCGACATGCTCCAGAACATCAACCTCACTCATATTGTCCTCACCATCATCAAGTTCCCTCTCATTGGTGAATACCGAACAGAAGTATTCATTGAGAACCTTGCTCACTTCCACAGTCTCCAGGCATATCTTCCCACCTTTATCTCTAATCGGTCCTCCCTTCACTCCTGTGATCCTTTTTTTCTTCACATAATTGATGAATGCCTTGGGGGTTTCCTTTACCCTACTCGCCAAGGCCTTCTCATGGCCCCTTCTTGCTCTTCTCAGCCCCTTCTTAAGCTCCTTTCTTGCTTCCCTATATTCCTCAATAGACCCATCTGATCCTTGCTTCCTAAACCTCATGTATGCTGCCTTCTTCCACCTGACTAGATTTTCCACCTCACTTGTCACCCATGGGCGGTGGGGGGCGCTGGAATCTCATTGAAGCCAATCGAGTATTAAAATGCCCACACAGTGGAATTGGAGAGTATTATTCCTGTTGTAGTGGAGTCCACAACCAGAGGGCACAACTTTAGAATTGTAGGACGTCTATTTAGAGCAGAGGTGAGGAAAATAATCTCAGCCAGAAGGGTGTAAATCTGTGTAATTAATTGCCACAGACGGCTGCGGAAGACAAGTAATGGGGTGCATTTTTAGTGGAGACTGATAGGATTTTGAACGGTAGGGATTACGGGGAGTAGGCAGAAGGACGGGGAGGAAAGTATTAATAAATACTCTGTGATGGAACGGGAGAACAGATTCATACGCCGAATGGCGTAATTCGGCTTCTCTATCTTCTGGTCATATGATCCTGATGAATTGTTCCAGTCACATGATTAGCTGTGGATATTTGTATAACCGAGCAGGTCTGTAGGTGTACCTAATAAAGTGGCCACTGCGTGTATCTTACAATAAATATATACAAAGTATAGATAATGTACATTCTATACAGAAAATGTGTAAGTATGATTTAAGTAAACAAATCATATAACGTCATATCGTTGCTCGGCATGACAGGGTCGGTGAAGAGATTTGCAAATGTTGAATATTGAATATTGAGGTTTAAATGTGTATAAAATACTTTCCCCTCAACCCCCACCCAGAGCAAAATCAGCGAGATGAATTGTAGCCGTTTCTTAATTGACGAGAGTACTCCGATTTGGATGTTACCAAATCTGTTTGCTCTTTAGCTGGTCGCCCTGGTAATTGTGACGTCAGACATTGTGTTGGTTCACTGACTGCATCTTAAGTTAATAACATTCTCCGTTATTGAATTGTAAGCAACATGAACTGATTTAAATGATTTTCGCAGCTGAACGTCAAGTATGTGCAGGACTCCTTCCGCAATCGACAACGGCTCGACTGGTGTTAGGAACGGGTCTCGCATACCCTCACGGAAAATGCACATTCCTCCCAGAGGCCTGGTGTACGCAATTTACTACACGACTCTTGCAGTGATCGCGGTTCCAGGTAAAGCATTTCTTACTGTTTTAACATCTGTGGTCTTATGTCTTATGCTCTGATGAACTTCATGAATTGAATAGCTGCCGCATGTTTGGCTGAGCAGATATTTGTATCCGAGAACAAGTCTACATATGTAGTTAATAAAGTGGAGACTGGGTGTTTTTTTTACAATATTTGTGTAAAACGAATGCATGGCATACATTAAATACACAGTCGATACACAAAAAATGCTTGAGGAACTCAGCAGGCCAGGCAGCATAATGGCAAAAAATACAGTGGACGTGTCGGGCCGAAATTCTTCGGCAGGAAATTATTTATTTATTTACCTACTTACTTATCAAGTTTGTATTTGCACAATCCATTGCTTTTTACCCCTTGCTTGTTTTTCAGTCTTTGTTCATGTCCAGTTTTCCTTGATTCTGTTGTGTTTGTTTGCATTTACTGTGGACGCCCAGAACGAAAATAAATCTCGGGATTGTAGCTGGGTACTTTGAACTTTGACTGGGTGGCTTACCTGAGGTTGTTCCGCTTACTTCCGAGTGTCCCACGCGCCTCTGACCCTTTACCATTCCTAAACCAGCCCAAATTCAAGTTTACGTTGTTATTGACTTGTTGTGTACCTGTCCTGCTGTGTGTCAGGTTCATGGTGCTCTTATCGACAACACCAGCTGTTGAAGCCGCATTATTACCTTGCCATAAGCACTCCCTGTATTCTTCCCTCTTTGTCTCAGCTTACTGAAATCAGCATGAATACATTAGCTGAGGGCGTGTGCACTGAGGTTTTGCCGAATATATGAACGCCAAAAGAACATAAGGATGCGAGGCAGAATTAGGGCATTCGGCCCATCGTCTGCTCCGCCATTCTATTGTGGCTGATTTGTTATCCTAACCCCATTGTCCTGCCTTCTGCACGCAATTTCTGACACACTTTTTGATGAAGAACCAACAACTTCTGCCTTAAGCATGCGCAATGACTTGGCTCCACGGATATCTGCGCCTTTTCTTCCTTTTTCTCTCCAGTACGACCGAAAGGTGTCGGCCCGAAACAGCGACTGCAATTTGTTTCCATAGACGCTGCTTGGCGTGTAAAGTTCCAACAAAATTTTGCGTGTGTAGTTTGGATTTTCAGGATCTTCAGGTTTTCTCTCGTTTGTGATGATATACACAGTAATGGGCAAATATTTTTGGCACATTGTCCAGGGTGCCTAAGCCACTTGCAGAGTACTGTATCTAGTAAATGTATACTAATATTAACAAAACCTTAACACAGATATTGCTGTTTCAAGAGCAGGTAGAGATAGAAATATCTTTGCAGCATGTACTTCACATCAGATCAAAATTAACCCATAAGGCAAATGACAATAAAGTTACAGCTTACAGGTCAGTGGAAGCCTATTCGCACAACACCCTTCCACAATAAGTCGGATAAATTCACACCGCTGTGTTCGGCATGACAACGTGTAGGGGGTAGGTCATGATAAGCGTGATTTAACTCCATTAGTTCAAGCGGTAAACAGGTCGACGTTCCTGACATACCAAACGTGCAGCAAATATTTGGCAGGTAATAAGCAATTAAATTATATTTTTAAAAGTTGCGAACACTGCGCCGCATCTGTAACAAGAGTAACTGAGTATTAACCACTATCGTTACCTCGCTGTATTAATGTTTGAGCTAACTTTTTAACTCTTCATGCACTGATGCCCTCTTATTTAGGACCATAGCCGGCAGTTCATACAGTGGGTTAACGAAGAGCAAATATCCTCGGGACGAGAATTAACACTTCTCTGAGTGTATGGGTATAACCCGGAGAAGTGTGAGGTGGTACAGTTTGGAAGGACAAACTCCAAGGCAGAGTACAAAGTAAATGGCAGGATACGTGGTAGTGTGCAGGAGCAGAGGGATCTAGGGGTACATGTCCACAGATCCCTGAAAGTTGCCTCACAGGTGGATAGGGTAGTTAAGAAAGCTTATGGGGTGTTAGCTTTCATAAGTGGAGGGATAGAGTTTAAGAGTCGCGATGTAATGATGCAGCTCTATAAAACTCTGGTTAGGCCTCACTTGCAGTACTGTGTCCATTTCTGGTCGCCTCACTATAGGAAGGATGTGGAAGCATTGGAAAGGGTACAGAGGAGACTTATCGGGATGCTGCCTGGTTTAGAGAGTATGCATTATGATCAGAGATTAAGGGAGCTAGTGCTTTACTCTTTGGAGAGAAGGAGGATGAGAGGAAACATGATAGAGGTGTACAAGATAATAAGAGGAATAGATAGAGTGGATAGCCAGCGCCTCTTCCCCAGGGCACCACTGCTCAACACAAGAGGACATGGCTTTAAGGTAAGGGGTGGGAAGTTCAAGGGGGATATTAGAGGAAGGTATTTTACTCAGAGAGTGGTTGGTGCGTGGAATGCACTGCCTGAATCAGTGGTGGAGGCAGATACACTGGTGAAGTTTAAGAGACTACTATACAGGTATATGGAGGAATATAAGGTGGGGGCTGATATGGGAGGCAGAGTTTGAGGGTCGGCACAACATTGTGGGCCGAAGGGCCTGTACTGTGCTGTACTATTCTATGTTCTATGTTCTATAACCCGCAATTATATGAACTGCTATCGCCTTCCAGTCAGCTTGAATAGATCTTGCCATTCTCCCCTGTCCTTTTTCATTAAAAAGTTTTTTGCCTCCAGAGAAAAGACGCTCGCTGGATTTTTTTTTTTGTTTCTGAGATACTGAAACAACCCCGTCTGTTACCAACAATAATTCCATGGTCAAGGTCATTGAGATTACAATTGGTCTGAGCAACAACAGAATCTCTTGACCAGGTGTGGCCCTACTAATAAACGAGGGGTCCGTGGACCGCAAGATGGGAAATCCTGGTTTTGAACATGTCTGCATCTTTTAGTGCATGAGTTACTGCCAAATGATTGGCTGATCAGGTATTCACGTAAATGAGCAGGTTTCTAGGTATGCATGTGTACTTAATAACTTGGCTTCATACCCGGACGGATGCAATCATGTAGGATAAAGTCCATTGTAGAGCATCTATACAAGTACATCAATGTTTATTTGATGGCATACAGAAACTATGCAAGCTTCTAAATTACTTCTCGGGCAAGTGTGTTCTGTCAGTAATCTCCAATTCTTTCTATCCCAGTTAATGTAGTGGCCATTGTGATCCTCTCCCGCGGAAAATGCGGTCTATCGAGATGTATCAGCCGGTACCTCGTGTCCATGGCAGCGACGGATCTTCTGGTAATTATCACCGCTGTGATATTAAACCGGATTCCCGCTATTTATTCTCCCGGCAGTTTCCTCTCTATCACGCCCGTGTGCAGTTTCAGTATTGCGATAATTTATGCCGCTAGGGACTGTTCGGTTTGGTTAACGGTCACGTTCACTTTTGACCGATATGTCGCCATCTGCTGGCAGAAACTCAAAGCAAAGTACTGCACCCACAGAACCGCTGGCATTGTTGTCTCTGTTGTCTGTACTTTGGGCTTCGTGATCAACGTCCCCTGGTACTTTTTGTACGGACCAATGTACATCATTGACAACGTGCCCTGGTATTGTAAACGGAGGGATATCCTTTCTTCTTTTCTGCTGTGGACAATATTTGATTGGACCGATCGCGTTCTGACCCCTTGCCTCCCGTTCCTTCTTATTCTCTTGCTCAACGCCCTCACTATCAGGCACATTCTGGTGGCCAGTCGGGCCCGTAGGAGACTCCGCAGTTGCTCCGCAGGAGAAACACAAAGCGACCCGGAGATGGAAAACCGCAGGAAGTCGATCGTCCTGCTCTTTGCAATCTCGGGATGTTTCATTCTTATGTGGATGCCGTATGTTGTCAACTTCTTAGTAGTGCGATTTCAAGTTGGTTACACAATTAATGGCTACAGTGACCCTAGATTTATCCTGATGGAAAGCGGCAACGTCTTTCAGATGCTGAGCTGTTGCACAAACACATTTATCTACGTAGTAATTCAAAAACAATTCCGGAAAGAACTGAAGCTTCTGATGAAATTTCCGCTGAACATTTCACATTCAATAGCTCCGTCACGGAAATAGCAGATTCCTGCAAAACAAATATACAAATTTGTTCCGTTTAGCCACAAATAAATTTTACTCAAAACAGTGGACCTAATTTGACTTATACCCTACCCCGCCAATGGGATGCCTATGACTTCCCAGTACTCCCACTTACGGCTCAACGCAGGAACCGATCTGTCCGTCACTTTCATCTGCATTCCTCCCACCCAACTTGTCTCCCTTCTGGCATATCCCCGCGAGTGGAAGAAGTGCTACACCTGCCCATTCACCTTCTCTTTCTATAGTATGTGGCGCCAAAGGTCCCTCTGCCTGAGATGACGCTGCACGGCGCAGTCTGTTAGGGTCATCCACTGTATCCGTGCTACTGCCGCGGCCCTCTCTACATCGGTGAGACACGATGTTGACTGGGTGGCTTTAGCTCCGTCTGCAACGAGCAGGAATTCCCTCTCGCCAAACATTTTAATTCCCTTCCAAATTCCCATTCCAACATGTGTACCCATGGCCTCTTTGAGGCCGCTGTCAAGTTGGAGAAATGACTTCTCAGACTCCGTCTGGATAACTTTCAGCCGGAAGGCATGAACATCGATTGCTCTAACTTCTGGTGATCTCCCTCTCTCCCCATCATTCATCTTTTTTTTTTGGCCTGTCCCCTAAAGCCCTCACTAATTTTTATAGCTGCACCGTAGAAAGCATTCTTCTAGGGTGCATCAGAACCTGGTATGGAAGTTGTCCTGTCCAAGACCAAAAGAAGCTGCAGAAGATCGTGAACACGGCGCAGCACATCACACAAACCAATTTTCAGTCCGTGGACTCACTTTACACCGCATGCTGTCGCAGCAGTGCTGCCGGGATTATCAAGGACACGACCCACCCAGCCAACACACTTTTCGTCCCTCTTCCCTCCGGGAGACGGTTCAGGAGCTTGAAGACTCGTACGGCCAGATTTGGGAACAGCTTCTTTCCAACTGTGATAAGACTGCTGAACGGATCCTGACCCGGACCTGGGCCGTACCCTCCAAATATCCGGACCTGCCTCTCGATTTTTTTTGCACCACCTTACTTCCCATTTTTCTATTTTCTATTTATGATTTATAATTTAAGTTTTTAATATTTATTAATATTTAACATTTGTAATCCAGGGAGTGTGAAGCGCAGAATCAAATATCGCTGTGATGTTTGTACGTTCTAGTACCAATTGTTTGGCGACAATAAAGTATAAAGTATCCTCAATTTCCCAATGGAGCGTCCCTTTTGCATCTTTTCTTCCCGCCGCCGCACGCCTTCCCTTTGGTGCCCTTGCTCATTCCGTTTCTGCATGGCCCATTTTCCTCTCCTCTTTGATTCTTTCTTCGTCAGCCCTTATCATGTATCATGTCCCAGTTTCTACCTTCATCCCACTCCATCACCGCTCAGCTTCCCCCTCTCCTGTGTTCACTCTCGCTGCCCAGCCCGTACTCCTTCCAGTCCTCTGCTTTCTTACACTGATTCCCCTCCCTCTTTCCCAGTCCTGATTCAATGACTCAGGTTGTAACGGCAACTCTGTATTCCTTTGCATCATGCTACCTGACCTACTGAGTTTCTACAGAATTCGTGTACATTTCCGAAACTGCCTGTTGATGTAGAAACCCAAGCAGTATAAACCCAATGAAGTATCTCAAATTAGTGTTTTCACTCGCCGGATAACCAAACACCCATCAAGCACACAGCGTCTGCGTGCAAAATGCAAATGGATACAGATTACATGATATTCTGCATGATTCCAATTTAAGCAGGCATATTGAGATGTATAACACGATGTCCTTTAATACAGCACTCCACTGCGTGACATCTTAACGTTGGAGGGCTGACGTACGGGCAGCCGCCACACGGCCCTTAGCAGATTGGTGTGAGGGGCCAGTGAAACGGGATGCAAGACAACTCGGGACCCTTCTGTACACACTGATCCACTGCGTTATAGGAAAGGGAACTCAGCTCGTTTACTACCCCTGATCCCTGTCTTGTAACTTCCGAGTTCTGGAGGACATTTCTCTGTAAGGGTTAATACTACAGTTTCCTACTGACCTCCGTGGCAGGAAGGGCGGCACGGAAACCTGCTCGGATTCCTCCTTCTATTCTCTGTATGATTTGTTCAGGGCTAGGATGAAGTCAGCCTGTGTACCTATTCCGGGATACCTGAGGTTGGCAATAAAGGGTTTAACCAACCTGTGCCAGTGACCTAGAAATTCTGACACATGGGTTCACGAAATGAAGATGGTTCAGGGGCGGTCCCCTTCCAGTTCCTAGATTAAGGAAGCCTGAACGTATAAGAGCATAAATCACAGGAGTAGAAATGTGCTTTTAGGCCCTTTGGGTCTGCCACTATTCTAGTAAGGCTGATTTATTATCCCATTATCCAGACTTCTGCCATTAACCTTTGATGCCTTGACTAATCAAGAAACTATCAATCGCCGCATTAAATATACCCAATATCTTGCCCTCCGCGGCCTCCTGGTAACGAATTCCACAGAAATTGCTAAAGAAATTGTCCTCTTGCCTTTCTGAAGCTGCTCTGAGGCTCACTCATGACTGAAAACAACTTCCACGCTGTATCTAGACCTTTCAATACTATTTGATTCCATCTCCATTCCAGAATATAGTCTCTGTCAAGCGATCTCTGTTTCTGAAGCGAGAGGGTTGGGATTGGCTGGGCGCGGTATGATGGTGAGGGTGTGGTATTTTGCTCTTGATACATGTCCTCTGACATCTGTTTTACTGAGTCACTCCGTGTCTTTGCACCTGCGACCAATGGACTGGCATATGACTCAGACAGGGAATGTTGCCAGTGAGTGTTTGCTGCTGAATCCGCAACCGTGACCTATGGGATGGCTGCTTAAGGTCGTTATGGCCGGAAGGGTGTAGTGGGGAAAAGCTCTCAGTGCGTATTAAATTCCCCCTATGCAGTGTACATCACATAGCCTCCGACAACCATCTCCTGACCTTCACTAGTGGCTTTGCTGCCAATCCCGGCGCAATCGTTTCATCTGACTGGTGAATGAGCAAAGGCGGATTTCTGGCACTTAAAACCAGGCCTCTCGGGCAGATCCGGCTTATCAGCCGTGATTGGCAGCTCACCTCGGAGAGTGGAATCTCTGATATCAAACTTCCACTGCACTGTTCCTCTACCCACTCGTGGGTAAGGGTTTGGGAATAAACCCCGAAGACAAATATTGCATTGGCTGGAGAACACAAGACAGTCAGATGTGGGGTTCAATGCTGCCAAGCAACTCCTGCGACGCCGCCGGTGCCAAACTGTATCGGTCTCTGCCGTTCCGTTGGATTCATCAGGTGCGTGGAGAGCCGAGGACTGCGCCTCGGGAAACAGCCCACTCTCCATATCGTACGACCTTGGCTTGCGTAACAACGTAGAGAGGAGGGACGCAACATCCATGTTCGACTCCGACCGACGGAGTGCCTTGACACATTCAAGGAGAGCCGTGCATCAGTCCGAGTCTTGTCCCTGATCACTGTCCAGACATTTAATTTTTCCTTACAATGCCATTCCAATCCGTCACGAAACAGTGGAACAGTTGCTGCAGAATCCTCGCAGTTCCTCACCTACTGAATGACGTTTTCGGGAACTGGAATGGTCCGGCTCTGATGGTGTCATGCGCTGAAGGCGGATCGAGAGCATCAGGTAACACTATATGTCTACGAAGTCATAGTGACACGCCAACAGGAACCGAGACGTCCGAAGCAACAGTTGTTAATCTCCCGGTTTCAGTGCTCTACTCTGGGTGGGACAAAAAGATAAGAAGGTCTCGGTCGCTCCTGCTCCATGAAGGAGCTTTGCTGCGAGGATAAAAGCGCCTGACAACGCGTACAACCACCAGGCAAAGCCTGAACATGCAATGAAGAGTGAACCACATTCCTCACTCATTCTCGATCCTCACCCGCAACCTGAATCTACCAGAGGGTGTAACTTCACTCACATTCACGCACCCCAACACTGAGCTGTTTTGCTAAACTATGGACTCACGTGTTTTTGGGTATTGTTCCCCAGATGTTCTCGATATATATTGCTTTTTGAATTTATGCAGGGTATCGTCCACGCAGAATTTTGTTTAACCGTTTTGTTGTCGGCGGTCTTTCATTGATTCCGCAATGTTCCTTTGCATTTACTATGAATGGCTGCAAAGAAAATTAATCGCAGGATTTTATATGCTGCCATATGCGTACTTAGATAATATATTTATTTACTTCGAAGTTTCAACTTGAAATTTAACCATTGACGAACTCCCATCACTGACCCACAACTGGACTTCAACGCAACGCAATTCATCATTGTGGAATGTAGGGAGACGTATGGTAATTGATTTTGGTAGAAGGAATAAAGGCGGAGTCTATCTTCTAAACAGGGAGCAAATTCTAAAATCGAAGGTGCAAAAGTACAGGATATCCTCAAAGTATACTTGTAGTTTGAGACCGTAAGTAAGACAGATGCAATGTTCGCATTCATTCACAGAGATTAGAATTCAAAAGCAAGAATGTAATGCTAACGCTTTATAAGGCATTGTGTAGCCGGCACTGGCAGCAGGTTTGGGATCGGTAAGTAGTTAATGATGTGCTGGCATTGCAGAGGACCCAGGGGAGTTTTACAAGACTGACCAGGGGAATGAACACGGTAACGTGTGTTGAGTGCATGAAACCTCTGTACCGGTACACGCTAGAGTTTAGAAAAATAAAATAGAATCTCATTGAAGCATATCGAATTTTGTAGGACGCAATGCAGTGTACATTTATAATAGCAAGAGGCTTTCTGTACTTTCTCCCCTCCAACCCCTCTTGTTCTCCTCTCCAATCGACCCCACCGCTCTTTTCATTCACCGTCTCATCTCGCAGCCCACCTCCTCACTCACCCACTCTCGTCTGATACCCGCATCTGTCTCACTAAAGACAAAACCCTGGCGCCTCGTCCGCTTCTGCTCCACTGAATTGCGGGGTTCACTCCCTCTGCCAGAAGCCAGGCACCTTGCACTTTCCCGTGTATGTCCGTCATTTTTTACACCGTCTTCCCGATCGCTGCTTGAGACATCCGTGGCTGAGGAAGAGACGGAGACCGTGACTATTAACTCAGACACAGAGACACTCCCCTCCTTGGGGAGACATAGAAAGATTCTCTTCTGTCTAGAAAACAGAGATAGAGACAGTGACCTCTCACTGTGAAGTGAAAGGAAAACACAGAGATATCGTGACCTGCCCTGCGAGGCAGAGACAGGCAGACAGACAAACATAGACTTAGACAAAGTGATTCAGCGTGGCCGTGAGAGACGGGGGCGCGGAGAAAGGCGGGATATGGAAGGGGGGAAAGAAAGTCATTTTCCCTGCACTGGATGAGAGTGTGTGGTGGGGGGGGGGGGAGGAGAGAGAGAGAGAGAGAGAGAGAGAGAGAGTGAGAAAGACTGGGAGTGTAAAATGGTGGGAGGAATAGAGGAAGAAGGAGAGGGACCTTATACTGTAAGAAAGGGAGAGAGAAAGGGAGGCAGAGAGATGGAGGGTGACAGAGCTAGAAAGAGCTTGAGTAAAGAGGAGGAGTAAGGAGTTAGTGACAGTAGTGGAAGAGATGGTGGGATGGAGAGAGAGAGAGAGAGAACAAGGTGGAGACGCAGAGGGAGAGACAGTCCTCTGACGATAAACTCATTCATTCCAAACATCGCATAATCACAGGACAAATTCAACTGACCAGAGAATGTTTGGACCCTGCGAGGAAACCGGAAATCCACGGGCACACGAGAACGAAATTAGAAACTTGCTGAGAGAAGAAGTCAAAATTGAACTCCGAACTCCGACGCCCTATAATGTAGTAACATCGCGCTAAATGCAATGCTATATTATTTTCAGCTGCAAATAAATCCTGTATTACAGTATTTGAAAATAACAAGTAATGCTCCTTTGCAAAGAAAACTCTCAAAACAAGAGAGGCTGGTAACCTAAGTGTAGCTGTAATAGAAGTGACCTGATCAGAGTGGGATTGGTTTCCAAAGTGACTGCTGCCAATGAATCTGTATACTGTAATGTTTCATAGCCGTATATCTGACAAGTAAAACCCTTAACAGTGTTGAGGATGAGAGGGATCTTGGGGTCCAACTTCACAGCTCCTTCACAGAAGCTGCACAAGTTGACAGCGTGGTTAAGAGGGCATAGGAATAACTTGCCTTTATTAGTTTTGGCTTTGAATTCCAATATCAGGAAGTTATGTTGCAAGTTATAAACAAATACTAATTTAGCAGCATCTGGAGTATTGTTTACGGCTCTGGACACTATTATAGAAGGATTCGGTGATTTACAGAAGGTGAAGATGAGATTCATCAGGAGGCTGCCTGGATGAATGGGCAACTGCTTTTAGGAAACAAGCCCAAGTTGTTCTCTGGTCGACAGAAGCAGTGGGAGATCGAAAAGAGTTTTGTAACATTATGAGAGGCATAGACAGGGTAGAGAGACTATCTTTTTCCCAGGTTTGAAATGTCTAGGTCCTCATGACATGCATTTAAGAGAGGGGGTAGGTTCAAAGAAAATACGGGGAGTGGGGGGCAGTTCTTTGCACAGCGTCTGGTGGGTGCCTGTAATTGACTGCCTACGGTAGTGCGACAGACAGATTCATTAGAGACTTTTAGCAGACATTTACATATGCACATGAATGTGAGAAAACTGGACGGGTATGGATTAGGATTGGTCAAAAGTCTGTGTGTACGGATTCGGTTTGTAATAAGTTTTGCTTTCAAACTAATTTAATTGTTGCAACACGACGTTGACGGCGGAGGACTTGTGCCTTTGGTCAACAGACTTCGACATCACGCTGTAAGAAAACATACAGTCGAATGTTCTTCTGTACCCCCTGATCATTTATCCCAAGCATCTCTGAAATTTGGAGTTTATGGACGTGGTGATCTCTAAAGAAGATGACTCCTAACGTGCTCCTATATCCCGCAGGAAGACACCTATTGTAATGACAAACTTGTCCATTGTAAACACGGACAGCACCCCTAATGCCCGCATGTTCCTGGGTGTTGAACACAATGCTCTTGCAATACATGCCCCGGCGAAACAATGTGTATTGCCGCTGAAATATCGAAAATGCACAGGAATCGCGTAGTGTCTAATAAGACCTAATTAACATGAATGTTCAGATCGAGGCCGATTCCAGAGCATGCCCGATGAGGAAAGGTTCAGCGAGCTAGCTTTTTATTTGGAGCGAAGGACGATGACATGTGACTTCGAGGAGGTGTATAAGGAATGATACGGAAAGAGTGGACGGCCAAAATCTTTGCTTCAAGGGCAGCAATGGCTAATAGCAGAGGACATCACTTGAAGTTAACTGGAGGGACTTCAGTGGAGATAGCAGAAGTAGATGCTATTTACACACAGAGTGGCAAGAGTTTGGAATGCATTTCCAGTGGTAATATTAGAGGCTCGTACATGAGAGTTATTTAAATGACTCTTACATCAGAAAAAAGATGGAAGAAGATTGAGGGGTATTGTCGTTGAATGCGGGGATAGTTAGATTGGTGTGGATTGACAAATGCCTGAGAAGCAGGAGGCAGCGAGTGGGACTGAAAGGGTCGTTTTCTGGTTAGCTCCCTGTGCCTAGTGGTCTTTCTCAGTGGTCATTATTGGGACTGTTAGCTTTCACATTTGGATTATGGAATTGATGACGTTGTGAGAAAGCTTGCGGGTGATGCGAAGATAGGTGGAGGGACAGCTAGTGATGAGGAAGCAGTGCAATTGCAGGAGGACTTAGACAAACTGAAAAATAGGCAAAATGTTGCAGATTGAATACAGTGCTGGGATATACATGATGAAGAATTTTAGTAAAAGGGATAATAGCGCGGACTATTATCCATGGGAAACTTCAGACGTGCAGAGGGACTTAGGTGTCATGGTCCGGATCGGAGTCCCTTTAAATTTACTTTGTTTATGTCACTATCTGGATCGTTGACTCCCTGTTTCCCTTTGGTTCCCTGTTTTCCCGTGTCTCTCGGGGTTGGCGATTGGAGGCAATTTACTGTCGAATGAACCGGCAGTTTATAGTCTCCGGTATTCAGCCGTTCCGGGCGACAGCGTTAACAAAGTCACCGAAGGTACTGCGAGTCAATGTCATCTGGCCGGAGCAAGCCTAGTCTCCTCCCGAAGCAAGTGCCAGCAAGCGCGTGTTCCTTTGTCAGTGCGGGTCATTCAAAGTAAACCCGCTGGGGGTGAGTCAAGAGCTCGCAGCGGCTTCGAGTGTACTTGGGCCCAGTTATAGTTCTGTCCATTGTTGTGTGGTCTCCGTATCCATGTCGTGCGTCTAAAAGAGGTCCCGGCCCTGTACCCTGGAAGGGTCCTGACCCTGTGTCAAGAACAGTCCCGATTCCGTCCTGTGTCTAAGGAGGATTCCCGGCTCTATGTTTTATGTCCTGTGCCTGAGGCTGTCCCGTGAAAAAGAAGAGTCCTGGCTCCGGAGGCTCCAAGTCCTGGCCCTGGCGGCTCCAAGTACCAAGTGCTGGCCCTGGTGGCTCCAAGTCCCAAGTCCTATCCCTGGCGGTCCGTGATTCCGAGTCCTAGCCCAAAGCCTTTGTCCCAGCCTAGTCAAGCCCTGAGTTTTTTTCTAGTACGCTACTCCTGCTTCTGCTTTGCTCTCCTTGTAACAAGCAATAAACTTAATTTAAGTTAACCTCACCAGATGTGTTGATGTCTTGCATTTGGGTCAACTCCTAGCTCCCCCATTGTGATATTAGGAGTCCTCCTGCAAGACTTCCAAACGGTTAAACCTACAGACTGAGACTGGGGTAAAGAAGGAAAATCAATGTTGTTATATATTGCTCGGGGAGTAGAATATAAAAGCAAGGAAATAATGCCGAGTCTTTATAACACATTAGGCAAACCACAGTTAGAGTATTGTGAAGAGTTTCGGGCCCCATATCTCAGAAATGATGCGTTTTCACACGAAAAATTCCGGAGGAAGTTCACGGGTATGATTCTGGAAATGACTGGGGTTAACATATGAGGAGCATTTACAGCACTTTGTCCTGTACTCACTGGCATTTTGGAGGATGTGGCTAATCCACATTGAAACGCACCCAATGTTGAAAGGACCAGATAGTGTGGATGTGGACAGGACGCTTCCTACGGTGGATGTATCCAGAACTAGAGGGCAGAGCTCAAAGTTGAGCGGCGATCTTTGGGAACAGAGGCAAGGATGATATTTGTTTGCCAGAAAGACGCGAATCTTTGGAATGCTCTGGCAGAGTTTCGGGTAGAGGCCTGTGGATATATTTAAAGCAGCAATAGATTAGGACATCAAAGTATATGGCGAGAAGGCAGGTGTATGTAGTAGGGTGCGATCCCGGATAAACAATGAGGGATCAACCACGGAACAATTTCGATGGATGAATGGCCTCTTTTGTACCTACGTCTTATGGTCTTATGATTGATCGTGGAGAAGGTTAAGTTTTCTGGCACAAAATCGTGGGCGAATGTCTCGTTCTGTGCTGCACTGCTCTCTGTCCGCTGTTTGTATCTCGAAAGTAAACCTCACTCCCATCGCCCAACCCTGGTAAATAATCCATTGAATCGTGCTTGTGAACGTTTTGAGCAGGAAGGTGTTAACTCATCCTGTCTGTTCATTGAGTATAATAAACATAAGCCTCCGTGGATTCCGATCTTCACACCTGAGAATTCTCTCTTTCTATTAATGAGGTGTAACTTCCAGCGATTCAGCCCATTGCAGTAAGGAAAGCAGCGGCTACCATTGGTAAATCAAACAACAGTTCTATAGAAACGGAGAAGAATGATTGGACTCTCGAACTGGGTCAGTTGTAGAAAGATGGAAAGAAATATCTTCTGGGCTTTTGAATATTTGTTTGCCTGTTATTACTGGCTGTCACCAGACGATCGGATCTGGTATGTACTCCTTACAATACAGCCCGTGTATTATCCCATCGTGGCTCTGGTTGCTGTTCCTGGTAAGCCCTCCCATCCATCGCCTGCATGTTGCTTAAATATACAGACATCTCTCTCTCTCTCTCACTGACTGTGTTCTCTGTTTGAAAGTGTAATATTTTCTGAGGTTCTGAATGGACCACGTGGACCTTTTTTTGTGAACTATCCGCAAGACGTGATCTCGATCGCTTCCTCAATGTAAATTCCCCATCTGCCTTAAATCCCACACACTCAGCTCCCATAAATCAGGCTACGCGGTTGAATATCGCATGCTCTTTGAACATGCTTCTCTGAAGAGTCCGGTGTGGAATTAATCAAAACGAGCTGTATGGTAAATTTACAATAGGTCTGCGCTGCCACGGTCACATCAGTTCAGTAAGACTGTATTTGCCTGTTTTCGAAAAGAGTCTGAGATCGGTATCAAGGGTGTTATTGGTAATAACTCCAATTATTCAGGGCGGCAAATGCTACGAAACAAAACAGCTACGCTACCATCGCCCCTTACAGATAATCCCCCCCGTGGAAGTCAAATTTATATCAAGGCTCTAAATCTGACACATGTAGTGCGCTTTGTTTGTATGACAGTTTCGTGTTAAGACGGATAAACATCAGCATGACGGAAGACCAAATGACTTAATTCTGCTCTCACTTCTCGTGGAATGAGCTGGCACAGAAAGTGGTACAGTAACACACAGCGGCGGACCCAATGCCATAATGCACATAGAACGCGGCAACACCGTGTAGTCCGTTCAGTCCACGATATTTTGCCGGCCAGAGAACATCTAGCACCTCGATAGAACAGACCCTATAACTCGCCGTTTTTATCTATTGTTAATATGGACATCTTAAGAGTCACTTCAGTATACCTTTTGGATCAGCCTCTATCAACACTCCTAATCATTTGCTGAGTTCGGACTGAGCTCCAACTGAAGCATTACTCATATTGTCATTACTGCCTTTTACGCTCCTTATGTCATGGGACGATGAAATATTATGTGCAACATGGAGACAGCATGATAAATTAGACAGCACTAGTTATTGCAAGTTAATTTTCATTAATATTATTTCGATTTATTTTATATTATTTAGAGATACAGCATGGCCCAAAGAGAGGTACCCCTCAAAAGACATGTTTAACAATAGCCTAATCAGAGGGCAATTTACAATTACCAATTAACCCAATGACCGGTACGTCTTTAGACGTACGCGTTCACAAGGACGTACAGGTGCATTGCAGAGGACGACGTAAGAGAACCCCGAATCCCACGCCCCGAGCTAGGCTGCCGTTACCCCCACCCCCCCCATGGGAAATCCCAGCTTGAAGTTAAATTTCTATCGAATTGGTACACGGGATTCCGTTTTTGTTTTGTGTCACTGTATACCCAGATAGACCTGTAAATCCTGATTCGTAAATAACCAATCTTATGACCTTGATCGTAACGTGAAGATTAATTGTCCTGTTGCTTTCCTTCCGCACAGTGAACGTGCTGACGATTGTGGTTCTGTCCCGGGGTAGGTGCAGTCTCTCGAGCAGCGTCACTCACTACCTCGTGTCGATGGCAGCGGCGGATCTAATGGTCGTTGTCCTCGACTTGGTCTTGAAGCAGATACCCATGGCCTTTCGGGAACAGTTCAGCTTCCTGTTGGCCGTCCATGTGTGTAACATTCACGCCGTCCTGCTCTACGCCGCCACCGACTGTTCTGTGTGGTTCACGGTCGCTTTCACCTTTGATCGATTCGTGCACATTTGTTGTCAGAAGCTGAGAACAAAATACTGTTCCGGTCGAACGGCGGCTGTGATTCTGGGGTCAGTGATAGTGCTGAGCTGCTTAAAAAATATTTTCTGGTATTTTATGTTCACAGGCGAATAACAACTGGACTATGCACCCTGGTTTTGTAGGGAAAGAGACGGTGTTCTGCGCTCACCAGTCTGGGCAGTGATTGAATGCCTCCATTTTTTCCTCACCCCGGGAGTTCCATTTTGTCTTATCTTGCTGCTCAATGTCTTTACGACTAGACACGTACTCGTGATCAGCAGAGCCCGAAGAAGGCTGCGGTCCTCCAGCACCGGGGAGAACATCAGAGACCCAGAGATGGAGTGCAGGAGGAAGTCTCTCGTTCTACTGCTTGTTATATCAGGCAATTTCATCCTGTTTTGGGGCGTTTATATGATATACAACATATGGGGCAGAATGTATGACCTGGGATACCAATCCTCATTCCCACCTAGTTCTCTCCAAGAGCTAGGCTTCATGCTGCAGCTCCTCAGTTGCTGCACCAACACTGCTCTTTATGCCGTCACTCAGACTAAGTTCAGAGAGCAGCTGAAGAAGACGGCGAAAGTCCCATTTACTCTTCTTGCAAACTTCCTTTCATGATGAGATCAGATGTAGAATTTGCTCCGCGCCATTCCAAACATTCAGCGGGGTTCGTGCCCTCCGATGATACCATATGATGTAGGGGTAGACGTACGCCATTCTATGCATCGTGTCTTCTCGCCTATTCCATCATGAATATTATTCCACTTAACCCCATTATCCTCACTTCTTTCCGTATACTTTGATGCCCTGAGAAATTAAGAACCGAACAACCTCCACATGAAATCTACTCAGTGAATTGGTCTCCACAGCCGATTGTGTCAATCCACAGATTCAGCACCCTCTGGCTAAAGAGATTCCTCCTTAACTCTGTTCTTAGTAGATCTCCCTCAATTCTGAGGTTGTGTCCTTTGGTCCTTCTCAGCCACGATAGGAAACCGTCCTCTCCCCGTCCTCTCCAGGCCTTTCAATATGCGACAGGTTTCAACTGCAGCGAGAACAGGCTCAGCCCTATCAAAATATTCTCATACGTTAATCATTTCATTCCATTTGTATTCGGCTCCTCTCCAAATGCGTTTGTTACCGATTTAACCCCAGGTTAACCTTCAGGCAATCCTGCATGAAAACTCCCAAGTCAATTTCCACCTTCCATTTTTGTTTCTTTTCCCCGGTATGGAAAATGGACTACGCCTTTATTTGTTAAGTTTCTTAAGACACCTTACATTTGACATCGGCCAGAGAAATCGGGTTACTTAGTTAAAATAAAGCATCCCTCCGCAAAAGATTTTACTCAGTAAAACATATTTAAACAATCTGCCAGATTTTCCTGATGTGACCTCAGGATCCTATCTCTATGTTTCATTCAGTACTTGGAAATTTTCCAGAATCTCAATTAATTACCCGGTTGAAAGGAAAAAAGAATGTTCGCCATCCTGCCACTTTATTAGGCACTCCTGTACACCTACTCGGTCATGTAGATATCTAATCAGCTAATCATGTGGGGTCAACGCAGTCCATAAAAAGATGTGGAAATAGTCAAGAGTTTCAAAGCACACAACAGAAATAGGAAGAAATGTGATCTTAGTAACTTTCACTGTGGAATGATTGTTCGTGCCAGACAGGGAGGTTTGTGTATTTCAGAGAAGGCTGACATCCTGGGATATTCAGGAACAACAGTCTCTACTATTTACCGTGAATAATACGGAATAAAAATATACAGTGACGGCGATTCTTTATGAGTGAGGACAGGGCAGAAAGCGAAAATAACTCAACCGACCACGTGTAACAACAGTTGTGTGCAGAACAACCCCTCAAGAAGCCAAACCGCCCACGGGGGTTTGCTGTAACCCAGGTACGAGCAGTTGCTGCAAGCCAACACAAGGCAGAGAAGGGACTCCATCTGGATCGATTTCTCCAGCAGCAGGGAGCCATCGTCTCGGTCGGAATGGGGCTGAATCCGGCTAGCTGTCTGTATTCGGCAGGTCAGCTCGGTGCGAAAACCCCGCACCTGTGGAGATAAGGAACGTTAGATCTGAAGTGTTGGGGAGAAGGAGGGGCCAGAAAGATAAAGCTGATGGAGTACTACGAACGGTCGACTGCGAGAAGGACTTGGCGTGCAGGCGTTGGAACGGGAGAAAGGGGAGAGTATGGGAGTAGAGAGGGAAGGGACAGACGACGTTGAGAGTGGAGAGAAGGGTGATTGTTAGGGGCTGTGAAGGGAAGGTAAGCGGGGAGGAGGGCCGGGTAGTGAGGTAGATAGATGGGAGGTGTTGGATGGAGTTGGAAAAGGTGGCCAGGAGGGATGAGTGGGTACGGAAATGTTTGCTGAGGAGTATAGGTGTAAGTGATAGTACATGAAGGCCGTGGTGTGAGAAGGGGAGTGGTGACCTCTCCTAGGAGAGGACAAAGGCGAAGCCTCGTTGTCAAGAAAGGGTGGGTTTGGGCGGGTATGTGGGAGAGCGGGGGAAGGGCTAGACCGGTGCAGGCGAATGAAGAAACCGAGAGGGGGATGAGGAGACCGGTAAGGCCACGTGAAGGAGGAGACGCAACAAATAAAGTGGCCAAATGAGTGCATCCTGGCTTCTCAATGTAATTTGTAGTTTAGGATTAAGAATCCGATCGAGACTGAGATAACTATCCTTTCTGCTCATGTTGTGCGTTACTTCCTACTAACTGTACTCTCACCCACCAACTAACTCCTCCCACGTTTCTTCTCTTACCTCCCCCTCAGTTATGCTTCTTTTCCGCTCCCCTTCTTTTCAATACCCTCTCTCCTCAGGATTCTTTCCCCAGCTGCACCCGGCATTCTCTGTCTCCACGCCACTTCTCTTAACCCACCTTCCTCCTCACCCCCCCGAACCACTACTCCCTACTGCACACCTCTCCCGTCGTTTTACCCTTACTAGATAGTTTCGTTTCTCAGTCCCCTTCCTGAATACGTTGCCTCCACACTTTCAGCATCCTTCTGAAACTTGATGCGTTCCCCTCTCTTTTCCAGGCACTGTTCTCCCATTCTATCCATCCACCCTCGCCGCCCCTATCTCGTGTCATGCACTTTCTTTTCCTGTGCACCAAAGCTCTCTTCCGTCCTCTTTCCGCTCTCCTACTTTTCTCCTCCTGTTTACACAACCCTCCTGCTCCACCAGTCTTTGCCCCTTTCTGCCTTCTTTTGCTTTCGCGACATTACCCCAACCCCTAACGCCCTTCACCTTGCAGAGGGCAGCCTAGGGTCAAGAGGCAGCGCCGTAAGGTGATATCCGAAAAAAAACCCCACGCCAACACTTGTACCCTCGTGCACTCCCTTCGATAAATATCAACAAATTACATCTCCCGGCACATTCATATTTGTGCAATGATAAGATTCGAATATGATGTTCTCACAATGCTTATTCGTCAATCGAAAACTGTTTGCGTGACGGTTTTTTTTTCGGGGGAGGCGGTTAATGCACAGGTAGCGACACCACGGTCCTTGAGGGATCAAGGTCGTGTACATTGACATGGAGTGCAAGACGACCTGGACCCTTCCCGCTGCAGCCTTCCTCCACTTTCACTGCTTTTGCGACGTATAATCTTCCGTCAGTTCCACCGCTGAGGTCTTGATTGAATCTCTCTTTTTCTGGATCCTGCCCCTTCGCCTCACCGACATGTGTACCCGAGTACCAGACAACATCCACCTCGGTATCTCAGGAACTCATAACCATCTACACTACGACAAGGTTACAATCGTTTCAAAAAGATTATTATCTTGTGTACCACCACAACAAACCCTCACCTCCATACACCGACGAAGCTACTCCCACCAATATCCGCAATCCCAATTCATTGACCTCGAGATTACTAGGTTACTAAGTGGAGGGGCAAACCAGCGCTAATTCCTGGCCAAAGATCATCGCATCATCTGAAGGGGAAAATCAGCTCGTTTCCTACTCCTAACTCCCGTCCAGTGACTCCCGTGTTCGGGAAAGAGGGACTGGATCACTAAAGGTTGCTGTTCCCTACTCCTGACCACTGAAGACCATGTTAGGAAAGGCTGCGAGGGATTCTGCTCGGATGCCCCCTTTCAATCTCCCTTCAATTTGTTAAGGGTAATTCAGCCTGGGTTCCTGTCACGGTACACCAGAAATTTAGAAGTGAAGGGGTTAATCAGCCAGGGCGCATGTTTCTGAACTGCTGACGCTCGGAATCACGAACAAAGATCGATTCAGCAGCGAACCCTGCTGGTACCTCGATTAGGGAGTCCTGAAGCTATGGCACCAGGAAATCAGAACAGAATTATGCTGTTTGGCCCGGGCCGGAGCACTTCAATGTTTCAAGAAAGGAGATTTATAATCGTTCTCAATCCCATTCTCCGTCCTTCTCCCATTAACTTTTGACGCCCTGACTAATCAGAAACCACAATCTCCACTTTGAAGTTACCCAATGACTTGGTCTCCACAGCCGTCTGCGGCTGCGAATATCACACGTTCGGCACCCTGTGACTTAGAGAATTACTCTTCATCTCTGTTGTAAATAGGCGCCCTTCTTTTATGAGTCTGTACACTCTGGTGCTGCACTCACTCAGATTTGAAAACATCTTCTTCATTCAATCCACGCCTTTAAATATTCGATTCCTGTTGCATTCCATCTGCTCGTCTACAAGTAGTTCTGGTTCGGGAAGCGCGGGTAGAGTGGATCAAGTAACCATTCTGCTTTGCTCCTGATCTTTGTCCTCTGTCCTCTGGTTCAATGGGAGAGAGTGGAGAGAGTGAGCAATGTGAAGTTCCTGGGTGTCAAGATCTCTGAGGATCTAAACTGGTCCCAACATATTGATGAGGAATTACAGCGCCTATACTTCATTAGGAGTATGAAGAGATTTGGCACGTCAATGAATACACTTAAAAACGTCCATAGATGTACTGTGGAGAGCATTTCTGACAGGCTGCATCACTGTCTGGTGTGGAGGTGGGGGAGGAGTTAATACTGCACAGGACCGAAAGAAGCTGCAGAAGACTGTAAATCTAGTCAGCTCCATCTTGGGTACTAGCCTACAAAGTACCCATGACATCTTCAGGGAGCTGTGTCTCGGTAAGGAAGCGTTGTTAAGGACCTCCATTTTCTCACTGATATCATCAGGTAGGAGGAACGGAAGGCTGAAGGCACGCACTCAGCGATTCAAATACAGCTTCTTCCCCTCTGCCATCTGATTCCTAAATGGACATTGAACCCTTGGACACTACCTGACTTTTTTAATGTACAGTTTTTCTGCTTTTGCACGTTTTTTAATCTGTTCTACACATGTATACTGCAATTTATTTATTTATTTATTTATATTGTTTTCCCTGTTACATTCTGTATCGTAATGAACTGCTGCTGGTAAATTAAATTTCGCGTCACATGCCAGTGATAATAAACCTGATTCTGATTCTGAGGAGCTGCATCACTCCTCGCCTTTGCGCCTCTACCTGTGCACACCCTTCTGACTTCGGCTGGGGTTATGCAAAAATGGTTCTTGCGCCTGAATTCACAGGTGTGACCAATGGTGCAGTGGGATATAGTGGGAATATGTATTAAATGCTCCCAATGTCTTTCCTCTCAAATAATCTCTGATAACGCAGTCCAACTCATGGTCTTCGATACCAAGTCCGGCGAATCGTTTTCTACTTCCAGAGAACTGCCAAATGTTGGTTGCTGGCGTCTTGAAACCAATCACGCGAAGATAGAGCATTTCAGCAAGGGTTAACAACTCATCTAGAAGAAGCAAAACCCCTACCATCGAATGACTATGCCCACACATTGTAAAGACTTGGGAATAAACTCCGATGATGAATTCGCAGAGTCAAAGGGTATCGGCCTCTGCATGCCTTTGGGTGCATCGGTTGCGTGGTGAGGGGGAATCTGCTGCATGGGAACGTCCTTCTTTCCATATCGTACCTCCCTGTCTTGAGATTCCAACCATGGCCTACCAGAGCAACAGAAAGCTTTGCATCAGCCCACTTATGGCCCCTGATCACTGTACGGAGATTTTAATATTTTCCACGCAGACCGAAATGATCGTTACCTTCATTGTTGGACAGCTGCAGCAGATCCCTCCCCTTCCCTCACCTGCTAAAGGACGACATCGGAAACTGGAAAGATCAGAATGTGATTCTCTTGATCGGGAAGGAGTGCGCGGAGCATCAAGGGACTGCACATGCAGTATGTCTCTGTCTATGTTGCTTTGCAACGATGTTAAAATTGCCTGTCGTCGGATAGAACCTGCAGACACAGCCTGAGATCCGCTGAACACCGAGTAACATCGTCAATCATAACGGACTGCTACCCTCAGCGTGACTGAAACGGAGGCGATAACTTCACACACCCCAACACGGAGCGGCTCCCATAGCCTATACGTCACTTTCTCGGACTATTCATCTCATGTTCTCTACAGTTAAGGCTAAATTATTTATTGTTATTATTTGTTTGTTTTTTTATTTGTTCAATTTGCTGGTTGCATTGGTTGTTTAATCCTCTTATTGTGGGCGGGTTTTCATTGATCTCTAGTGTTTCTTTGCACTTACTGTGAATGCACGCAAAAAAATAAATCTGACGGGCGTATATGGTGACATACATGTAGTGAAAATAAATTTACTTAAAAGTTTCAACTTGAACTTTGAAGTTTGTCCACCTTCCAACACTGACCCGCAGCTGAATTTCTCATGTAATGAAGCCAAAAACAGCGTCAGCATTTTCGTGCGTCTGGAGGTGCATGATCATAAATATCAACTGAAGAAATAAAGGCGGAAACTAATGTCCTATCCCTTATCCACCACCGTCTGCGCACTCTCTCAGAAGCCAAGCGTTCTGCAACTACCGCCTTCGACCGTCTGTGAAGACAGAGAGACACACGGAGGCATCGTGACCCTCCACTGGCAGCCAGCCCTGGAGGATGAGTGGGAGAAAGGCGGGACAGAAAGAGAAATGTGAAGGGAGTGAGGAGAGGGATATTGCACTGTATGCGAGGATGCGAGGGAAATAGAGGTGGGGGGAGGGAAGAGAGAAGGGAGTAGAGAGAGAGAGAGAGAGAGAGAGAGAGAGAGAGAGAGGCGGGCAAAAGTTGGGTAAGGGGGATTTTCCCTGCACTGGATGAAAGAGAGAGAGCGAGAGCGTGTATGAAGTGTGGAAAACGGTGCAGTGAAGAGAGGGTCCTTAGTCAGCAAGCGAAGTAGCGACAGAGAGAGTGGGAAAGTGAGGGAGGGATAGAGAGAGAGAAGAGCGGAAAGTGGCGGGGAGTGAAAGAGGGAGTGAAAGAGAATAAATGACACCATTGGAAGAGAGGGAGAAGGAGAGGTAAGTGGGGACTGAGAGAGAGGGGGCGGGAGATAGAAAGCGAGGGAGTGAAAGAGATGAAGGGAGAAGGAGAGAAAGGGGGAAAGAGGAAGAGAGAGCAAGTAAACTGCACTAGAAGACAGGGAGCTGGGGAGATATGTGTGACGGAGAAGGACCCGAGTGATCTGCTTCCCAATTGTACCAGCCACTGATATTTACTATTTGATATAAATGACAGAAGCAAATTGATTATTGACATTGATTGACTTGGCTGTTGATTTATATTTTTAGAGATACCCCGCGGAACGGGTCCCTTTGGCCCACAGAGACGCGCTCTCCAATAACCCATCGATTCTAAACTTAGCGTTATCATAAGTCAATTAAGTGACCTACCAAGCCTAACATCTTTCGAAAACACAAAATAATCTGCAGATGCTGGGGTCAAAACAACACTCACAACATGCTGGAGGAACTCAGCAGGTTGGGCAGCATCCGTGGAAAAGATCGGTCGACGTTTCGGGCCGGAACCCTTCGTCTAAACTAGTTTAGGTTGGGCAATTTTAACATTGGTTTCTTTCGTTTTCTTGTTTTCTGGCTGCCTGAAAGCAGAAGAATTTCAAGGTTGTATTATTTTTACATCATTTGACAATAAATCTACTTCGAACACTGAAGTTTGTCTTTCATTCCGAACTTAGATATTTGCAAAACCTTAAAGAGATACCCAGTTGAAAACAGTAAATATTCGCCATCCGGAAACAGTATCAGATGCTCCAGTACACCTGCTCGTAAATGCAAAATCTTATCAGCCAATCATGTGGCAGCACAGCAATGCATAAAATCACACAGAGGTTCAGTTGTTTTTCAAACCGGTCGTCAGAATGGAGAACAAATGTGGTCTAAGTAACTTTGACAGTGGAATGACTGTTGTTGCCTGACTGGGTGGTCCGAGTATCTCCAGAACTGCTAATCCCCGCGACCTCCACGCACAACGGTCTCTAAACTTTATAGAGAACAGCGCGGAAAGCAAACGAAAATAAACTATATCCAGAGAGCCGCAGTTCTGTGGGCAAAAACGCCTATTAACGAGAAAGGACAGCTGGACAAATCAGTGGACAAAGTTGGAAAGAGAAATAAAGACATTGCAGATAGGGAGGGACCACGTTGAGTGCGGGGAAATAGGGTGAGAGATTAAAGGCTGATGAGATGGTACGGTGATCGGATACGGTGGCGATAGTGGTGCTGTGAAGAGGAAGTGTTAGAGTTCATGGTGTGGAGTGAAGCCAGTTAACAGTACAGCGTGTATGAGGGAGACTGCATGATACGTTGAGTGGTATTATGCGTCGCAACGCGTTACAACAGTGGTGGGCAGAAGAGCGTGCCTGAAGCACAACACGTCCAACCTTCATACAGATAGGCTACAGCAGCAGATGACCACTAATATACATCTGGTGGCCCCATTATTAGGCGCAGAATGTGTGGAATAACGTGGCCACTGTGTGTATACTGACTGTAAGCGTCTTGGTACGCTGTAAAGTAGCTCAGGGTTCAGTGGTAGATCGGTTGAGAGAGCTCTCCTCTCTGCTCACTTCTTCGTCTCTTCGTTTTCTTTCTCAGCACACCAACAATCCTCCCCCGCTCAGTCCTATACTATTCCTCTCATCTCTTCTTCCCTCCGCTCCCACGGCACACTTACAATCATCCTATATACCCTCTCTGCTCTGGATATTCTCCTGAACGTTCCCGCCATTCTCTATCTCCACTCCCCTCTGCCGCATTTACAATTTCTACCACTCCTTTCTTCTCTACTCATCCGACATACCCCTCCCCACCACCACTCCTCTCACGTCTGCCTTCCCCTAATATATACCCTCGCTCCCCTGTTTCTTTGCTGACAACACTGCCTGAATAATCTCAGCATCCCTCTGTCACCTTGATGTACTCCTCTCTCTCCTCCGCCGACTCTTCTCTGCCTACTGCATCCTCTTTCCTTCTCCTTGCACACCCACCTCACATTGTCTTGCAGAGGGTCGGAGAGATGCTCTTTGTCCCGGGATGTTCCGTCAGGATGACAAACGGTAAATCCCGTGACTAAGGACACCGGGAAATGAGTGACCACTTTTGCAATTTATTCCGCGGGTTCCCCAAACCGATAACAGTACGCCTGGGGTTAAAGGGCAGAACGATGAATTGAGATCCGAGCTATCGTTGCTCCCCTTGATATACCTCAGCACCTCATATATACAGTTGTGCACAGACTGGAGTCAAATGCGATGCTCTCACAATGTTAATTCTTTCATATAAAGCACCTGGGTCTGATTCTTTTAACGTGGGGAAGCTGATGAACAGGCAGCCATCGCACGGTCCTTGACATTTCGGGATACTTACATATTTCGTATTAACCCACGTTTTGTATTGCATTCTGCTGCTCTGTTTTTTATTCATCAAGCCTTTTTTTGTGTTTAATGTTCTGCACTTCTCTCATCCAAAATTCTAACATTTGAACCAATTATTTTTGCGTTACTGAGGAAGGTGCGTATAACGTCAATTCATCCAAGTATAAGGTGTGTTAAGATGCAATTAATTTCGTCTTTTCTGATTTGATGCACTATTTCCGTCGTATTCAGTGAATTAGAGAACTGGTTTAAAGGCAAAGAGAAGTCTCGAAAATGGCTCGACTTATTTTGATAAAAGTGATCTTTTTTGATTGTTAACAGATAAGGTGCTTATATAATGCCAAATGCTTCATCAGATGTTGAAGGAATTTTGGAATTAATTGGTATATTTTATAGATATTAAGAACCTCTAGTGTGGTTCGTGGACAAGTGGTTAAGGCATTGGACTAGCGATCTGAAGGTCGTGAGTTCGAGCCTCAGGCGAGGCAGCGTGTTGTGTCCTTGAGCAAGGCACTTAATCACACAGTGCTCTGCGATGACACTGGTGTCAAGCTGTATGGATCCCTTCCCTTGGACAACATCGGAGTCGTGGAGAGGGGAGACCTGCTGCTGGTCTCCTTGCCCAGGCCTGCGCACAGGAGAGTGAAGACTTTCCAGGCGCAGATCCATCGTCTCGCTAGACTAACGATGCCTTAAGAACCTCTATTGCCCATGATTGCTGGACAGAGTCAAAGGAGATTTGGTCATCAATATAGTAACATGAAAGATTTTTTGCCAGGCTTGATTTAGGATTACAGAATCTATCATTACTTATTCTTCATGTCGTTTCATCTCTTTATAGCATCCCTCCCGACAAGAAACAAGAAATAAGACGGAATTTTGATGGATCGTTCATGATTTCCTCGAGGTTAAATATTTTTTCCTTCAATCAAAACTTTTTCATGATTTAAACAAAACTGTTAATATCCATTCATATGTACTAATAAGATTTCGTCTTTGAATTCAGCATATGGCTGGTGTTTTTCACTTATTGACTTCAACTTCTATTAGTTGCTAGAAGCGAACAAGTAAAACTCAACTCCTTGAGACTATCTCAAAGATAAAGATGAATACAATGTACTGCTGGGGCAAAGCAACGAATTTTATGACGTATATCACCGATATTAATCCTGATTATGTTTTTAATGTTCACAACATTTCGATCACGTCCCAGTCGTGTCCCTGAAGCGCCAGCATTAACATGATAGACAGAAGGAATTGTTTCAGTAATTATTTCATACTAGAATGTAGCCAATGAGCCGGGTTGTTTTCTTCTGCCACCTACAGGCCGGTATGTAAACACCAATGGCTTTGAACGGAAAATCCTACAAAAGGCAATGGATTCGGCCTAGTACATCACGGATGTAGCCATCACAACCATTGAGCATATCTACATGTAAAGCTGCTGTAGGAAAGTAGTATCCCTCATCAGGGATCCCCACCACGCAGGTCATGCTCTCTTCTCGTTGCTTCCATCAGCTATAATCTACAAGAGACTCAGGACTCACACAGCAGGTTCAACAATAGGTACTACATCATAACCATCAGGCTCTTGAATAAAATTGGATAATTACATTCACTTGTCCATCTATTAAGATGTTACCACAACCAGTTATCTCACTTTAAGGTTTCTTCATCTTGTTATTTCAAGTTCTCGTTATTTGTTGATATTTATTTCTATTTGTATGTGCGCAGTTTGTTGCCATTTGCCTTTTGCGATCTTTCATTCCTCTTTTCACAATTGCTATTCTATAGATTTGCTGAGCGTGGCGGCAGGGAAATGGATTTCAGGGTTATATGTGATGACATATGCATAGTCTGATGATATTAACTGATATTAACGTCGCAATCCAGTTTGAGTGACTGTCTACCATGATGATTCAGAGATACTTGATTTGCGTTTCCCCATTATCCCGGCAACATGCTGATTTGTATCTATCTATTAATATATCGACCTATCAATCCATCTTTATATCTGCCTAACTGTCTGTCTGCTTTTCTGACTGTCTATCGATCTATATATCTATCTATCAACTTTTTAACTTAGCTATTTATTTGATTATTTATTTATCTACATATTTATTATTTAGTTAGAATTTGAAACTTAGTTGTTTTTCATACTTTGTTAGTGTGCGACTTTGCATAGATTTTATTGTGTTTCTTTGCATTTATTCTCAACGCCTTCATGTAACTGAATCTCGGGATTGTAAATAGGTACTTTGAATATAAATGTACTTTGAATTTGGACTGGGTGGCTTACCTGACTTTGCCCCGTTTACTCCGGAGTGGCTCAGAGACTTTGGCATACGTGTCCCTACCCATATTGAAGTTAATGTTGCAATTCACTTGTTGTGTACCTCTCCTGCTGTGTCTCAAGTTCATGATACTCTTATTGACTGTACCAACTATTTAGCACTCCATGTATTCCTTCCTATGTGTCACAGCTTTCTGAAGTGGGCATTAATTCACTAGCTGAGGATGTGCGCCGTGGGATTTTGTTTCCCCTGTTTAAGCCCAATGTATGAACGTCATACGAACATAAAGCACCGGAACAGAATTAGGCCATTCGGCCCATCGTCTGCGCCACCATTCCATTCCATCATGGTGGATTTGTTATCCCAACCTCATTATTCTGCCTCCTACGCGTAATCCTTGACACACGGAATGATGAAGAACCGTCAACTTCTCCCTTAAGTAAAAGCTATCACTTGGCTACACAACCGACCGTGTATATAAATGGTTAAATTACAAGCAGCTTTTGATGACTCTGTGCCTGTACTTTCTGAAATTTATAAAATTGGGGCGGTGGAGAGGAGCTGGAATCACATTGACCTTAACCAGGAGGTGGTGAATCTGTGTAATTAATTCCCACTTGGAAGGCAAATCTTGGGTTGTATTTTCAGCGAAGACTGATAAGTTGTTGATTAGTAAGGGTGTTACCGGTTATGGGGAGGAAAAACAGAGAACAGGGTGGGGATGATAATAGATCAGCTCTGATGGAAAGGCGTGAAAAACTCAATACGCCGAAGGCCTAATTCTGCTTCGCTATCTTCTGGTCAGATGATGAATTGAGCTCCTGTCACATGATTAACTGATCGGATTAACGAACTGATCTGTAGGTGTACCTAATAAAGTGGCCAGTGCTTGTATATATACACTACATGAATACAAAGAATACATAATGTACATTCTATACATATAATATATGAGTATGATTTAAATAATCAAGCCATGTATCTTCATATCGTTGTTCGGCATTACAGGGTCGGTAAAGAGAATTGTAAATGTTGAATATTGAATATTGAAGTTCAAATGTTTCTACAATACCTTCCCTACAACCCCCACCCTCACCAAAATCACCAGAAAGCGACCATTGCAGCTGCTTCCTAATTGACGAGAGTACTCCGATTGGGATGTTACCAAATCTGTTTGCTCTTTAGCTGCTCGCACTACTAATTGTGACGTCAGTCATTGTGTTTGTTCACTGACTGTATCTTAAGTTAATAACATTCTAGTTATTGAATTGTAAACAACATGAATTTATTTAAATGAATTTCGCGGTTGAACGTCAGGTGTGTGAAGGACTCCTTCGGAAATCGACAACAGGTCGATTGGTGTGAGGAACGGGTCTCGCATACCCTCGCGCAAAATGCACACTCCTCCCAGAGGCCTGGTGTACGCAATTTACTACACGGCTCTTGCAGTGATCGCGGTTCCAGGTAAAGCATTTCTTACGATTTTAACATCTGGGGTCTTATGTCTTATGCTCTGATGATATTTATGAGTTGAATAGCTGCCGCATGATTCGCTGAGCAGATATTTGCATCAAAGAACAAGTCTACAGATGTACCTGATAAAGTGGAGACTGAGTGTTTTTGTACAAAATATGTATAACACGAATGCATGACATACATTAGGTACACAGTGAATACACACAAAATGCTTGAGGAACTCAGCAGGCCGGGAGCATCTATGGCAAAAAAGTACAGTGGACGTTTCTGTCCGAGACTCTTCTGCAGTAAATTGTTTATTTATTTACCTACTTACTTATCAAGTTTGTATTTGCACAATCTGTTGCCTTTTACCCCTTGGTTGTTTTTCAGTCTTTGTTCATGTGCAGTTTTCCTTGATTCTGTTGTGTTTTTTTTTTGCATTTACCGTGGACGCCCAGAACGAAAATCACTCTTGGTGTTGTAAATGGGCTCTTTTAACTTTGACTGGGTGGCTTACCGGAGGTTGCTCCGTTTACTTCCGAATGTCCCACGCGTCTCTGAACCTTTACCATGCTAGAACCTGCCCAAATTCATGTTAACGTCGCAATTCACTTGTTGTGTACTCTCCTGCTGTTTCTGCGGGTCATGGTACTCTTGTTGACGACGCCAGCTGCATTATTAACCTGCGTTGAACACTCCATGTTATCTTCCCTCTGTGTCTAGCTCTCTGAAACCCGCATGAATTCATTAGCTGAGGAAGTATGCGCAGGTGTTTTGCCGCATGTATGAATGTCATAAGAACATACGGCTGCGGAGCAGAAATAAACCAATCGGCTCATCGTTTGCTCCGTCATTCCATCATGGCTGATTTGTTATCCTAACCCCATCCTCCAGTCTTCTACACGTTATCCTTGACACATTGTTTGATGAAGAACCGATCAACCTCCGCCTTAAATATGCCCAATGGTTTGGCTCCACAGACATCTATGTCCTCTGTTCCTTCTTTCCCTCCAGAACTACCGAAAGGACTCGGCCCGAAACGGCGACAGTAATTTTTTCCCCATAGATGCTGCTAGGCGTGCAGAATTCCAACAACACTTTTTATGTGTGCTCGGTGGTTTTTCAGCATCGCAGATTTTCTCGTTTGTGATTTTATACGCAGTACTGTGCAAAAGTCTTCAGCACATACTCTAGGGTGTCTAAGCCTCTTGCAGAGTACTGTATCTACTAAATCCTTACCAATATTTACAGAGTCTTAAGACTCGCAGATATTGCTGTTTCAACAGCACGTAGAGATGGAGATGTCTTTCCACCATATGTTTCACATCAAATCAAAATTAACCCACGAAGGAAATGACATTAAAAATTATAACTTACAGTCCAGTGCAAACCTCAGAGGCACAACACATATTAGAATGCATAAGTCTGACTTATACATTGAATAATATAAATTCATACCGCTGTGTTCGGCATGGCAAGATCGATAAGAACGGTATGACAATGTGTAGGGCGTAGGGAATTGTAAGTGTGTTCGAACTGCATTAGTTCAGGTAGTTAACTGGACAACGTTCTTGACACACTAAACGTGCAGCAAATATCTGGCAGATAATAAAGCAATGAAAATACATTTTTAGATGTTGCGATTACGCTACCGCATCTGCAACAAGGGTGACTGAGTATTTACCACTATCTTTACCTCACTGAATTAATGTTTGATCCAATTTTTAAAAACATTTCATGCAATGATATCGCCTTATTTTGGACCATGGCCGATAGTTCGTACAGTGGGTTAACTGAAGAGCAAATATTCTCTGCATTACGTAGACACGAAAATTGACACTTCTCTGAGTGCACGGGTATAACCCATAGTTATTTCAGTTGCTATCGCCTTCCTGTCAGCTTGATCGGTCTGGCAATTTTCCCCTGTCCTCTCTCATTGACATGATGTTTTGTCCGCAAAACTGACGCTCACTGGATCTTTTATTTGTTTGTAGTTTTAGCGACTTATTTGTGGGAAAATCCCTGAAGATCAGTAGCTTCTGAGATACAGAAACCAACCCGTCTGTCACCAACAATAATTTTACGGTCAAGGTCATTGAGATCATTTTTGGTCTGAACAACAATTGAACGTCTTGACCAGGGGTGTCCATCCTGTTTTACGCCATTTTCCCTAACACTATCCGAGGGGTCCGAAGACCCTAGGTTGGGAAATCTTCGTCCTGAAAATGTCTGCCTCCATTTGTGCATTGAGTTGCTGCCAAATTAGTAGCGGATCAGATTTTCGCATCAATGAGCAGGTGTCCAGGTGTGCAAGTGTACGTAACAACTTGGCCTCATACCAGGACGGGACTATCTCCATTGTAGAGCATCTATAGAAGTTAATCAAACATTTTTGATGACAGGCAGGAACTATACAAACTTCAGAATTACTTCTGCTGCAAGTGTGATCTGTCAGCAATCTCCAATTGTTTTTCCTCACAGTTAATATAGTGGCCATTGTGATCCTGTCCCGAGGAAAATGTGGTCTTTCAAGATGTATCAGCCGGTACCTCGTGTCCATGGTGGCGACGGATCTTCTGGTAATTCTCACCGCCGTGATATTAAACCGGATTCCCGCTATTTATTTTCCAGGTAGTTTCCTCTCCATCACTCCCGTGTGCAGTTTCAGCATTGCCTTAATTTACGCCGCTAGGGACAGTTCGGTTTGGTTAACCGTCACGTTCACGTTTGACCGATATGTAGCCATCTGTTGGCAGAAACTCAAAGCAAAGTATTGCACCCACAGAACCGCTGGCATTGTTGTCTCTACCGTCTGTACTTTGGGCTGCGTGATCAACATTCCCTGGTACTTTTTGCACGAACCTATCTACGTCATTGATAACGTGTCCTGGTATTGCAAACGGGCGGGTATCCTTTCTTCTCTTCTGCTATGGAAAATATTTGATTGGACCGATCGCGCTCTGGCCCCTTGCCTCCCGTTCCTGCTTATTCTGACGCTCAACGCGCTCACGGTCAGGCACATTCTGGCAGCCAGTCGGGCCCGTAGGAGACTCCGCAGTTGCCCTTCGGGAGAGAGACAGAGCGACCCGGAGATGGAAAACCGCAGGAAGTCGATCGTCCTGCTCTTTGCAGTCTCCAGTTGTTTCATCCTTCTGTGGATGCCGTATGTTGTCCACTTCTTGCTCGTGCGATTTCAAATTGGTCATACAATTAATGGCTACAGCGACCCTAGATTTATCCTGATGGAAAGTGCCAACATGTTTCAGATGCTGAGCTGCTGCACAAACACGTTTATCTACGCAGTGACTCAAAAAAAATTCCGGGAGGAACTGAAGCTTCTCGTGAAATTTCCGCTGAACGCTTCACACCCAACAGCTCCGTTACGGAAGGAACAGATTCCCGCAAAAAAATGAGCAAGTCGTTCCGTTTAGTCACAAATAAATTTTGCTCAAAACTCCAGACATAATTATACACTACCCCGCTTTTTTGTATTGGAAACTATGTTTTAATATAAAGATTAGTCTAATAGTCTGTTTTATCGGTTGCAGGAGAATTAGATGATAATGACTTCCCACTACTCCCACTCTCGGCTTGCCGCAGGAATCGCTCTCTTCGGCACTTTCAAGTGCATTCGTCCCACCCAACTTGTCTCCCTTCTGACACATCCTTGCTAGTGAAAGAAGGGTTACACCTGCCCATTCACCCACTCTTACACCACTATTTGTCCGCAAAATTCTTCTGGGTTAGGCGACACAGCACGGGGGTGTCCTTTGGAGTCATCTACTGTATCCTGCTGCGGCCTATTGTGCATCGGTGAGACCCGATGTTGGCTGGGTGTCTTTAGCTGTGTTTGCAATAAGCAGGGCTCCCCTCTGGCCTCCATTCCTATTCCAACATCTCTACCCATATCTTCCTTGCTTCCACGATGAGACCGCTCTCACGTTGGTAGAGGAACAACTGATATTTTGTTTGGATAGCTTCTAGCCTGAAGGTGTGAACATCGATTGCTCTAAGGTCCGGTGATCTACCTCCCTCCCCTTCTCTCATCCACAATTTCCTAACAGAGTGCCCCTCTTACATCCTTTCTTTTCCCCGCCTTCCCATGTCTTCCCTCTGGTGCCCTTGCTCCTTGGGTTGATGCATAAAATGAAGAACGGACACTTTCCTCTCCTATGTGATCCTTTCATCCTCTGCCGTTTCATGTATCACGACCCAGCTTCTTCCATCATCCCCCTCCACTACCGCTCAGCTCCCCCTCACCTGTGCTCACTCTCATTGTCTAGCCTGTACTCCTTCCAGTCCCCTGGTTTCTTACACTGGTTTCTCTTCCCTCTTTCTCAGTCCTGGTTAAGGGGCTCTGATTGAAACGTCAACTATATAGTCCTTTCCATCATGGTACCTGACCTGCTGAGTTTCTACAGCATTGCCCAAACTGCCTGTTGCTGTTTAAACCCAATGAAGTATATCAAATAAATGTTTTCAGTCGCCGGATAATGAAACGCCCATCAAGCACACAGCGTGTTCACACAACATGCAATTGGATAAAGATTATGTGGCATTCTGCATGATTCCAATTTAAGCATGCATATTTAGTCGTATAATATGTCATTAGAATGACCTATAGATTTTTCATAGAATCTTATCTGAGTTTACTACAATATTGCTATATATCCTTTAAACTTTCAGTTCTAATCTTTGACACTCGTCATGTGTATTGTGGGAATGATAAAGTCTCTTAATATTTAAATTATAAATGCATCTCTTAAAACTTTCTATCAGATCACCCCTTAGCCTCCGACGCTCCGGAGTAAACAAGTAAGTTTCGTCATCTCTCCTTATAGCTCTGGCAGCAGTTAAAACCGAGCTAGTCGTATGACATGAACACTGTCGGAGATGGATAACCATCGTTACTGCCCTAAAAGGCAGCACGTAACGAATAGCTGGTAGGTGGCTCCTTATAGGTCAAGCATCTCTAATCCAGGCAGCGTCCTGGTTTACATCTCCCGAAACCGCAGGAGGAGTGGAGCTTTGAGGTTTTGACTTGAGAGATTTCGACGAGAAGAGGCGGAGGACGAGCTAGCTCACAGTTAGTTTTTACAATCTCTCCTGAGACGGTGATGTGCCTCTCAGGTGAGATGTGGCAGCATTGGAGGAACTCCCCTCTCCCGCAGAGTCACATCTGCCAGAAGTGCATACGGCTGGGCGATCTGGAAGACCGTGTAAGGAATCTGGAGCAGCAGCTGGATGACCTTCGACTCATAAGGGAGAATGAGGCAGTCATAGATGAGAGCTACAGGGAGGTAGTCACACCTAGGCTGTCGGAAGCAGGTCGTTGGGTGACAGTCAGAGGGGGGAAAGCGAAGGTGAGCAGACAGGTAGTGCAGAGCACCCCTGTAGCCATTCCCTGTTGGCGGGGACGACCGACCAGGTGTGAGCCACTGTGGCAGGGCCTCCAGCACGGAGTCTGACCCTGTGGTGCAGAAGGGTGGGATGGAGAAGAGGAGAGCTGTCGTCATTGGAGACTCTATAGTCAGGGGAGCAGACAGGAGATTTTGTGGACATGAGAAGGACACCCACATGGTTTGTTGCCTCCCGGGTGCCAGGGTCCGGGATGTCTCTGACCGGGTGCACGACATCCTGGTACGAGAGGGAAAGCAACCAGAAGTCGTGATACATGTTGGGACCAACGACATAGGCAGGAATAGGGATGAGGTCCTGAAGTGTGAGTTTCAGGAACTAGGCGGAAGGCTGACGAACAGGACCTCAAGGGTGGCGTTCTCAGAATTGCTGCCAGTGCTACGTGACAGTGATGGTAAGAATTGGAGGAGATGGCAGTTGAATGTGTGGCAGAGGGGTTGGTGCAGAAAGCAGGGTTTTAGATTTTTAGATCATTGAGATCTCTTCTGGGGAAGGTGGGACTGTACAGATTGGATGGGTTGCACCTGAACTCGAAGGGGAGCAATATCCTTGCAGGTAGGTTTGCTAGCATGGTTCGGGAGGGTTTCAACTGATTTGCGAGGGGGATGGGACCCAGAGCGATAGAGCAGTAAAAGCAGTGCATGGAGTAAAGCCAGATCTAACATACAGAGAGGTTTTAAGGAAAGAGAAGCAGAAAAAAACGATGTAAAGACAGTAAGGTAGAAGGGCTGAAATATGTGTACATCAATGCAAGAAGCATCCGGAACAAAGGTGATGAACTGAGAGCTTGGATACATACATGGAATTATGATGTAGTGCCCATTACAGAGACTTGGCTGGCACCAGGGCAGGAATGGATTCTCAATATTCCTGGATTTCAGTGCTTTAAAAGGGATAGAATGGGCGGAAAAATGGGAGGAGGGGTGGGATTACTGGTCCGGGATACTATTACAGCTACAGAAAGGCAGGATCCTCTTTTAAGTCAATATAGGTGGAAGTCAGGAACAAGAAGGGAGCAGTTACTCTATTGGGAGAATTCTATAGGTCCCCTGGTAGCAGCAGAGATACAGAGGAGCAGATTGGGAGGCAGGTTTTGGAAAGGTGCAAAAATAACAGGGTTGTTATCATGGGTGACTTTAACTTCCCTAATATTGATTGGCACCTGATTAGTTCCAAGGGTTCAGATGGAGCAGAGTTTGTTAGGTGTGTCCAGGACGGATTCCTGTCACAGTATGTGGACAGGCCGACCAGGGGGAATGCCATACTAGATCTAGTATTAGATAATGAACCGGGTCAGGTCACAGATCTCTCAATGGGTGAGCATCTGGGGGACAGTGACCACCGCTCCCTGGCCTTTAGCATTATCATGGAAAAGGATAGAATCAGAGAGGACAGGAAAATTTTTAATTGGAGAAAGGTAAATTATGAGGCTATAAGGCTAGAACTTGCGGGTGTGAATTGGGATGAAGTTTTTGCAGGGAAATGTACTATGGACACGTGGTCGATGTTTAGCGATCTCTTGCAGGATGTTAGGGATAAATTTGTCCCGAGGAAGATAAAGAATGGTAGGGTGAAGGAAACATGGGTGACAAGTGAGGTGGAAAATCTAGTCAGGTGGAAGAAGGCAGCATACATGAGGTTTAGGAAGCAAGGATCAGATGGGTCTATTGAGGAATATAGGGAAGCAAGAGAGGAGCTTAAGAAGGGGCTGAGAAGAGCAAGAAGGGGGCATGAGAAGGCCTTGGAGAGTAGGGTAAAGGAAAACCCCAAGGCATTCTTCAATTATGTGTAGAAAAAAAGGGTGACAGGAGTGAAGGTAGGACCGATTAGAGATAAAGGTGGGAAGATGTGCCTGGAGGCTGTGGAAGTGAGCGAGGTCCTCAGTGAATACTTCTCTTCGGTATCCACCAATGAGAGGGAACTTGATGATGGTGAGGACAATACAAGTGAGATTGATGTTCTGCAGCATGTTGATATTAAGGGAGAGGAGGTGTTGGAGTTGTTAAAATACGTTAGGACAGATAAGTCCCCGGGGCCTGACGGAATATTCCCCATGGGGGTTTTGTCGTGGGTATAAATATGCTCAGACCCGAGACACCAGGGCTATCTGGGTCAAAGGACAATAAAACGAGTTGACATACCTGTTAAACCGCTCTCACTCACAAGTATCCTCGTGCATTCTAATATTACTCCCATACCCCTGATATACCTCAACACCACTCACACTCCAGCCCTGTCACATAACACACACACAAACAAATACACTTTATGTACAAGGCACTGCCATCAATCGAGTCGAATGTGATGTCCTTTATTAGAGAGCTCCTCTGCGTGAGATTTTAACGTTGGATGGCAGAAGTACAGGCATCCACTACACGGCCCGTGACAGATTGTAGTGAACAGACAGTGTAACGGAATGCAAAACAACTATGGATCCTTCTATGCCCAGTGATCCCTGCGTTATAGGAAAGGGAAATTAGCTCGTTTACTACTTCTTATCTGTGTCTAGTAACTCCCGAATTCTGGAGGGAAGGACGTTCATCTGTAAAGGTTCCCACTACGGTTTGGTACTGATCTCCGTAACAGGAACGGCGGCACGGAAACCTGCTTGAATTCCTCCCTCCGTTCTCTGTATTATTTGTTAAGGGCTTGATAAAGTCAGCCAGTGTTCCTCTTCCGGGATACCTGAGTTTGTAAGTAAAACGTTTCCCCAGCCACTGCCAGTGAGCCTGAAATTCTGACACATGGGTTCACGAGAAGAAGATGATTCAGTGGCGGTGCCCTTCTGGTCCCTAGATTAGGGAAGTATGACCCTAAACGAACATAAATCACAGGAGATGAAAAGTGCTTTTCGGCCCTTTGGATCTGCCACTGCTCTAGCAAGGCTGATTTATTATCCCATTCTCCAAACTTCTGCCAATAACCTGTGCCGCCTTGGCTAATCAAGAACCGATCAATCGCCACATCAAATATACCCAATAACTGACACTCCACGGTTTCCTCGTAACGAATTCCACCCATTCCCCACCCTCTACTGAAAAGAATCCTCCTCTCCTCTGTCCTGCCTTTTCAAAAGCTGTACCATCTGTTTCCAGACTCATTCAAGTTTGAAAACAGCCTCTGCGCTGTATCTGGGCCTTTCAATATCTGAATCCATCTGAATTCCAGAATCTACAGTCTGTCTACTGATCTCCGTTTGTGGAGAGAAGAGGGGTGGAGTTGGCTGGTGGTATATGATGGGGGTGGGGGAGGGTTTTTTGCGCTTGATACATGCCTCTGACATTTAACCTCTGCATACTGTTCGGGTCAAATTTGCGCCCGTTTTGACATTTGACAGCAGTAAAAACACCCTAAGTGCCATTTTTAGCCGAAATTTGATGACTTTCCCTAAAGTGAAGCAAAATGCGCAAAAATGAAAATATTTAAAATTGTTATACTTTTGTACAGCTGCTACAAATTTTTGTACAGTGAGGCTGTTCCGGGTCGAATTTGACCCGTGTCTATTGACGAAAACACGAGGAAATTTGCAGATGCTGGAATTTCAAGGAACACACATAAAAGCTGCTGGTGAACGCAGCAGGCCAGGCAACATCTGTAGAAAGAGGTACAGTCGACGTTTTGGGCCGAGACACTTCGTCAGGACTAACTGAAAGAAGAGCTAGTAAATCCCTCCCGGCACTTATCCTTCTAAGCTGAACAAATGCTACACATGTCCTTACACTTCCTCCTTCACGACCATTCAGGGCCCCAGACAGTCCTTCCAGGTGAGGCGACACTTCACCAGTGAGTCGGCTGGGGTGATATACTGCGTCCGGTGCCCCCGGTGCAGCCTCCTATATATTGGCGAGACCTGGAGCAGACTGGGAGACCGTTTCGCTGAACACCTACGCTCTGTCCGCCAGAGAAAGCAGGATCTCCCAGTGGCCATATATTTTAATTCCACGTCCCACTCCCATACTGATATATATACACACACACATTCTTTTTCTCTCTCTGTCCCTCTCACTATGCTCCCCGCCCATCCTCTGGGCTTCATCCCTCGCCCTTTCTTTCTCCCTAGGCCTCCCGTCCCATGATCCTCTCATATCCCTTTTGCCAATCACCTGTCCAGCTCTTGGCTCCATCCCTCCCCCTCCTGTCTTCTGCTATCATTTAGGATCTCCCCCCCCTCCCACTTTCAAATCTCTTACCAGCTCTTCTTTCAGTTAGTCCTAACGAAGGGTCTCGGTCCGAAACGTCGACTGTACCTCTTCCTATAGATGCTGCCTGGTCTGATGCAACTTTTATGTGTGTTGCCGTGTCTATTGAAATGGATTTTGGATCTCTGAAACATTAATTAAGGATTAATCACCCATTTATTAATGTTAGATAGGCTATTTATACATTCTAAATGGATTGTGCTTTATAATTTGGTATAGACACCTGTTATGAGGGGATTCTTGGGCCGGATCAAAATTGACCCGGACCATACTCTGAAGGTGTAGAATATGAACAGGTTGCCTGGATTAGTGGAGGACGGGTTGAATGACTCCTCATCTTTACACCTGCGACGTGCGGTCTGGCATATGTCTTAGACAGGGAATTGTGTCAGCAAGTGTTTGCTCCTGAATCCGCAACCGTGATACCTATGGGATAGCTGATTAAGTTCGTTATGGCCTGGAGGGTGTGTAATGGGGAAAATCTATCCGTGCTATTAAATTCCCCTCATGCAGTTTATATCACGTAAACTCCGACAGCCAATTCCTGCCCTTTTCGAGTGGCTTTGCTACTGTTCCCGGCGGAATCGTTTCCACTGACAGGCGAAGAAGCAAAGGCGGATTTCTGGCGCCCTAAATCCAGACCTCTCGGGCAGATAGGGCTTATCAGCTGTGGTTAGCAGCTCATCCAGCAGAAGGTAACTTCTGATATCTAACTTCCACTGCATTGTTCCACTTCCCACTCGTGGGTGAGGCTTTGGGAATAAATCTCGAGGACTAATATGGAGCTGGAGATCACAAGACAGTCAGCTGTGGGGTTCAATGCTCCCTGTCAACTCGTGCAACGCCGCGGGTGCCAAACCGTAATGGTCTCTGCCGTTCCGTTGGATGAGTCAGCTGCGTGGTGAGCGGGAGACTGCGATGCGGGAAACATCCTACTCTCCATTTCGTGCTACCTTGACCTGCGTAACAACTTAGACAGGAGGGACGCAACATCCGTGTTCGACACAGACCTACGGAATGCTTTGACACATGCATACACAGCAGTGCATCAGTACGAGTTTGGTCCATGATCACTGTCCAGACATTTAATTCTTCCTTACAAAACCATACCGAGCCTTCACTACACAGTTGCTGCAGACCCCTCGCAGTTCCTCACCTGCTGAATGACGTATTCGGCAACTGGAATGGTCCGGCTCTGATGGTGTCACGTGGTGAAGGCGGATCCAGAGCATCAGATAACACTATAATTCTACGAAGTCATAGTGGCACGCCAACAGGAACCGAGGCGTCCGAAGCAACAGTTGTCAATCTCCCGATTTCAGTGGTCTACTCTGGGTGGGACAAAAAGATAAGAAGGACTCCGTCACTCCTGCTTCATGACGGAGCTTTGCTGCAAGGATAAAAGTGCCTGACAACACGTACCACGACTAGGCAAAGCCTAATGTGACGAAAGAGGGTTACAAAAAGTACACATAGATTAAGATGTTAACTGTCCTGTGCTGGCACCAGTGGGATCAACAGTTGATCTGCCACCTGCCTTCAGGAGAAAGAGAGATAAGGAAGACAATGGAGCAGAGTTGGGAAATGTTAATGAAGAGACGAGAGAGTTTAACGGAAGGAGACACCGGTCTGAGAACTGTCAAGATCGGCTCCTGTTTGAACGCTGAACTGTTTGAAGTGTGATGGACAGGCGATACCCCAGCAGGGGGATAAAAAGGGACAGGTTCGCTAAGGCAGGACACACACGACACCACGAGGTAACGAGACCCTGGAAGCGGTGCGGCTCCCACAAGTCGGTGGGAGTTTTGGAGGGCTAATCGAGGGACCAAGCCATAGACGCACAGGGTGGAAAGGTACGATCGGCGGGTACCTGGTGTGTGTCCGCCCTTGCCTGGGTGCCAGGTTCACTGCAGAGGAACGATCGTATCTGAAACGGAGGGTTCACAGTCGGTGACCTCAGAAGACATTACAAAGGGCTCGCCCGAAAGCTGACTGCGAGGAATATCAAAGGTCTGTGTGGAAGCCGTTTTGAATATTCATTCGCTTTCGCCCTCTCTCTCCTCCCCCCCCCCCCGCCCTCCGTCCACCGGCACGGCAGTGATTACTATGAACTGGACTGAACTCAATTGAACTGAACTTTGCGTCACTTTGAAACTGGTCATTTACCCCTAGACGACGATAGAGCTTGATTGATCCTATTATCCTAGTTCTGTGTACATGTGTGTTTATCATTGCTGAACTGTTGTATTTATGATCCTTTTGATTAGAGTACTGTGTTGCTTATTTCTTTAATAAAACTTTCTTAGTTCCTGTAATCCAGACTCCAACTGAGTGATCCATTTCTGCTGGTTTGGCAACCCAGTTACGGGGTACGTAACACTAAACATCCAATTAACACTGAACTACATTCCTCACTGATTCTCGACACTCACCCGCAACCTGAATGAACCAGAGAGTACAACCTCACTCAAATTCACGCACCCCAACACTGAACTGTTCTGTCAAACTATGGACTCACGTATTTTTGAGTATTGTTCTCCAAATGTTCTCAATACATATTGCTTTCGAATTTATGTAGGGTATCGTCCATGCAGAATTTTGTTTAACCGTTTTGTTGTCGGCGCTTTTTCATTGATTCCGCAATGTTCCTTTGCATTTACTATTAATGGCTGCAAAGAAAATTAGTTGCAGGATTTTATATGCTGCCATATGCGTACTTAGATAATATATTTATTTACTTCGAAGTTTCAACTTGAAATTTAACCATTGACCAACTCCCATCACTGATCCACAATTGGACTTCTAATATAATGAAAAGTAACGCAATTCGGCATTGTAGAATATAGGGAGTCGTATGGTCATATTATTTTGGTAGAAGGGATAAAGGCGGAGTCTATCCTCTAAACAGGGAGCAAATTCTAAAATCGAAGGTGCAAAAGTGCAGGATACCCTCAAAGTTAACTTGCAGATTGAGACCGCAAGTAAGACAAATGCAATGCTATCATTCTTTCACAGAGATTACAATTCAAAAGCAAGAAGGCAATGCTAACGCTTTGTAAGACATTGTGTATAAGGCGCTTGCAGCAGGATTGGGATCCGTAAGCAAGGTATGATATCTTGGCGTTGCAGACGACCCAGCGGAGTTTTACAAGACTGGCCAGGGGAATGAAAACTTTAACGTGTGTGGAGTGCATGAAGCCTCTGTACCGGTACACGCTGGAGCTTAGAAAAATAAAAGAGAATCTCATTGAAGTCTATCGAATTTTGAAGGCCACGGATGCAGTGTATGTTTCCAGAGTAAGAGGCTTTCTGCACTTTCTCCCCTCCATCCCCTCTTGTTCTCCTCTCCACTCGACTCTACCGCTCTTTTCATTCACCGTCTCATCTCGCAGCCCGCCTCCTCACTCACCCGCTCTCCTCTGATAACCGCATCTGTGTCACTAAATGCAAAACTCTAGCGCCTCGTCCGCTTCTACTCCACTGAGTTGCCGGGTTCACTCACTCTGCCAGAAGCCAGGCGCCTTGCACTTTCCCGTGTATGTCCGTCCTTTTTTCACACAGTCTTCCTGATCGCTGCTTGAGACATCCGTGACTGAGGAAGAGACGGAGACCGTGACTACTACTTCAGACACAGAGACACTCCCCTCTTTGGGGAGGCATAGAAAGTTTCTCCACTCTCTGGAAAACAGAGATAGATACAGTGACCTCTCACTATGAAGAAAGAGGGAAGCACAGAGTTATCGTGACCTGCCTTGCGAGGCAGAGACAGGCACACGGAAAAAGTGATCCAACGAGACCGTGAGAGGTGGTGGGGTGGGGGTGGGGGAGCGCGGAGAAGGGCGGGAGAGGGAAAGAGAGAAGGGCGTTTTCTCTGCACTGGATGAAAGAACGAGAGTGAAAGTGAGAAAGACTGGGAGTGTAAAAGCGTGGTGGGAGTAGAGGGAGAAGGAGAGGTAACATACTGAAAGAGAGGGAGAGAGAAAGAGAGGCAGAGAGATGGAGAGCGACAGAGAGAGTAAGGAGGAGGAGTAGGGAGAGAATGTAAGTGACAGTAGTGGAAGAGATAGAGGGATGGAGAGAAAGAGAGAGAGAGAGAGAGAGAGATAGAGAGAGAGAGAGAGAGAGAGAGAGAGAGAATGGGAGAGAGAACAAGGGGAGAAGCAGAGCGAGAAAGACCGCAGCCCACAAACCATTCATTCGAAACCTCGGATAATCACAGGACCATTTAAAATGACCAATTCACCTACAAATCAGCACCTCTTTGGACAGTGGGAGGAGACCGGATACCCACGGGCACATGAGAAGGGAAGTTTACGCTTGCTAACAGAGTAAGTCCGAACTCCGACGCTCTGTTCAGTAATAGCATCGCGCTAAATGCAGTGCTATGTTATTTTCAGGTACAAATAAAAGCCGTGTTATGGTATTTGAAATTTGCAAGAAACACTTTTTTGCAAAAAAAACTTCAAGAAACAAGAGAGGCTGAAAATCTATATGTGGCTGTAATGCGGGTTATACGAAGCTAGGTGGAGGGGGGTAGGTAATGCTGAGGAAGCAGTGCAATTGCATCATGACTTAGACAAACTGGAATAATGAGCAAAAATGTGGCAGATGGAACACGTGCTTAGAAATATATGATAATGCATTTTGGTAAAAGGAATAAGAATGCAAACTATTATTCAGATGGGGAGAAGGTTCAAACATCAGACATGCAGAGGGACTTAAGAGTCCTGGTTCAAGACTCCCAAAAGGTTAAACTTACAGTTTGAGTCTGTGGTAAAGAAGGCATATGCAATGATCGCACCTATCTCAAGGGGAATAGAATATATAAGCAAATAGATAATGCTGAGCCTTTATAAATCATTGGTCAGGCTGCATTTGGAGTATTGTCAAGACTTTTGGGTGCCATATATCAGAAAGGATATCCTGTTATAGGAGAGATTCCAGAGGAGGGTCATGGAGATGATTCCGGGATCGAAGGGGTTAACATATGAGGAACGTTTTTCAGCTTTGGGCCTTCAGAGGAATGCGGGGGAACGTAATTGAAACGCACTGAGTGTTGAACGGATCAGACGGGGTGGAGGTGGAGAAGATGTTTCCTATGGTAGGGTATCCAAAAATAGAGCACAGAGCCTCAAAATTGAAGGGCGACCTTTTAGAACCAAGATAAGGAGGATTTTTTTAAAAAAATATCAGTGAGTAAGTGAATCTGTAGAATACTCGGGCACAGATTGCGGTGGAGGCCAAGTCCATGGATATATTGAAGGCGGAAGTTTACCTGGGCATTGAAGTATATGGCGAGAAGGCAGGTATATGTGGTTGAGTGGGATCCCGGATGATACATGATGGAATGGCGGAGCAGGGTCGATGAGCTGAATGACCTATTTTGTCCTTATGTCTTATGATTGACCGTGTAGAAGGTTGACATGTTTTGTCACAACATCGTGGGCGAATGTCTCTTTCTGTGCTGTACTGCTCGATGTTCAATGTTTGTACAGCATCAGCAAACCTCACGTCCACTGCCCAGCTCTGGTAGATATTCCAGTGCATCGTACTGGTAACCGTGTTGGGCAGGAAGGTGTTAACTCATACTGTTTGTTCATTGAGTATAACAAACAGCAGCCTCCGTGGGTTCCGATCTTCACACCTGAGAATTCTCTCCTTCTATTAATTAGCCTTAACTTCCAGCGATTCAGCCCATTGCAGTAAGGCGAGCTGCGACGACAGTTCTTAAATCAAGCTACAGTTTTATGGAAACAGAGAAGAATGACTAGAATCATGGACGGTCAATTGTAGAGAGATGGAAAGAATTATCTACTGGGTCCTTGTATGTGTTTGCTGATTGTTATTGGCTGTCACTAGATGATCGGATCTTGCATGCACTCTTTATGATACAGCCCGTGTATTATCTCTTGCTTTTCTTGGTAAACCATCCAAGCCGTCGCCAGCTCTCTCTTTTTTTCTCTCTCTCTCTTTCTCTCTGATTCTCTTCTCTGTTTGTAAGTATACTATTTTCTGCTGGTCTGAATGAACTACGTGGACAACTAATTTTTTTGTGAAATATATGCGAGACCTTATATCGATCCCTTCTTCAATGTCTTCAAACGCGCACAGTCAGCTCCGACAAACCAGGTTACGCAGTTCAATGTCACATGCTCTTTTAACACGCTTCCCTGAAGAGTTCTGCGGCGTGGAATCGATCAATACGGGCTGTATGGGGAAAGTTGCAAAATGTCTGCGTTTCCACGGTTACGACGTTTCAGTAAGAATGTATTTGGCTGTTCTCTCGAAGAGTCTGAGTTCCTTATCTAGGGTGTCATTAGAAAGAACTCCAGTTAGTCAAGGCGGTAAATGAAGGAGCCAAAACTGCTACCTTATCGTAGCCCTTTACAGATAAATCCCGGTGGGAGCTGCACTCATATCGAGATTGTCAATGTGACACAGGTAGTACGTTTTGTTTGTATGACAGTATAGTGTTATAACGGAGAAAAATCAGCCATGGGGGAATGACAGAGCATTATCGGCGTATCAAATGGATTAATTCTGCCCAGAATTCTCGTGGAATGAGCTGGCACAGAAAGTGATTCTATCCGTTACTGTAATATTTACAGGCCGATACAATACCATATAGAACATAGAATGGTGCAAAACCGTACTGTCCGTTCAGCCCACGATGTTTTGCCAACCAGTGATAAAAATTAACACCTCGATAGAGCAGAACCCATAACTCACCGATTTTTTTCTTATTAATATGGATATCGTATAAGTCTCTTCAGTATTCCTTTTGTATTACGCTCTGTCACCAATTATAGTCACTTGCTGAGTTCGGTATCAAGCACTCCAACTGAAACATTGCACATGTTGTCTTTCTTGCCTTTTGCACTTATGTCATTGAACGATGAAATACTTTGTACAACCTGAAGACAGGTTATAATAAATTAGATACCACGAGTTATTGCAAGATATTGTTATGTAATATTAATTTAATTTATTCTACTTTAATTTATTTGGAGATAGAGCATGGCCCAAAAAGCATTCCGCTCAACAAAAGATATGTTTAACAATAGCCTAATCACAGGAAAATTTACGATTACCATCTGACGTACAGACCGGAACGTCTTTGGACGTACACGTTCACAGGGACTTACAAGCGCCTTGCAGAGGACGCCATAATAGAACTCCGAATTCTACACCCCGACCTACGCTACTGTTGCGCCCTACTGGTAAATCCCAGCGAAAATGATAAAAAATAGCACATGTAATTCGGTTTTTGTTTTGTGTCATTGTATATACTGATAGACCTGTGAATCCAGATTCCTTATTAATCAAGCTGGTGACCGAGTTCGCAGCGTGAAGATTAATTTTACTGTTGCTTTCCTTCCGCACAGTGAACGTGCTGACGATTGTGGTTCTGTCCCGGGGTAAGGGCGGTCTCTCGAGCAGCGTCACTCGCTACCTCGTGTCAATGGCAGCGGCGGATCTAATGGTCGTTGTCTTCGACCTGGTCTTGAAGCAGATACCTATTGTCTATCGGGAACAGTTCAGCTTCCTGTACGCCGTCCACGTGTGTAACATTCACGCCGTCCTGCTCTACGCTGCCACCGACTGTTTGTCTGGTTCACCGTCGCTTTCACCTTTGATCGATTCATGCACATTTGTTGTCAGAAGCTGAGAACGAAATACTGCACCGACAGAACGGCGGCTGTGACTCTGGGGTCAGTGATAGTGCTGAGCTGCTTAAAAATGTTTTCTGGTATTTTATGTTCACAGGTGAATACCACCTGGACTATGCACCCTGATTTTGTAGGGAAAGAGACGGTGTTCTGCGTTCACTCGTCTGGGCGGTAATTGAATGCCTCCATTTTTTCCTCACCCCTGGAGTTCCATTTTGTCCTATCTTGCTGCTCAATGTCTTTACGACTAGACACGTACTCGTGATCAGCAGAGCCCGAAGAAGGCTGCGGTCCTCCAGCACCGGGGAGAACATCAGAGACCCAGAGATGGAGTGCAGGAGGAAGTCTCTCGTTCTACTGCTTGTTATATCAGGCAATTTCATCCTGTTATGGGGAGTTTATATCATATACAACATTTGGGGGAGAATGTATGACCTGGGATACCAATCCTCATTCTCACCTAATTCTCTCCAAGATCTAGGCTTCATGCTGCAGCTCTTAAGTTGCTGAGACAGCGAAATCTCCCTTCATTCTTCTTACAAACTTCCCTCCATGATGTATAATTTGCCCTGCGCCATTGCAAACTTTCCGCGGGGGTTTGTGGCCTCCGACGATATTATATGATTTAGGAGCAGCCGCACGCCATTCTATCATGCCTGATTTATTACCCCACTTAACACCATTCTCATCACTTCTCTCCGAATACTTTGATGCCCTGAAAAATCAAGAACCCATGAATCTCCACATTAAATCTACTCAATGACTTGGTCTCTACAGCCGAATATTTCAATCCACAGATTCACCACTCTCTGGCTAAAGAGAGTTTTGCTCAACCCTACTCTAAGTAGACATTCTTCTATGCTGAGGTTGTGCCCAGTGGTCCTGAACTCAGCCACGATAGGAAACCGTTCTCTCCACATCCACCCTATCTAGGCATTTGCATATGCGATCGGTTTCAATGGAAACCCTCCCCGCACGCCACCATTCTTCTAAACTGTAGCGGGTACAGGCCCAGACCTATCAAACACTTCTCATACGTTAACCATGTCATTCCTTTTGTATTCGGGTCCTCTCGAAATGAATGGTAGCGTTGCGTTTGCTATCGACTCAACCACAAGATAATTTTCAAGTAATCCTGCACGAAGATACCCAAGTCAGTTTGCACTACCCATTTTTGATTGCTCCCCGTTTAGAAAATAATCTATATTTTCATCCTTAACTTCCTCAAGTTACATCGGGCAGAGGCATCCGGCAATTTAGTTAAAACCAAGCATCGCTCCGCAAATTATTTTACTCACTAATGCGCATTTAAGTAATCTGCCAGACTTTTCTCAGGTCCTTAACCCTATGTTTCATTCTGCACTTGGAGATTTGCCAAAACCTCAATCAAGTACTCGGTTGAAAGCAAAAAATGTTCGCCATCCTGCCACTTTATTAGGAACTCCTGTACATCTGCTCGTTCATGTAAATATCTAGTCAGCTAATCACGTGGGTTCAGGAACGACAGACTCTACTGTTGTGAAAAAAAAACACGGTGAGCGGCGACTGTTTGTGGGAGAGGTCAGAGCAGAATCTCCAGACTGGTTCAAGCTGACAGGAAGGCGACAGTAACTCAAATGACCATGCGTATCAACGTTGCTGTGCAGAACAGCCCTTCAAGAAGTTAACTGCCCATGGGGATTTGGCGTAACCCACTTATGAGCAGTTGCTGCAGGCCGACACAACGCAGAGAGGAGACTCCATCTGGATCGGTTTCTCCAGCAGCGGGGAGCCATCGTCTCGGTCGGAGTGGGACTGAATCCGGCGAGCTGTCTGTATTAGGCAGCGCAGTTCGGTGCCAAAACCCTGCACCTGTCGAGATAAGGAAAGTTGGACAGGGAGTGTTGGGGAGAAGGAGGGGCGAAAGTGACAACGCGGATGAAGGGCTATGATTGTGCAGGAGTTTGAACTGGAGAAAGTTCAGAGTGTCAGAATGGAGACGGACGGGACAGATGATGTGGAGAATGGAGAGAAGGGTAGTTGTTGGGGGGTGTGAAAAGAAAGGTGAGAAGGGGTGGAGAGCGGGATGTGAGGTAGATAGGTGGGAGGTGTTGGTCGGAATTGGAAAGGGTGAAGGTGGAGAGAGTGAGTAAGGAAATGTTTGCTGAGGGGTATATGTGTAAGGAATAGGGAAGGAAGGCCGCGGTGGGACAAGAGGAGTAGTGACCGCTCCTAGTAGAGACCAAAGGCGAAGCCTCGTTATCAAGAAAGGGAGGGATTCGGTGGGTATGGGGGAGAGCGGAGAAGTGCAGGACGGGTGCAGGGGAATGAAGAAACCGAAAGGGGTAGAGGAGACCTGTAAGACCAAGCGAGGAAGGAGTGATAACAAATGAAGTGGCCAACTGATTGTGTTCCGGCTTCTCAATGTAGTTTGTAGTTCAGGGTTAAGAAACCGATTGGGACTGAAAGAGCTATCCTCTCTGCTCATGTTCTGCTTCACCTCCTTTTGACTCTATTCTCAGCCACCAGCTATCTCCTCCTACGCTCTTTTGTTTCTTCCGCCTTCATTGCTGTAGTGACGTATCATCTTCCGCCAGTTCCACCGCTGAGGTCTTGATTAACCCTCTATTTTTGGAATCCTGCGGTTGACCTCACCGTCATGGGTACCCGAATACCAGACGACATCCATCTCGGTCCCAGGAACTCATAACCGTGTTCGCTGCGACAAGATGACGATCGTTGCAAAAGGATCGTCAGCTTCTGTACCACAAACAGAAAACTTCACCGCCGTACACCGACGCAGCCACTCCCCGCAATACCCGCAATCCCAATCCATTGAGCTTGGTTACTAAGTGGAGAGGCAAACCAGCTCTTTATCATACCCAAAGATCATTGCATTATCTGAAGGAGAAATCAGCTTGTTTCCTGCTCCTAATCCCTGCCCAGTTACTCACGAGTTCGGAAAGGAGAGACATGGATAGCTAAAAGTTGTTGTTCCCGATTCCTGACCACTGAAGTCCACGTCAGGAAAGGCTGCGAAGGACTCCGCTCCGATTCCGCTTTCCAATCCCCGTTCCATCTGTTAAGAGCAGGTATAAATGCCGCCAGGGTTCCTGACACAGTACACCTTTTTAACGCTCTGTAGGGTTTCACTGCTAATGTAATGGCCTCGCTATAATGTTTCACTGATAATGTAATGGTTTCTCTGTAGCAGCAATGTTTGGGTTATGACTGGAGATAACGGGGCCTTTGGAATGTATGATAGCCATTTAGAGGCATGTTGTTCGTTTTTGTGGGTCTAGGAGCAGGGACTTCGTGGTGTTTTGTCGGCGGGAGATGAAGAGTGAAGACGTGAGTGGAGAGAGCTGGTAGACTGCTGGACAGAGTGGACTCCGAGCGTGGGTCCAAAGGTTGGTGACGGTGGGAGGTGGATGGGAAAAGACTGAACGAAATCGCGAGCTCCAGCGTGCGCATCAGACTGTTTCTGTCACAATGGGGTGCTGGGAACGGACCCAAATGCAAGACACAGACAATGAAGTACAAGGAACAGGACTTGACTAGGGTAGGGACGTGACAGGATACAGACAAGGAGCAGGGGTAAGAACGCAGACTAGGACTTTGACCCCGAGCCAGAGACTGGACAAAGACCCAGAACCTGGGTCTTGCCTCGGGGTCGGGCCCCAGAGCCAGACATGGACATGATATGACTGCAGGACTGGAAGTTGGGGTCTTGAGGATTGAGGTTGGGAGACAGGCTTGGGGTGTTGAGGCTAGAGGTTGGAGACAGGCTAGGGTCTTTGGTCTGGAGGCTTGAGCTTGGAGACAGGCTGGGGTCTTGGTCTTGAGGCTTGAGTTTGCAGACAGGCTGGAGTCTTGGTCTTGAGGCTTCATCTTGGAGACAGGCTGGGGTCTTGGTCTAGAGGCCTGGAGACAGGCTTGGGGTCTTGAGGCTTGAGGCTTGGAGACAGGCTTGAGGCTTAGAGACAGGCTTTGGGTCTTGAAGCTTGGAGACAGGCTTGAGGCTTAGAGACAGGCTTTGGGTCTTGAAGCTTGAGGCGAGGAGACAGGCTTGGAGTCTTGAGGCTTGAGGCTTGGGTATGGACTCCGAACTAGAGACTGAGCAAGGACCCAGAACCTGGGACTTGATTCGGGCTCGGACTTCAGAACCAGACGAGGCTACAGGACTGGACATGTTTTGGGTGTGGAACTCCTGGGTAGGGCGAGACACAAGGACAGGTAAAGGCACATGGACAGAACTCGGATAGGACTGGACGAGGGCCTTCAGGAGCACGGAGCCTTGGACTAGAGGAGACAGGAGAACAGTACATAGAGCCGGGACCCCTCCTTGGGACCAGGACGTAGGGCCGGGACTCACACACATAACACAGAGCCGGGACCCCTTCTTGGGAACAGGACGTAGGAGCGGGACTCATACACAGACCACTGAACATGAAAAGTCGGATGGGAACACAAGGTGATGGCAAACGGCCGGACCCACCTAACGAAGGCGTAGACACAGAGACAGATCGTAACAGTGGGTAGCGGCAAACGGCCGGGCCTACCTAGCGAAGGAGTGGACACAGAGAGACAATTCCACACAACAAAAGACAGTCCCTTATCTTGACCTAACAAGGTTCCGATCTTGCTCCGGTAGTAAAACTTCAGCGATACAGGCGGGGTATCCAGGCTAGGTGAGCAGGCAGAGAGTCAGGCAAGGTATCCAGGCAGAGGATCAGGCGAGGGGGGAAAAGATAGGGAGGGGAACAGACAGTCCAACAGGGAATCACTAGCTTGCAGTGGTATTTATGCCTCAGCCCCAAAACGAGAAACATGCGCCCACAACAGAAACTGGGGAAACCAGAAACCCCGGAATAGGGAACCATGGACCGGACCGTGAGCTGGAATATGGACTTCACGGACCGGATTATGACAGTTTCATTAAAATGGGCCCTTTTGTTTTTTTTTAAAGTTTCTTTACTAATCCTATAGTCAGAATAAGATTTATAAAGTTCAGTCCATAAATTGCATATGGTGTACTGCCGGATACTTTGTGGTTCAAATTTGTAACCGGACAACCCATCACGCAGCATCACACAGACGTGATTTCTCAGTTTGGCTGGGCCAGAGCCTGTCTTCCCCGAGACAAACACGTACTGGCTCAGGGTCACACCTGACATTTAGAAGTGAAGGGGTTAATCAGCCAGGGCACGTGCTCAAGAAATGCTGACGCTTGGACCTACTGGTCCATACGTTAGGAAGCCCTGAAGCTATGACACAAGAAAATCGGCACAGAATAGAGCTATTTTCCCTTTGAGATTTCTCCACTATTCCACGAAAGGAGATTTATAATCATTCTCAATCCCCTTCTCCTGCCTTCTTCCAGTGACTTTTGCCGTCCTGACTAATGAGAACCTATCAATCCCCGCTTTGAAAGATACCCAAAGACTTGGCCTCCACAGCCGTATGCGGCTACGAATACCAAACGTTCAGCACCCTATCACTTAAGGAATTTCTCTTCACCTCTATTCTAAAGAACCGCCCTTCTATTATGAGGCTGTACATTCTGGTCCTGCATTCACTCAGATTTTGGAACATCTACATTCAATCTAGGATTTTAATCTTCGAATCGTTTGCATTCCATCTGCTCCTCTCCAGGAAGTTCTGGTTCGGGAAGCACGGGGAGGGTCAATGGAGTGATCCATTCTGCTTTGCACCTGATTCATGACCTCTGATCTCTGGTTTAATGGGGGAGAGTGGAGAGTGTGAGCAGTTTCGTTCCTGGGTGTCAAGATCTCTGAGGATCTAACCTCGTCCCAACATATCGATGTAGTTATAAAGAAGGTAAGACAGCGGCTATATTTCATTAGGAGTTTGAAGACATTTGGCACGTCAACAAATACACTCAAAAACTTCTATAGATGTACCGTGAAGAGAATTCTGGCAGGCTGCATCACTTGTCTGATACGGGGGTGGGGGGAACTACTGCACAGGACTGAAAGAAGCTACAGACGGTTATAAATCTACCAAACGCCATCTTGGGTACCAGTCTGCAAAGTACCCAGGGCATCTTCAGGGAGCGGTGGCTCAGTAAGGCAGCATTGTTAAGGACCTCCAGCACCCTTTTCTCACTGTTATCATCAGTTAGGAGGTACAGAAGTCTGAAGGCGCAAACTCAGCGATTCAGAAGCAACTTCTTTCCCTCTGCCATGCGATTCCTAAATGGACATTAAACCCTTGGACACTACCTCACTTTTTTAATATACTGTATTTCTGGTTTTTGCACGTTTTAAATCTATTTAATATACGAATATTGTAATTGATTTACTTATTTATTATTAATAATATGTTATTTATTTTGTTTTCTCTTCTACATTGCGTATCGTATTGAACTGCTGCTGCAAAGTTAACAAATTTTACGTCACATGCCGGTGATAAAAAAACATCTGATTCTGATTATGAGGAGCTGCATCACTCCTCGCCATTTTTGCCTCTAGCTGTGCACCGCCTTCTGCCTTAGGCGGGGGTTATGCAAAAAGGATTCTTGCTTCTGAATAGACAACTCTGACCCATGGATCTGCTCATTAAGGTGATATTGGCCGGTGGGGTGGGGCTATGCCCAATGACTATGCCCAGACATTGTAAAGGCTTCGGAAATAAACTCCAAGGATGAATCCACAGAGTCAAAGGGTATCGGTCTCTGCCATGCCTTTGGGTGTAGCAGCTGTGTGATGCGGGAGATTCTGCTGCATCGGAACATCCTCCTTTCCATATTGTACTACCCTGCCTTGAGTATCCACCCATGGCCTGCCAGAGCAACAGAGAATTTTGCACCAGCCCATTAAGGACCCATTGATGACTGTCCGGAGATTTTAGTATTTCCCATGCAAACTGAAAGGATCATAAACTTCAGCGCTTCAGACCCGTCCCCTTTCCTCACCGGCTAGAGAACGACGCTGGAAAGTGAAACGGTCCAAATGTGATGCTCTCGATCGAGCAGGGGTGTTCGGAGCATCAAGAGGCAGTACAGCCACACGGGGTCGCAGTGACAATCCCGCAGGTCTGGAGGTATATAGGCAATACCAGTCCCTCGATCTTCCGGTTCCACTTTGGGTGAGGAAAGAAGTTACGAATGTCTCTATCTCTGCTGCTCCAAGACGGAGTTTTGCTAAGATGTTAAAATTACCTGTCAACGGATACAACCTGCAGACACAGCCTAAGATCCACTAAACATTAATCCACATCCTCACTCATTCCATACTACTGCCCCCCTGATGATTGAACCGGAGGCGATAACTTCAGCCACCCCAACACGTCCCTGTTCCAACAACCTATGGCGTCACTTTCTTGGACTGTTCACTTCGTGGTCTCTACAATTATTGCTTAATTGTTTGTTGTCATTATTTGGTGTTGTTTATTTGTACAACATTCTGTTTACACGTTGATTGTTTAATCGTTTTGTTGTGGACTGGTTTTCATTGATCTCAAGTGTTTTTTCGCATCTATTGTGAATATCCGCAAGAAAATGAATCGCAAGGGGGTATATGGTGACATATATGTAGTGATAATAAATTTACTTAGAAGTTTCAACTTGAACTTCGAGCTTTGTTTAGCTCCCAGTACTGACCCACAGCTGAATTTCTCATGTAATGAAGATAAAAGCAATGTCGGCATTTTCTTGTGTCTGAAGTTGCTTGTTCATACATTTCAGCAGAAGAAATAAAGGCGGGAGCTATTTTCTAAACAGGGACGAAATCGGAAATCACAGCAGCAAAGGTACCTGGGAGTCCTCGTGTAGGATTTCCTCACGGTTCACTTGCAGGTTGAGTTACCTGTGAGAAAGACAATACAAGGTTAGCATTAATTTCCAGAGGACCGGAATGTAAAAGAAAGGATGCAATGCCTGACCTTTGTGAAGAATTACCCAGACCGCAATTGGAGAACAAGTGAGCAGTTTTGGGATCCGTAAAAAAATCGGAGGTTCCAGGGAGGTTAATAAGAAGAATCTCGGGCATGAAAGCGTTGACGTCTGGCGACGTTTGATGGCTCTCGGACTGTACTCGCAGGTTTTCAGAAGGATGCTAGGGAATGTCATTCAAACCTACCGAATTTTGAAATGCATGGATGGAGTGAGAATACAGTATATGTTTCCATGCTGGAAGAGACTAGTAACAAGGTTGCAGCCTCAGAATGCAAGAGCAGTCCTTTAGAAAGGAAAGGTGGAGGTAATGATTTTGCTCTATACTCAATTGCTAGGAAAATTCGGACTGTTATAGTGGCGTTTAGTATTGTGAATTTCTGGCGATTTAGCAACGTATTGTCATCCAGCCCTAATTATATAGTACTACGGTGTGGTGGCTTTTGGGATGAGCCAGTTGTTGATCTTACTATTAGGACAATGTATACCCTGTTCAAGTTCCATAGGCTTTAAATTTCCTCTTTTAATTCAGCATTGGCTGGCGTTTTTTCACTTATTGATTTCAACATTTATTATTTACTAGAAATGAACGAGTCAACCTCGACTCCTTGAGACACTTCTCGGAGATAATAATGAAGACAACGTTGCAATGTACTGCTGGCGCAAAGCAGCACATTTCACGACTTATGTTACCGATATTAATCCTGATTCTGATTTTAATGTTCACAACATTTCAATAACGTACCAGCCGTGTCCCTGAAGCGCCAGCATTAACTGATAGAGAGAAGAAATTGCTCCAGGAATTATTTAAGACGAGTGTCGATCCAATGGGCCGTATTGTTTTCTTCTGCCGCCTTCTATTCTATTTAAGTTTACTAGGTATTCTATACATCATGTCCCGGTATGTAAACACCATTGGCTTTGAACGGAAAATCCTATAACAGAGAATTGATTCGGCCTAGTACATCACGGGTGTAGCCATCACAAGCATTGAGCAAATCTACAAGTAAAGCTGCCGTAGGAAAGCAACACCCATCATCGAGAATCCCTAACAGCCAGGCCATGCTCTCTTCTCGCTGCTTCCATCAGGTATAAGCTACAAGAGAATCGGGACTTGCACCAGCAGGTTCAACAATAGATACTGCACCACAACCATCAGACTCTGAAGAAAAGTGGATAACGATATTCACTTGTCCCACAACCAATTATCACACTTTAAGATTTCTTCATCTTGTTATTTCATGTTCTCGTTATTCGTTGATATTTATTTCTATTTGTATGTGCAGAGTGTGTTGCCCATCTGCCCATTTACTGACCTTTCATTGATCTTTTTCCACTTACTATTCTATAGATTTGTTGAGCATGGCGGCAGGACAATGAATCTCAAGGTTATATGTGGTAACATATACATAGACTGATAATTAAATTTACGTTGATATATAACCCTAATTGGCAAGGTTGTTTGGAAGACCGGCAGTTCCCCATGCTGCAAGTCTCCCCTCTCCACGCCACCGATGTTGTCCAGGGGAAGGGCACTAAGGCCGATACAGCTTGGCACCGGTGGGGTCGCAGAGCAATGTGTGGTTAAGTGCCTTGCTCAAGGACACAACACGCTGTCTCAGCTGAGGCTCGAACTAGCGACCTTCAGATCACTAGACCGACGCTTTAACTACTTAGTCATGTTCAAATTTCCGTTGAACGTTGATATTATCGGTGCAATCCAGTTTGAATGACTGTCTACCACAATGGATCAGAGATACATGGTTTTCATTATTCCAGCAACATGCTGAATTACATCTATCTATCTATCTATCTATCAATAGATCTACGTCCGTATCCATCTTTATGTTTGTCTATCCGTCTGTCTGTTTTGCAGTCTGTCCATCGATCTATCTATTTATCTAGTTGGCTATTTATTTGTTTATTTATTTATCTTCATATTTATTATTTACTTAGAATTGGAAAAGTTGGTGGCTTTACGTACTTTGTTAGTGTGCAGTTTTGCATTGGTTGTGCTTCTTTGCAATTATTCTAAACGCCCGCATAAATATTCTAGGCCCGTACCTAATAAAGTACCTAATAATGTATATATGTATATATAAAGTATACATACTGTATATTCTATACATATAATGTATAAGTATGATTGGAATAATCAAAGCATATAACGTCATATCATTTTTCGGCATGACAAGGTCGGTAAAGAGAATTGCAAGTGTTGAATATTGATTATTGAAGTTTCAACGTGTATACAAGACATTCCTCTCAAACCTTAGCCCCACCAATCACCAGAAAGCTAGATGAATTACAGCTGTGACCTAATTTACGAGAGTACTCTATTTGGGATGTTACCAAATCTGTTTGCTCTTCAGCTGCCCGCACTTCTAATTGTGACGTCAGACATTATGTTTGTTCACTGACTGGATCTTAATTAATAACATTCTCAGTAATTGAATTGTAAACAGCATGAACTTATTTGAATGACTTTCGCGGTTGAAAGTCAGGTTTACGAAAGAATCCTTCCGAAATCGACAACAGCTCGATTGGTGTTAGGAACGGGTCTCGCATACCCTCACGAAAAATGCACACTCCTCCCAGAGGCCTGGTGTACGCGATTTACTACACGGCTCTTGCAGTGATGGCGGTACCAGGTAAATCATTCTTATTGTTTTAACATCCGTGGTCTTATGTCTTGTTCTCTGATGATCTTTATGAATTGCATAGCTACCTCATGTTTGGCTGAGCAGATATTTATATCAAAGAACAAGTCTACAGATGTACCTGATAAAGTTGAGATTCAATGCTTGTAGACATTATATGTATAAAGCGAATGCATGACATACATCAAATGCCCAGTCAATACACACAAAATGCTTGAGGAACTCAGCAGGCCAGGCAGCATCTCTAGGAAGACGTACAGTCGACGTTTCAGGCCGAGACCCTTCGACGAATTTCCAGCATCTGCAGAATTCCTCGTGTTTGCCTTTTACCTCTTAGTTGTTTTTCAGTCTTTGTTCATGTGCAGCTTTCCTTGATTCTTCTGTCTTTGTTTGCATTTACTGTGGACACCCGCACGAAAATAAATCTTGGGGTTGTATTTGGGTACTTTGAACTTTGTCTGTGTGGCTTACCTGAAGTTGCCACGCCTCTGACCCTTTGCCATTCAGAAACCTGCCCAAATTCAAGTTAACGTTGCAATTCACTTGTTGTGTGCTCTCCTGCTGTGTCCGAGGATCATGGTAATCTTACTGACTGCACCAACTGTTGAAGCGGCATTTTGACCTGCCATTGAGCACTCCCTTTATTCTTCCCAGTGTGTCTCAGTGCTCTGAAATCCGCATAAACACATTAGCTGAGGATGTGTGTACGGGAGTTTTGCCGGATGTATTACGTCGTAAGAACTAAGGCTGCGGAGGGAATTAGGCTAATCGGCCCATCGCTGCTCTGCCATTCCACCATAACTGATTTGTTATCTTAACCCCACTCTCCTGCCTTCTACACGCAATCTTTGACAGACTTTTTGATGAAGAACCGATTAACCTCTGCTTTAAATATGGCCAATGGCTTGGCTCCGCAGACATCTGTGTCTTTTCTTCTTTCTTTTTTCCGCTACCGAAGGATTTCGGACCGAAATGGCGACTGTAATATTTTTCCATAGATGCTGCTTGGTGTGCAAAATTACAAAAACGTTTTGTATATGTTGTTTGGATTTTCAGCATCTGCCCGTTTCTTTAAAAAGGAGTTTTCGTCCACCGAATTGACGCTTACTGGATTTTTTGTTTCCTGGAACAAAACTGAAACCACCCTGTCTTGCACCAACATTAATTCCACGGTCAAGGTCATTGAGATCACATTTGGTCTGAACAACAACAAATCCTCTTGTCATAGTCCCTACCAATAAACGAGGGGTCCGTGGACCCCAGATTGGAAAATCCTCGTTTTGAACATGTCTTCATCTTTTAGTGCATCAGTTCCTGCCAAATGATTGGCTGATCAGATATTCGCATAAACGAGCAGGTATCCAGCTATGCAAGTGTACTTAATAACTTGGCTTCATACCTGGACGGATGCAATCAGTTGGGATTATCTCTATTGCAGAACATCTATAGAAGTTCATCAATGTTTATTTGATGACATACAGAAACTATGCAAACTTCTGAATTACTTCTGCTGCAAGTGTGTTCTGTCAGTAATCTCCAATTGTTTCTCCCACAGTTAATATTGTGGCCATTGTGAACATCTCCCGAGGAAAATGCGGTGTATCCAGATGTATCAGCCGGGACCCTGTGTCCATGGCTGTGACAGATCTTCTAGTAATTATCACCGCCGTGATATTAAACCGGATTCCCGCTATTTATTTTCCAGGTAGCTTCCTCTCCATCACGCCCGTCTGTAGTTTCAGTGTTGCGTTAATTTACGCCGCCAGGGACAGATCCGTTTGGTTAACGGGCACGTTCACCTTTGACCGATATGTCGCCATCTGCTGGCAGAAACTCAAAGCAAAGTACTGCACCCACAGAACCGCTGGCATTGTTGTCTCTGTCGTCTGTACTTTGGGCTGCGTAATTAATGTTCCCTGGTACTTTGTGTGCGAACCAATCTATGTCATTGACAACGTGCCCTGTTATTGCAAACGGAGGGATATTTTTCTTCTTCCCTGCTGTGGAAAATATTTTACGTTATTATCACTCATATATGAGAGAGAGAGTGAGAGATGGAGAAAGAGAGGGACAGAGACCGGGGGAGGGAGAGAGAGAGAGAGAGATAGATAGATAGATAGATAGATAGATAGATAGAGAGAGAGAGAGAGAGAGAGAGAGAGAGAGAGAGATAGAGAGACGGTGGGAGGAACTGGAATTGTCCGAATCTGACTGCGGGGACTGACACCGAAGCAGACAGATCCAGCCCTAAGACATTCGGCAAAGTAATTAAATTCCAAACAATTGCCTTATTGATCAGTACAGAATATCTCTACGCCCATTCCCTCCTTTTCCCAGCCATGATACCCCTCGCCTTGCCAAGTTTCCCACTCATATCAGAATCAGAATTATTATCACTAATATATGTCGTGAAATCATGTTTTTGAGTCAGTTGTACAGTGCAATGGATTAAATTACTAGACAACTGTGCACTAAATTTACTACAGTATTGTGCAAACGTCTTTGGTACCATTCTGTACATATAAATATGCTTAAGACTTTCGCACAGTACTGTATAGCATACTACCGCACTCCGAGTTTATGACGGATTATAATGGAAAAGAAGCATGCCAGCTGGCACAGAGAACCCAGAGTTTTCACCTCCAGCATGCAATGTTCTGTGGACATTTGATCCAATCACTCCTCCTCCAGAATTCGTTGATCATAAAGTGGCCTCAGTATTAAGGCCAGAGCTGGGCTATCCACGATACAATCAAAGTGAACAAGATGAAGTAACGTCCTGCAGCCGAGGAAATAAAAAGAAAAAGAAGAGAGGAGAGATAACTGATAAATAAAGCACAGGGCTACAGGGTCTGAAGTATCTGCCTGAGAGGGCGGGAAGTTGCGAACTCATCACAGCTACGTCATGGGCAATAACGAACCCGGCATCGAGGATATCTTCAAACAGCAATGCCTCAAAAAGGCGGCATCCGTAAGTAAGGATCCCGATCACCAATGACATCTTTGCCCCTGTTGGTCTGATGAGAGAGGGTGCTGTACCAGTAGTTATTTAAGATGGGTATGGATCCAATGGGCCGAAAACTTTACTTCCACCACATACTCTTTTTATGTATGTTGACTGGCTACATCACGGCCTGACATGGAAACAACAAAACATTTGAACGGAACATCCTACAAAAAACAATGGATTCGGCACAGTACGTCACGGATAAAACCCTCTCAACCTTTGAGCGCATCTACATGAAACGCTGTTCAGGGATCCCCACCACCCATTTCATGATATCTTCCTGTTGCTGCCATCAGGTATACGCTATCAGAGCTTCAGGAGTCGGAACACTAGGTTAAAGAACAGTTACTACCTCACAGCCGTCAGGCTCTTAAACAAAAGTGGATAACTCCATTCAATTGTCCATCCATTGAGATGTTCCCACAATATTTTCCTTTAAAGGATTCTGTAGCTTGTTCTTTCATGTTGTCGTTATTTATTGATACTTATCTGTTTACCTATGTGCACCGTTTGCTGTCATCTGCACATTTATTGACCGTCTATTGATCTTGTGACAGTTAATATTATGTAGATTTCCCAAGTATGCCAGCAGGAAAATGAATTTCAGGGATACATGCGGTGTCATGTTCACACATTGAAAATAAAAATTGCTTTAGCTTTGATATGAATGTTGCAATCCAGTTTCATTCGTTGTGTACCACTCTGATCCCGAATTACGTGGTTTACAATATAGCCATTATCCCAACAGCATGCTGAATAAAATCTATCACTCTATGTATCTATCTATCTATCTATCTATCTATCTATCTATCTATAGATAGGTGAATGCATATATATCTATTTAGATATTTATTTGTTTACTTATATATTTGCGAGCTTATAGACTTATTTAGTCTGCATTTCCAGAATTTTGCCTTTGTCCATTTGTCCATTTGTCCATTGGTCAACTTGCAGAAGCATCTCAAGGTACAGCTAAATATGGGAAGCATTGTGTAGGGGCTAGAATGTTCTGGAGAAAAGGGGAAGGGTCGGAATGAGGAACTGATGGGCTAGCGTTGGCTTAAAATAATTATAACTAACTGACCAATGATTATTTTACATCTAATTGTATCTTAGCATGTGATTGAAATGATTCTAATATTATCTAAACTTGCAATCGTAAGATTTCCTGCTACTTGATCAATGTTATAAGTTGTGGAGAACTGTGTAATTCGGCGGCAGTATCTGGACTGGCTCTTTTGGGAGATCAATCTGTAACTTCCCCCAGAGCATGCTATGAGTAAAGAATAAAGGTTTGAAAAAGAACTACGTGTGTTAGTGTTTTTGTGGTACTTTTGTCTTTCCACCGGTTGGTCCAGTACGACAATTTCGCGAGCCAGCCAGGAGTCCAAGACGAGAGTTTCGTGAGGCGATGTCAGCGGTCGACTCGGTGGCGGTGACCTGAGACAGGTAGGCCCACAAGGTAAGATTCTCATTAATTGCCCACCTTGACGATCTCCTCGTCTGGCGGGTAGCCCTCCGATGGACTCCTTCCGAAACCTGAGTTGAGGATCGTCCGAGTACCACAGGTCAAACGAGGGGTTAGAGTCCCCGACAAAGGTAAGGAAAGGGTTAGAGGATTAAAGTTAATATTTGTGAGTATGAAAGCCTGCCGGTGCTAACAAATTGGGCAACCGATCATTGGTAGTGATCTATTATATTTTCTTTGAGTGTGTTGCAGCAAATTGGTCAGCGGGTTAGTGGAAGTAACCTATTAAATTTTGGAGCTGGTAACCATTCTAATTGGCGTGGGGGGGGGGGGTGTGGGCGTATAGCGCAGTAATTTGACCAGCACAGGGCAGAGCAGACGTTTGGCCAAACACAGGGAAAGTGGCTCTCCCCCGCAATCTATCCGGATGCTGTAAGTACTTTTTGGGGTGTACTTGTGACAATTTGCCTGTCTCAACACCCTGCCTTAGACCGGTTGTTAAGAGGGGAAATCCCCCACGCGAAAGTCAGGACCCTGAAGTGGGAGCAGAGAGACACGGCACAAGATTAACGGGGAGTAAGGGTTATAGGTTATAAGGTGGTAAAGCCGCACTCTGGAGTATCAGCACCCAGCCTTAGACCGGTTGTTAAGAGGGGAAATCCCCCACGCGAAGGTCGGGACCCTGAAGTGGGGGTGAGAGAAAGAGGCGGCTGACCCACCCGATTAGGAAGCATGCGGCAAACATTAGAGAAGTCTGTAAATAACACGCCATTGTTTAAGCTATGTAAGGACGACCCATGAGAGAGAATGATTACCGAAGGTTATCAGCAGGCCTAAATAAGAAATTGGGCAGTGAAATTTGGCCTCTGGGTGGGACCTGGGATTTGGATAAATGTCTAAAGGTAGAAGGAGCAATTTGGAAGCATAATACTGGACAAAAATGGGAGGTTTTAACGTCCGATTTGAGAAAAACGGCCGAAGAATTAAATAACAGATCTAAGCAAAGTAGTTTGGAGCATAACGCACGTCGCAGAAGGATTAGTGTATGTGACAATGAAGGAAATTCGAAATCGTGGGAGATATTAAAAGGACTGTGTGGGGATCACGATAAGAATAAGGAAAAACAGGATAGGAAAAAAGAGATGAGTGGGCTAAGGATAGACGGAATGATGATGATGAAGCCGACAAAAGTAAAACTGAGGTAGCTCTTGACCGGTCTGGACTGCCCATGGTCTTTAATGAAAATGAGACTGAGGAGGAGGAGGTATGGCACATTCCCGTTGCCCGCATTCGACCCCAAACCACGGCGCCGCCACCCCCATATAACGTTACTGCTGCCCAACCCCAGGCATCTCCCAATACACCGTCCCCAAGCCCAATAGCCTCCCGAACCAAGGGATAACTTCGGCGACGGGGGAGTAATAGGCGCCAAGCTAGGAGGCGCCGAAACCTTTTGGTGGGAGATGACCCCCTGATAGAGCCTGAGACGGATACTGATTATGACTCTGGTATTAAAAATGATGATTCCGAAGACTGGAGACCCAGAGGGAGCGGGATCCCGGGGCAATTTCCCAACAGGGCCGTTCCCAACTCTAGCGTCCCTAGCGTAGGACAACCAAACCAGGCAGCTACTAAAAATAAACACCAAATAATCTGCAGATGCTGTGATCAAAGCAACACTCACAATACGCTGGAAAAACTCAGCAGGTCGGGCAGCATCAGTGGAAACGATGAGTCGACGTTTCGGGCCGGAACCTTTCGTCAGGACTATGTCAGCACTATGACTTCGTCAGCTACTATGCAGGTTTATACTCACTGGAAGCCCCAAGAAATGTGTATGATCATGAATCAGGCTCGAAAAGGAAAAAAATGATCCAGAGGGAATTATCGATTATATGATCGGTACAATCTAAATGTTTCAGGCGACTCCCCAGGATCTCTTTAGCTTGTGCTGCATGGCTCTTACGACCAGTGAGCAGGAGAAATGGAAAGTAGCTATAGGGGATCATATCAATTGGGAGTCCTTTTCCACCGCAACCCCGCCCGCACAACAGGTGGATAAAATAACAAAGGCTCTAAAGAAGGCTTCGCAGCGCCCCGTAGACATCGCTAAGGTCCTTGAGTGCCGCCCAAAGGCGGGAGAAGACGGTTGCGATTTTTCGGAACGCTTTTGCTCCCTTTATGCAACCTACGTTGGAGATGCCGCCTATAATGCCGGCAATACTTCGCCCCAGTTTATTTCGATGATATTGCAGTGTCTCCCCGAGGATGTGTCCAAGGCTATTAGAACTGATATGGACTGAGCCGATTGGAATCAGCAGGCCATGAAAAGGGCAGTTGAGCATTTTTGGAGTCATGCAGGGATTCCAAGCCAACCAGATTAAAGCATGAAATTGTGCAGCCTACGCATCCGGTGGTCCCCAATCCCGCTACGATTTTAAGCAACATTCCACCGGACTCCCAAGTTTTTACTATAGCTGTTCTGCAGCATGCGTTTTTTTTTTGCAATACCCCTTGCTCCTGAGTCACAGTACCTTTTTGCATTTACCTTTCAAGACCAGCAGTACACTCTGCCTAGGTTACCCCAAGGGTTCGTGCACTCCCCGACCATTTTCTCGCAGATATTACATAGGCAGCTTAGAGATTTGCAATTTCCAGGGGGCTCTACGGTAATACAGTACGTAGATGACCTCCTAATGGCAGGCCCGTCTGAAACCTCAAACGTGCAGGACACCAATACGCTTCTGAATGCTCTGCATTCATGGGGATACGTGATCCCGCCCCGAAAAGTAAAGACAGGCCAACGGCAAGTGAGATTTCTGGGAACCCTTTTGAGTGCAACCTAAAGGCAGCTCACCCCAGAAAGGGTAACCCATCATTGCGACCCCCCTGCCATCTGCGCTGAAAGCTATCCGTGCTTTCCTTGGGATGGTAAGGTTTTGCAGACAGTGGATTCCCATTGTTGCTCTGTATACAAAACATTTGAGCCCTCTGGCTTCCAGTTCGCTTACAGGACACTTACAACTAACTGAGCAACAGAGTGAGGCCTTTGAGGAATTGAAGAAATCTCTCTCGAGAACGCCTTCTCTCGGCCGCCCACTCTATGACCGTCCGTTCCAGGTTTTTGTGAATGTTTTAGATGGCTGCGCCACTGCACTGCTCACTCATACTTATGGGGATAGACGCAGGACTGTTGCCTATTATTCCACTAAGCTAGACCCCGTAGTGAAGGGATTATCTCCCTGTTCGCAGATGCTCCCGGCCATTTACTCCTCAATTACAGCTGCTTCCAACATCACCCTCCAACAGCCAGTTACAGTGTATTCGTCCCACACCATTGTAGCGCTGCTGACCACCCACCAAACCCAATAGGCCAGACTAAGCCGTTATGAAATAACATTACTTAATAACCCAAACCCAATAGGCCAGACTAAGCTGTTATGAAATAGCATTACTTAATAACCCACTCCTCACCTTTGCATACTGTGATACCATCAACCCCGCTGCATTTTTAGAGACGGCACCTGCTGACTTGACTGAGCCTCCTCATGACTGTCTGCTACAGAACCATTTCCTCACCTCTTCCGGAACCCCATCCAGAATGCCATGTGTGTAAGGAACCTTCTTCAGGCCATACTCCTCCCCGAAAAATTAGCTATTATTAAACGTTTGGCTCATCTAAAAGACGAATCTGCAGTGACTAAAGGAAATAACAGAGCCGATTTGGCTGCCAAGCAGACTGCGCAGGAGGCGACCGTTATATATTTAACTGCAGAACGACTGGCCTTCACCCTGACTAAAACACCACGAGCTCCGGGCACTCCAGAAAGGGCTACAGTTAAAAAACTCCAAGGGGACGCCCCTGATTCAGATAAACAACTTTGGAAGACATACAGGTGTGCGCATTTGGTGTCCACAGGCCTCTGACATACACCAGTTGGCCAAATTTGTATTCCTAATGCATTGCTGCCTATGTTGCTCGATTGCTTGAATACGGACACCCACCTTGGCAAGGGGTTAATGAGTAATATTTTGCTCGGCACATGGTGGCACCCCAGGCTGGAGGAAGCTGCTGCAGCAAAAATACAAGCCTGTTTGATTTGCCAAAAGACAAACGCGGGAAAGGGAGTAAAGTGTGCCCCAGGGAAAACCCCCTTGCCAAGTGGCCCTTTTGAATGTATTCAGCTTGATTTTACCGAACTACCACGCGTACAATGTCATAAGCATTGCTTAGTGATTGTAGATGTGTTCAGTAAATGGATTGAAGCCTTTCCGACCACCAATAATAAAGCTTCTGTGGTGGTAAGGTTGGTGCTTATAGAGATTATACCGAGATTTGGATTGCCCAGACAAATAAGTTCGGATAATGGCCCTCACTTTGCAGGAAATATAAATGAGGAACTATGTGAGGTGTTGCGCATCGAACAGCAGTTTCACTGTGCTGACCACCCGAAGGCTGCAGGAATAGTAGAACGGGCCAACGGCACCCTGATAAACAAGTTGTCTAAGTTAATGTCCAAAACCGGACTGAATTGGCTGAAGGTCCTTCCGCTGGCTTTATACCATATGAGAATTACCCCACACTCCACTACAGGGGTATCTGAGGCTGAAATTGTTTATGGGCGTCCGGGAAGGACCCCGTGGGACGCTGACAAATTGATCTAAATGTCATGGGGGACGAATTGCAGAAGTACCTTCGCCAACTAACTTCCTCTCTAAACTTTCTTCACTCCCAGATACAGAATACCCTAAGGGAGCCTGGAGGTCAGGGAACGGAGTGGCCGGAGTTGAAAATTGGAGATTCGGTACTGACCCGGGATTGGGAGCGTCCCAAGCTTGGATCCCGGTGTAAAGGGCCATTCCAGATACCTCTGCAAACACCGTCGGCCGTTAAGGTTCAAGGGCACAGCCGCTGGATCCACCTAAGTGATTGCAAACGATGGGCTCCGCAGGTGGACTAAAGACTATTACTGGACTTTTCACTATCATAACTACCTGCGCGATATTAAGCCTGAAAGACAATTTATTTTATAAGACTCATATGCGTCGGCATGGTAACCATACTGCATGTTATCCATTGGTAAAATCTGTAGAAGCATTGTTTGTTGCTAACCCATCAGGGCTAAATTGGGCGGAACATGACTTAATAGTGGAGGATAGATCGGGGCAGAATTTAAGGGGATAAGAGGAAAGCTTAAAAGGGGGCTATGGGAAGGTGCCTCAAGAGAGTGGGTGGTGAGACCACTGGCGAGGGCATTGAGGATTATCCCTTCTGTTTTGCAGGGGAGGGAGAGGGATACGTCTTTGCCAGGGTTCCCAGAGAGATACCTTGCCTGAAGAAACATTGTCCGGACCGCCGATGTAGGACAGACCAGGGAATATTCTCTTGCAATTCTATCCACGAACAATGCGTGCCCCTCTTTAAGGAAATTCAGTATATCTGTGGGTATTGCAAAGCGACTCATGCGTCGGCAGGTTCAGGGACTTGTGGTATGATGAAATAGTGAGTTACAAAAATACCTGTTACAGGGCCGAGACAGGATATGTGTCATTGTTCAACGGTACCTATACTACAGCTACCACCACTCTGCTGAACCACCATGCAGTAGGAACGATTGGACCACTTTCTGTTCCCTGCCCTCAGGTTGCCCACGTTCGACGGCGACTGACAGTTCGAGCCGAGAGTAAGGAATTCTGTACTGAATGCAGGAATCCTGTTACTCTGGGCTGTGGGTTTCTGAGCACTCTCTCTCTAGGGGGTTCGGCAGGAACCATAGCTGCAAAGAACCGCAACTACCTCATTTGTGGGCTGGCGGCACTGTGGAACAGTACGATGGAAGGTTTGGAGGCTGTTAACAGAGAATTGGTGGAGTTGCGACTTTACGCACAGCAGAACAGGTATGCTGTGGATTATCAGTTGGCCCAACAGGGAGAGGTATGTGCAACAGTCTGAGACAAATGTATCACCATGTTACTGACGAATCATACAACGTGACCCATGCCATTCAGTCTATTAAGAAACAATTGGATAATTTCAGACAAGGTTCGGGGAAGGAGGATGGTTGGTTAGGGTGGTTGCAGGGAGGATCATAGGGGTCTTATTTACTGCATGGGCTGATTATCCTCATTGTTATAATTATTGCTTGCTGTGTGATAATGACCTGCCTAAATGCTGGTTGCCGACTTTTCACGGAAAGACTGATGGTGCTCTGCACGACCCCCATTTAATTGGTCATCATGGAATGATGAAAGTGGGGAATGATGGGGTGAAGGGGTAGGTAAATAGGGGTATAGACTAAGAACAATGATCAATCACCTTCGGTGCGCCTTAGCTTACTGTTTTGGACAGTCAAAAAGAAGCTTTACCCAGCAACCTGTGACGTACTAGTCACTGTTCTCTAAAGATAGGCATAGGCTCAAATAAGGAACTATCTGATCTTGCAGAAGCAGCTCAAGGTATAGCTAAATATGGGAAGTATAGTGTAGGTGCTGGAATGTTCTGGAGAAAAGGGGAAGGGTCCGAATGGGGAACTGATGGGCTAACTTTGGCTTAAAATAATTATAACTAACTGACCAATGATTATTTTGCATCTAGTTGTATCTTAGCATGCGATTGAAATGATCCTAATATTATCTAAACTTGTAATCGTAAGATTTCCTGCTACCTGATCAATGTTGTAAATTGTGGAGAACTGTGTAATTCGGGGGCAGTGTCTGGACTGGCTCTTTTGCGAAATCAGTCTGTAACTTCCCCCGTAGCATGCTATGAGTAAAGAATAAAGGTTTGAAAAAGAATTACGCGTGCTGGTGTTTTCGTGGTACTTTGTCTTTGCAACGGTCGGTCCAGTACGACACATTGGGTGATTTTCAGTCTTTCTTCATGCGCAGTTTTTTCATTGTATCTATTGTGTTTCTTTCCATTTACTGTGATTGCCTACGTACAAATCTATCTCGCAGTTTAATATGGATACTTTGAAGATAAATAAACTTTGAAATTTGACTGGATGGCTTACCTGACGTTGCCCTGTTTACTTCCGAGCGTCCCATTCGCCTATGAAACTTTGCCATTCCAGTACTTGCCGAAATTCAAGTTAACGTTGCAATTCATTTGTTATGTACTTCTCCTGCTGTGTCCATGATACTCTTATTGACTACAGCAAATGCTGAAGCGGCGTTATTAACCTGACATTGAGCACTCCCTTTATTCTTCCCTATGTGTCTGAGCTCTCGGTAATCGATATGAATACATTTGCCGTGCAGGGGCATTTTGCATTCCCCTGTTGCATCCGAATGTATGAACGTCAGAAGAATATCAGGCCGCGGAGCAGAACTGGGCCATTCCTCCGCCATTCCATCATGACTGATTTGATATCCTAACTTAATGCTCCCGCAGTCTTTGTTTTGACACAGTAATTGGTCAATAACCGGGTAACCTCGGCCTGAAATACACCCAACGACTTGGTTCCCTAGCGGTCTGTGCGATAAAGGGTGAAAGGGCGTTTGCTGGCTCTAGGCTTCTGGTTTAATGAATGGGGCGGGGCGGGAGATCTCATTGAAACCCATCGAATATTGAAAGGCGTACATCAAGTGGAAATGGGGAGAGGTTAGTTTCGATCCTAGTGGATGTTCAGACCAGTGTGCACAGCATCAGAATTGGAGGGCGTCTAATTAGAACATATATTTATTGACACAATATGGTGAATGTGCTGAAAGAATTGCCAGAGACGGCTATGGAGGACGTCAGAGAGTGACTTTAAGCGGAGGTTGATAGATTCTTGATTTGCTGGAGCGTCAACAGTTACGGGCAGAAGGCTGGACAACGGGCTAGAGAGCGACAATAAATGGGTCAAATGGCCTGATTCTGCTGCTCTGTCTTCTGGTCATATGGTCCTTATGAATGCAATTATACTCACATGAATGGCTAGTCGAATATTTATGTTAACGAACAGCTCTGTAGCTGTATCTAATGAAGTGTATAAAAAGTATACCTGATATACATTACATATATTTATGTTATTTATATACATAGGTATTAATCAAGTCTATAACGTCAGATCGGTGCGTTCGGAATGCCAAGGCCGGTAAACAGAATACCAATTGTTGATATTGAATATTGAGATTTGAACATGAAAACAATACGTTCCCCATATCCCCATCCACCACTATCTCATCAGAAAGTGAGAAAAATTGCAGTAATTTCCTAATTTACGTCACTCTAATGAGAATATTCATTAGCTGTTAGCAATACTAATTGTGACGTCAGTCGTTGTGTTTGTTCACTGACTGTATCTTATGTTAATGTCATTCCTCGTGATTGATTTGTAAACAGCATGAGCTTATTTAACATATTTCGCCTTTGAACGTGAAGTATATCAAGGTCTCCTTCTGAGAAGCACGATTGGTGTTGGAACGGCTCTCGCATATCCGCACGGAAAATGCACGCCCCTCCTAGAGGCTTGGTGTACGCAATTTACTACACGGCTCTTGCAGTGATCGCGGTTCCAGGTAAAGCATTTCTTACTAATTAAATATCTATGGTTTTATGGCTTATGCTCTTGTGATCTTTATGAATTGAACTGCTACCGAGAGGTGTATCTAATAAAGTGGCCACCAAATTGGTTAAGCCACTGTATGTATAAAATGAATACATAACTTACATTATATACACAGTACTGTGCAAAAGTCTTCGGCATGCAGTCTTGGGTGCCTAAGACTTTTGCTGAGCACTGTATCTACCAAATGTTTACCCATAGTAACAAAACGTTAAGACACAGAGATATTGCTGTTTCAAGGGCAAATAGAGATGCAGATGTCTTTCCAGCATGTGCTTGAAAACAAATCAAAATTAGCCAAGGAAGGAAATGACATTAAAGCACAGCTTACAGTTTTGTGCCAACCCCTTATATACCCTAGCTATATATATATTCGGCAGGTGATATAAAGTACTTAACTTACATTTTTGCATGTTACCAACACGCCGCAGCATCTGTGACACGACTGATTGGTTTCATTGTCTTTACCACGCTATGCTAATACTTGAACCAAATTCAACATTTCATTCGCTGATGCCACTTTATTTAGGACAACCTAATTTTCTAAAGTGGATTAACTGAGGAGCAAAGAAGCCGCAGACTTCTCCGAGTGCACGGGCATAACCAATAGTTACTTGAGTTGCTCTCGCCTACCTGTCAGCTTCAATCGGTACAGCCAATCTTCCTCCGTCCTCTCTCATTAATAAGGCGTTTTCATCCACAGAACTGACACTCACTGGACTTTTTTTGCTTGTTTGTTTGTTGTTCTAGACTTTTGTGTGTGAAAATCCCAGAACTTCCGCAGTTTCTGAGATACTGAAGCTACCCCGACTGGCACAAGCAATCTCTCCATGATCAAGGTCACTGAGATCGCATTGCATCCCCATTCAGATGTTTGGTCTGAACAACAATTTGACCAGCGATGTCCAACATTTTATGCCATTGTCCCTATCGCTACCCGAGGGGTCCGTGGACCCCAGGTTGAGTACCCCTCCTCTTGACCATGTCTCATGTTTTCTTATGCATTGAGTTGCTGACACTTGATTAGTTAATCAGGCATTCGCAACTACGAGCCGCTGTGCAGGTGGATTTAATAAAGTGGACACAGATTATATATTTGATTATTGTGTACTAATTAAGCCTTTTTTTGCGCTTGCTTTAGATCCTGGTCCTTCTGTTATTCATAACACTTCATGATGCCATCTCTATTGCAGAGCATCTATAAAAATATGTCAAAGTTTCTTTAGGTCACATACCAAAACTATGCAAATTTCTACTTTCAAACTTTCGAATTACTTCTGCTGCGAGTGTGTTCTGTCACTAATTTCCATTTGTTTCTCCCACAGTTAATATAGTGGCTATTCTGATCCTCTCCCGAGGAAACTGCGGTCTATCCAGATGCATCAGCCGCTACCTGGTGTCCATGGCGGCGACGGATCTGTTGGTAATTATCACCGCTGTTATATTAAACCGGATTCCCGCTATTTATTTTCCCGGTAGTTTCCTATCCATCACACCCGTGTGCAGTTTCAGCGCTACGTTAATTTACGCCGCCAGGGACAGTTCAGTTTGGTTAACTGTCACGTTCACCTTTGACCGATATGTTGCCATCTGCTGGCAGAAACTCAAAGCAAAGTACTGCACCCACAGAACCGCTGGCATAGTTGTCTCTGTCGTCTGTACTTTGGGCTGCGTGATCAACATTCCCTGGTACTTCTTATACGAACCAATCTACGTCATTGACAAAGTACCCTGGTATTGCACACCGAGGGATATCCTTTATTCCTTTCTGCTGTGGACAATATTTGATTGGATCGATCGTCTTCTAACCCCTTGCCTCCCCTTCCTCCTTATTCTCTCGCTCAACGCTCTGACTGTCAGGCACATTTTGGCAGCTAGTCGGGCCCGTAGGAGACTCCGCAGTTGCCCCACCGGAGAGCGACCGAGCGACCCGGAGATGGAAAGCCGCAGGAAGTCCATCCTCCTGCTCTTTGCAATCTCGGGATGTTTCATCCTTCTCTGGATTCCGTATATTATCCATTTCTTTGTTCAGAGATTTCAAGTTGGTTATACAATTAATGGCTACAGCGACCCCAGCTTCATCCTGATGGAAAGTGCCAACATGTTTCAGATGCTGAGCTGCTGCACAAGCACGTTTATCTACGCAGTGGCTCAAAGCAAATTCCGGAATGAAATGAAGGTTCTCATCAAATTTCCGCTGAACTTTTCACATTCGTTAGCTCCGTCACGGAAGTAGCAGGATCCTGCAAAATAGTATTAAATGAGTAAACTCGCTCCGTTTAGTCACCAATAAATTTTGCTCAAACCTCGAAATTTAAGTAGGCGCTACCCTGTCATTGTGTATCTGAAATTATTATTTAATATATTGTAATCATTAATTTCATAGTCTGGTTTTATATTGTAGGAGAATTAGATGGCTATGACTTCCCTCTGTCCCTACGCTTGAGTTTCCGCGGGAATCGCGATGTTCATCATTTTCTTTTCCGATTGGCCCAACCACCTATCTTCTTCCTGACCCATTTCACATCCGCTTTCACCACCATTCGGGGCCGTAACCAATCCCCCTGAGTGTGCGAGCCTGTTGGTGCCATCCAGTGTATCCTGTTTCTGCTGCTGGGGCCTCCTCTACATCAATGAGATTCGATGTAGACTGGGTGACTTCCGCTAGGTCCTTAACAAAAGTATTTCAATTTTGACAACGATTTTCATTCCAGTCTCCATTATCATTCCAACATGTTGACCCAATGCCACTTTACTGCCACGATGCGACCTCTCTGAGGTTGGAGAAGCAACGCTTCAAGCTTCGAGCTTGACGGCGTGAACATCAATGACTCTAACACCCGGTGATCTTCAACTCTCTCCTCTCACCCTCTATTTCGTATTCAAGTTCCCTTCTTGCATCTTCTCTTCTCTTCGCCTTTCCACGTCTTCCCTCAGATACCCCTGCACCTTCAGTTTCTCCATGGTCCATTCTCTTCTCCTATCAAATTCTTTCTTCATTAGCCCTCTACCTTTTCCATGTATCATGCCCATCCTTCCTCCTTCACTCCTCCGCCACCCTGTCAATATTCGCATATATAGCTTAAACTTTCCGTTCTAATCTATGAAACTCGGTATTTGTACTCTGGGAATAATAAAGTCTCTTCCTATGCACACTATCCATACCTCTCATAACTTTCCATCATTTGTTCTCTCAGTCTCCGACGCTACCACCCCCCCCCGTTTAAATAACCTAAGTTTCGCTAATCTTTCATTTTAGCTCTAATAGTAGTAAAATCCAGCTAGTAACATAACGAAGGAAGCTCTGAACAGCACTAGATATGTGGGGCCATCATTACTGCTGTAACGGCAGCCGTATAATTGGCAGTAGGTGAGTAGGCCCGTACAGCTCAAACCCTCTGATCCGGGCAATATTGTGGAGATCATCTTCTGCAACAGCAGGTCTCCTTTAAACTTAGAAAGATAGAAAACCTACAGCACAATACAGGCCCTTCGGCCCACAAAGCTGTGCCAAACTAGTCTTTACCTTAGAAATTTCCTAGAGTTACAAATAGCCTTCTTTTCTTTTGGTATTTATTTTTTATTGAATTTCATCATCAAACAACCATTTCCGTAAGATGTATTTCAGATACTGTACATATATATCATATAATCATATTTGTCACAAATCTCCACATTATGTTTATCTGAGGTACACACTTACAGAAAGGAGAGAAAAGAAAGAACAATCGAAAGAAGAAAACTATGTACAGAGTATGGAGAGATTTTATTTTACAACATAAAATAAAATTTTATGTGAGAATAAAATTAGGCCTATGAGGTGTTATGTAGTTAAACCATTTTTCTCCAGTATGAATAAAATTGTTCTAACTTATGATTAACAGATGCTGTTATCTTCTCCATTTTGTAAATGTCCATTGTAATTTCTATCCATACATTTAAAGATGGGCTCTCCTGAGATAACCATTTCATGGTAAGGGTCTTTTTACCAGCCACCAGCAGTACATTCATTAAATATTTATCTCTTATCAACCATTCTTGAGGTATATATCCAAAATATATGGTCTTACTCTCTAAGGGTATTTCACATTTAAAGATGTCTTGTAGGGCATTATGCATTCCACTCCAATCGTCTTTGATAACGGGGCATTCCCAGAAAATATGATAATGGTTTGCATTTTGATTTACACAATTTCTCCCGTAAGCAGGGGAATTACAATTATAGTGGGATTTCTGAGAGGGTGTAATAAAATATCTTTTCAAGTTTTTCCACCCGAACTCCCTCCATTTCTGTGAACTGGTACACTTTCATTGATACCTCCATATTATTGTCCAGTCTTCCTCAGATATTATTATCCCTCCTTCCTTCTCCCATTTTGTTTTAATGTATAAAGCCGAATCTGTTTTAAGATTTGACAAACGCTTATAAACCCTTGAAATTATTCTACTACCGTTGTCTGAATTATATGCTTTTCTAAATAGCTCTACCAGACATGTACTTGCCTTGGTTGCATCTTTAACCGTCCTATTAACATACTTTCGCATCTGTAAATACCGGTAAAAGTCTTGTTTCTCTAATAAGTGTTTCTCTTTGAGCAATTCAAAACTGAACAGTATTCCTTCTTTCATTATATTGCAAATAGCTATTATTCCTTTAGCTGTCCAGCCCTTAAATCTAGCATCCAGTTTATTCGGCGTAAAATCCGAGTCATATGCATACCATTTACGAATTGCAATGTCTCTCTCTAGTTTATATTCTTTTATAATAGTTTTCCATATTTTAAGTGTCTATTTCACCCACGAGTTGTCAATATTATTTATGCAACTTTTTAGGTTGTTATCAGACAAAATTGACTGTATAGGGATGGAAAGTATCTTCTCCTCAATGTTTTTCGATTGAGCGCCATATGATGGGTTGCACCAGCATATCACGGCTCTCAACTGTGCTGCAAAATAATAATCTCTAAGATAAGGAAGGCTCAATCCCCCCATTTTCCTTGGCTAATTGCAAAGTTGTGAGACGAACCCGAGGCTTTTTAACTTGCCATATATATCTTGATAGCATCTTGTTCCATTCATTGAATTGACTTTGGTTAATCTCTATTGGTAGGGTCTGAAAGAGGTATAGTAATTCCTCTAATGTTCTATTCAGTATATTTTTCTTTTCTGAAGTTCGATCACTCATACAAACAATAAGAGAATGACAGCTCATATTCCTAAGCCACATCATGCGGAAGGATGAACTAGGAAAACTCATACTCTCTTGAAAGATTGAGGGGAGTAAACTTAGAGGAAGATCTCGGCTTATGTACATCAAAAGCATAGCCAGGTGGCTACACATCGAGGAAATGGAAGTCATCCAAAAAAACGAAGGATAGATCTATATGGAAAACCATGGTCACTAAAGTCCGCATCGGATATGATACCCAGACAGACAGACAGACATATGAAGTTATCGCTATAATTTTCCCTCTTAAGGCAGCCTTCAGAGTATCCCATAGAATGGGAGGTGAAACATCTCCATTATCATTGAATTCTAAGTAATGAGCAATTTCTTTTTTAATTTGTTCCTAATATAGGTATCATTGAGTAGACTTGAATTTAGTTTCCAAATACAAACGTAGTATTCTTTGGTTGTAGGTCAAAATCAACAGATAAATATATAGGTGCATTGTCACTTATATCTGTTGTCTCAATTCCACAGGTGATTATTTTGTCTCTATCTTTTCCAAATGTTATGAAATAGTCTGTTCTTGTATATACGGAATGGGGCGCAGAATAGTGAGTATAATCTCTTCTGTCGGGGAAAAGGTCCCTCCATATATCATTTAGACCAATATCCTCAAAAAGAATGTTAACTTTCTTACGTAAGGACTTTGTTTCATAAGTTTTTTCTATTGGAAGAGTCTAACATTGGTTGTAATTGTAAATTTAAGTCTTCCCCACATATCAAGAGACCTTCTGTTTCTATTACAATAATATTAGTAATTTTCTGGAAGAATCTAATATCACTTCCTTCGGGTGCGTATATATTCAATAAAGTAACTGGATTTCCATCTATATTCCCCCTTACCAGAATATATCTGCCCTCCTTATCTCTCATTTCGAATACCTTTTCAAAATTTAGCTTACTTGAGATTAGAATAGCAACTCCTCTTCTATGTCCTGATTTATATGAGGAGAAAAACAAATTAGTGAAGCCGATTCTCTTTAATTTTCCATGTTCATTATCACTTAAGTGAGTTTCCTGTAAATATACTACATGGGCTTGTTCTTTTTTCATTTTTGGTAGAATTTTACTGAGGTTGACTGGATTCAACAGCACTTTGACATTAAAAGAAATGAATTTTACTTTTTCCTTAGCCATGTGTTAACAATGATATCTGTTAGTATATCACTGAAATTTGCAGAATATAACTTAATCGATCTACTCCTTGAACAAATAAGAGCCAAGAACAGCGAATAATTAAAAAAAAAGGTAACGAAGGCGTGATTCCAGGGCTGCGGTCTCTAGATGACCTTGGGTTGGGCTAGAAGAAAAGTCTAGCCGTGGGGGATAGCCCTTCCGACCTGTGTGCTGAGGGCCCCCGCTACAGTACCTATAAAAGTAAGTAAAAAAAAACTATGTCCATTACACAGAAATTATTTCCCTGTGTGTTCCTCCCATGTACATATTCTCACTCAGGTGGGGAAAAAGGAATGAATAAATGAATTTTTAAAAAATTGAGCAATATAAAATCCACATCATAACACGTTTTTCTCGAGATAGGTATATCACCGTCTATTTTTACTTCCGTTTAATTTATCAGCATTTTTAAAGTTAGCCAAACCTTTTGGAGGAGGTAAGGGCTGCCCTCGGGGAACTGATTGTCTCTTCCTAATACCCTCCTCTCGTCCTGCTCCCGTCCCCTGCTTTCTAGGTTCTCTTACTATTTCCCAAGCTGCTCGGGACAACTGCTGAGCCAGAATTTCCCTTGGTTTGACCACGCTAATGGACAGTCCTCTGTTGTTCATGTCTGTAGTCGCCTCCTCCATTGTCTGGTACAGTCGCATCCCTTCTTGGTAAAATACCGTCAGTTTAGCAGGGTACGGGGTTTGGAATGTAGTCTTTTCTTGTTTTAATATTTGTTTCGCTCTGGAATAATCCTTCCGTTTCTGTAGGACCGCCGGGCCGTAATCATGATCGAAGCATATTAACTTCCCGTTCCAAAAACCCTCTTTTTACCCCAGGACCTTCGTAGAATCTCCGCCTTTCTCTTGAATCGAAGGAATTTAAGTACTACTGAGCGCGGTTTACTTTGTTTATCTCCGGGAGGCCGCTGGCCGAACGAACGATGTGCCTCTCAATTTCAATCTCCATAGTCTGAGGAATCTCCAGCGCTTCCCGCAGCAGCTTGTCTTCAAAGTCCACCATCGACCATCCCTCCGCTCCTTCGGCAACATTATAAATCCTGATATTTTTCCGTCGCGATCTTCCCTCCTAGTCAAACATTTTACTTTCCTGTTGTTTTAATATTTTTATCGTCTTACTTAGTATCTGTTCCGCGTTTTGCACGCGATCTTCCACCTTCTCAATTCGAGTCTCTGCCACCGCTATTTTCTGATTGGCGTTGGCTAGCTCTGACTTTATACCTCTGCGTTGCTGCTTTATATCTTTTTGGACTACCCTTATCTCCTCCAGAATCCTTATCATATTTGCCGCTTCGCCTGCACGAGGCGCATCGTCAGCTTCGCCGCAACGCTCACGAGCAGGAATGCCCCTCATTGTACCTCTCTCTTCCATAGGCTCCACAGTAATGTCTAGCAGCTCTTGGGCTGTATTCCCTGGAGTTCAGGAGAATGAGAGGCGATCTCGTAGAAACATTCCGAATGTTGAAATGTCTGGCGAAGTTATTTCCCATGATTGGCGAGTAGTCCAGGACAAGAGGGAAAGACTTCAAGACTGAAGGACGTCCACTTAGAACAGAGATGCGGAGAAATTACTTTAGTCAGCGGGTGGCAAATCTGTGGATTTCTTTTTTTGCCACGAGCGGCTGCACAGGCCAAGTCATTGGGAGCATTTAAGACAGAGATCGCTAGGTTCTCGATTAGCCGGGGCATCACAGGGTATTGGAAGATGGCAGGGGAGAGCGGATGACTGGAAGAGTTGGTTCACCCCATGATTGAATAGTGGAGCAGGCTTGATTAGCTGAATGGCCTACTTCTGCTTCTATATTTTATGGCCTTACGGTATTATTCCATCGTGGCTGATTTGTTATCCCAACCCATTCTCCACCATATTCTTTGACACACTGATTGCTCAAGAACCGATCTACCTCTGCCCTGAATATACCCACTGACCTGGCTTCACATCCGTCTGCGGCAATAAAGGGTTCAAGCATCAGTGGCGTTTGCTGTCTCTGTCTTGTACTCTCTGGTGGTTTGAAGTACGTGGCGAGGTGTGGGTGGGGTAAAATATCTTAAGTCAGAAGGTGGTGATTTGTGGAATTCATTGCTACAGAGACTGCGGAGGATTTTGGAAAAAGATTTCAAGCGGGAGTTGATAGGTTTTTGATTAGTAAGGGCGTCAATGGTTGCGGTAAGAAAGCAGTAGAACGGGCTGGAGAGCGGCAATGCTTCAGCCATGATGCAACGGCAGCATAGGATCAGGGTGCTTCTCTGTCTTCTGCTCATATGGTCCTTATGAATAAATTGCTCTCACATGATTGGCTAATCGGAATTTCGTATTAACGAGCAGGTCTGTATGTGTAGCTAATGCATTGGTCATTGTGTGTACGTAGATATTACATATATAGAGTGCACATAATATATATTAAATATGTAACGTCAGATCAGTGTGGTTAGAATTATAATGTCGTTAAGGAGAATAGCAACTGATAAATATTCAATATTGAGATTTAAATGTGCATACAATACGCCCCCCCGCCCCCACTCACCCCACCACCGATCTCATGAGACCGCGAGATGAACTGCCGCAATTTCCTAATTTAAGGGCACTCTGATGGGGATGTTACCAAATGTGTTTACTCGTTAGTTGCTGGCAGTGATAATTGTGGCGTCAATCATTGTCTTTGTTCACTCACTATACCGTAAATTAATATCATTCGTCGTGATTGAGTGGTAAACAACATGAGCATATTTAACTGACTTTCGCGTTTGAAAGTCAACTATAAAAGGACACCTATTGAAATCGACCAAAAGCGCGATTGGTGTTGGGACCGGGTCTCGCATACGCTCACAGAAAATGCACGCCCCTCCCAGAGGCCTAGTGTACGCCTTTACCACACGGCTCTTGCAGTGATCGCGGTACCAGGTAAAGCATTTCTCACTAATTAGTTGTAAGGGGTTTCTTCTTTTATGTATCTGCGTAGTCTAATTAAAATGGCTTCTTTGTTATATTATAATTGAAATTGATTTTTGTTATGTTAACTGCTGGGAAAGTCCTCCCGCTAGCAGTTTGTTTGGATTATGTTACGGATAAAACGGCGAAGAAAGCAATTGGAATAGATGTTATCCTTTCTGTGTGTCTGTAAATTAGTGTGATGCACGGGATTTTAGCAGAAGGCGGGAGAGAGAGGCAGAGGATAGACAAGGTGCTGTGAGTCCGCTAACGGGATCGGACCCCGCGCCGGAGTCCGAGTTCCAGGGTGTTCGGCGAGGAGTGGAGACAGAGACGGACTCGTGTGGAGCGTCTGGTCGACCACCGTTGTTGGTCCCAGGCGGCAGGTCGAGCTGGTCCGAGGGGAGTCGCAGGGTGAAGAAGGAGCGTTCTGAGCTCCAACTGTTTGTGCACGAAGAGATTGAACTTTTATAAATGTGGGGCCTTCTATTTTCCTTTTATATTTTATCTGTGTTAATTATATAGTTCCAGTAATATCTATAAACTGTAATTCACTTAATCGTATCTGGTGTGTTGTCTGATATCTGGGCGGGGTGGGGTACATCACATAGCATCCACACAAACTAATTACCCAGTTTGGCAGGGCCGAGGTCTGTTTCCCTAGACAACAGCGAGCTGAGAGATCCTGAGGCTGGCCAGGGGGGCTACATAGAGATCTGTGGTCTTATATGTTATGCTCTTGTTGTCCTAATGAATTGAATTGCAGCCTACAGATGTACCTATGAAGTGGCCACTGAATGTTTTTTTTATACAGTATATGTGAAAAACGAATACATAACATCAATTATATCTGCAAAACTATGAAAAGTCTTCAGCATATAATATAGGGTGCCTAAGACTCACAGATATTGTTGTTTTAAAGGAAAATAGAGATAGAGATGTTTTTCCTCCATGTGTTTCAAATCAAATTAAAATTAACCGAAGAAGGAAATGACAAAAAAAAACAGCTTACAGTTCTGTGCAAACCTTTTAGGTATCCTAGCTATAGATTTTTGCCCAAGACTTTTGCACAGTACTATTCATAATGTATAAATATAACTTACACATTAAGTCATAGAAATGATCGGAATGGCAAGAATGTATAGAGGGTAGGGAATGATAAGTGTTATCTGACACCATTAGCTTTAGGTAGTTAACTGGACGACTTTCTTAACACACTAAATGTGCTGCAAATATTTGGTAGGGACTGAAATAATTAAATGGCATTTTTGAATGTTGCCAACGTGTCGCCGCATCTGTAACGGGAATAAATTAGTTCTCTGTCATTACTATGCTGTTTAATATTTGAACCAATTTTAACTTTTCATGCGCTGAATTCGCCTTATTTTGGACCATCGTCCGTAGAGCTCACGCTCACTGAATTGCTTTGTTTGGTTGTGTCATTTTCCAAAGACTTCTGTGTGTAAAAATCCCAGACGATCAGCCGTTTCTGAGACACTGAAACCATTCCCTCTGGCACCAACTATCGGTCCACGGTCAAGATCACTGAGATCACTTTGCATCTCCATTCTGATATTTGGGCTGTACAGCAACTTGACAAACATTTTTATGCCATAGTCCCTACCACTAACCGAGGTGTCCGTGGACCCCCAATTGGGCAATCCTCCTCTTTGCCATGTTTACATGTTTTTAGGCCATTGAGTTGCTGTTACGTGATTAGTTAATCTGATATTCGCATCTACGAACGGGTGTTCAGGTGCTCTTAATAAAGTGGAGCATTTGATTATCGTGTGTCAATGAAGCTTAGAAGCCTTTTCTGCACTTGTTTTAGTTCCTGGTCATTCTGGTTTCGACACCAGGTCGTAACGCAACCAGTTTGGATAATTTTCATTGTGGAGCATCGATAGAAATTTGTCGAAGGTTTTTTGGTAACACGCCGAAATTACGCAAACCTACTTTAAAACTTCTGAATTACTTCCGCTGCGTGTGAGTTCTGTCTCTAATTTCCAGTTGTTTCTCCCACAGTTAATATAGTGGCCATTGTGATCCTGTCCAGATGTAGTAGCCGGTACCTCATGCCCATGGCGGCGACTGATCTTCTGGTAATAATCATCGCTGTGATATTAAACAGAATTCTCGCAATTTATTTCCTCGGTAGTTTCCTTTCCATCACGTGTGCGGCTTCAGCACTGCTTTAATTTACGCCGCCAGGGACAGTTCAGTTTGGTTAACGGTAACGTTTACCTTTGACCGATATGTCGCCATCTGCTGGCAGAAACTCAAAACAAAGTATTGCACCCACAGAACCGCCGGCATTGTTGTCTCTACCGTCTGTACTTTAGGCTGCGTGATCAACATTCCCTGGTATTTTTTGCATGAAAAAAACGTCATTGACAACGTGCCCTGGTATTGCCAACCGAGCGGTATCCTTTATTCTTTTCTGCTGTGGACAATATTTGACTGGACCGATCGCCTTCCGCGCCCTTGCATCCTGTTCCTGCTTATTCTCTCGTTCAACACTCTGACTGTTAGGCACATTCTCGTGGTCAGTCAGGCTCGTAGGAGACTCCGCAGTTGTCTTTCGGGAGAGAAACAGAGCGACCCGGAGATGGAAAGCCGCAGGAAGTCAATCATCCTGCTCTTTGCAATCTCGGGTTGTTCCTTCCGTGGATGCCGTATGTTATCTTCATCGTATCGCGATTTCAAATTAATTATACAATCAATTGCTACAGCGACCCCATATTTATCCTGATGGAAAGTGCCAACATGTTTCAGATGCTGAGTTGCTGCAGAAACACGTTTATCTACGCAGTGACTCAAAATAAATTCCGGAAAGAGTTGAAGCTTCCGATGAAGTTCCCGCTGAACATTTCACATTCATTAGTTCCGTCCCGAAAGTAGCAGATTCCTGAAAAAAAAAACAGGAAGTTCGTTCAATTTAGTCACAAGTAAATTTTGCTCGAATATCTAGACAAAATTTGAATTATACCTTACTCCATCATTGTGTATCAGATATTATTATTTATTATAAAGATTAATTTAATGGTTTGACTTGCGATTGTTGGAGAATTAGATGCCAATGATTTACTATTACCCCCACTCAGCGTTCCGCGGTAATCAGCTGTCCATTCGTCCCACCCCATTTTTCTCCCTCTTTTTACGTATCCCTGTGAGCCCAAGAAATGCTACACCTAGCCATTCGCCTCCTCTTTCACCACCATTCAGGGCCGCAATCAATGTGCAGACACTTCTGTCGGTTGCCATTTACTACATCAATTTCCCCTGCTGTGGCCTCCTCTACATCGGTGAGACCCGAAGCTGACTTCATGAGTTTCGCTCCATAAGCAATAAAACAATTTCCATCTCGCCAATCATTTTAATTCCATTCTCCACTCCCATTCCAACATGTCGTCCCATGACTTCTTTACTGCCACGATGACGCCGCGGTCTGGATGGAGAAGGAAAACTTCACATTCCATCAGGAAAGCATCCAGCCAGAAGACGTGAACATTCAATACTCTAGCTTCCGGTATCCTTTCGCTCTATCCTTCGCTTATCCTCCATTTCCCAGTCTAGTACCACTCTGACATCTTCTCTTCCCCTTTCCTTCCCATGTCTTCCCTCTGGTGTTGCACCTTCACTTTCTCCATGGTCTACTCTTTTCTCCCATCAGCTCTTTACCTTTTCCATGTCTCACGTCCTACCTTCTTCCTTCACCCCTCAGTTTCTCCCTTACCTGTGTTCACTATCAATTACCGTATAGTCGTTCCCTCCCCCTGCCTTCTTATTCTGATCTCTCTTCCCTTCTTTTCCATTCCTAACCTCTACTATGTATTCCCTTCCATAATGCTTCTTGAGCTGTTGGGTTTCTAAGTATTTTGTGTATGTTATTCCAATGTTTCAAGCATCTGCGTCTTAACGGTGATCAACACGATGTAATGAAGCAAGTACCTCAGTTGATTCTTTTCCACCCTTATTAGTAGCAAGTTATGAGACAGAACCCTCCTTCTGCACTCTCACAGAGTCAGCTACGGAAGTCTTTCTGTCGAAGCACAGAGATAGAGTTTTTGTCTCGTATGCAGAAAACAATTTCTAGCTAACCCCCACAGTCACATGTTCAGCAACAGTGATAGTCCGAGACAAAGACCACTTAATCACCTCAAACAAAACAGATACTCCCATCAAGTAAGTGGATTATTGGTACAAAAGGATACTCCAGCCACTTTAATTAAGACAAGAGTGCACTACCTGGTGTGTTGGAGCCAAAACTTAATTACAAAGGTAAGGACATCCACCAAATTTTATGCTTTAACTAAGGAGTGTCCTGTTTAGTCTCCATCAGCCACTGCCTTTTGTCGGAACCAAATGTGTGAAAAGTCAGGAGACATCTTTTTGTGGGTTCTTTGAGTTTTTAAACTCGAAACCAAAAGGTGTGAAAAACCAGGAGACATTATCTCAGTCTAAAGAGCAGCTGCTCAAACACGCTGCAACCATTCTCAAACCAGAATACACAGATTCAACTTTAACCATTATTTACAGGAATCTGAGAATCCCCTTAAGACATTATCGTTCCCTCCTTTTTATCATTTGATGATAAGCTAAGGTAATCCATCATATTTACAACAAGCTATAAGAAGGGGATTAACATATTTTATAAGAATTACTACGGTAATAATTAAAACTATTATCATAGCTACATGCGGAAGCATTCCCCAGAAGTCTCCAAAAATGTTATAAGGCCGTGGCCAGTTTCCCTTACCGTCGGTAAATCCATGCATCTTTTCTCCAATTCCCTTAATCTTCTCGATTTCCTGAGTGATATGCTGAGTTAGAAGCTTCATCCGGAATATAAGTACAGCATACCTCTCCTATGACAGCACATGTCCCTCCTTTCTTAGCTAGCAATAAATCCAATGCCATCCTATTCTGTAAAACTACCATCCTCAGAGCTATTATTTCAGCAGTAAGATCCTTCATCTGGGTCTGGACATCAGTTAAAACCTCAGCAGGATTATTCGCCAATTCCTCCAGTGCGGCTGCCAGCTTCATTACTTCTCGCGAATTTCGGGCTGTCCCATAGAAGGAAAAGCTATCATCCAAAATCTCTCGCTTTCTGGAATTTCTCTCCTTTTCAGTTCTAGCTGAGTATGATGAGAAATATTGGCTAATGAATCTATAGAGGGTACTACATAAGCTAAGCAACAATATCCCGTCCAATTCCTCACCGTGATAGTTCCCTTGTCATCATAAGGCCCTGAGAGCCATGGATATGCCTTCTTACCACATACCCAATGAGTTCCAGTAAACAGCGTACGGAGGGGGATCAGTCCTAATTTCTCTACAAGAGCTATTTCCCAAAAAAACGTTTCCTCTATTCCTCCGGTATGGCAATAACAGGTCCCATTTACGTTACTCAGAGTATGGGCAAGTTCTATAGAAGGTCTCTCAGCCACTTATGTAGGTATTCGTAAATCCCATCCCTTAAAACAGAGGCACCCACAATTTTGGGTTGTTTTACATCCTGATACCCGCCATCGATCCAAAAATGGGTCTGAGGATTAACTCAAAGAATTCATAAATCTCACAGGTAAGGACTATCTCGAAATCTTTGTTCCTTTTTATTTTAAATATGCATTTCTTATAGTAATTTATACTTTATTGTTATTATATATTGCAATCTACTGCTGCCGCAAAAGAACGAATTTCACGACATATGCCAGTGATATTAGACGATTCTAAAACTGATATTCACAGCACCGAAAATATTCTAGCTGAGTCTTTGAAGCAACAACTGTGATAAGGAGGTGGCTGGGAACGGACCCAAGTGCAAGACACAGACACTGAATTACTAGGGACAGGAATAGGATACAGGGCGATGGCAAGGACATGGACACGAAAACCGGAAACCTGGAACAGGACTGGACAAGAGAGCTAGGGGCCCTGGTTTGGACTCCGAGCCAGAGACTGGACAAGGACCCAGTGCCTGGGTCTTGCCTCCAGCTCGAACCCCAGAACTAGGCAATGACGAGGTTAGGCAGGCAGGCAGGACGAGGAGGGAGTCTTCAGGTTACAGGCTAGAGACTAGAGACTTGGCTTGGCAGGAAGCAGGAGGCTGGCGTCTTTAGGCTTGAGGATAGAGGCTTGAGACTTGGCTTGGCAGGAGGCAGGAGGTTGGAGTCTTCAGGCTTGAGGCTAGAGGCTTGAGACTTGGCTTGACCTGGCAAGAGGCTAGAGGCTAGAGACATGGCTTGGCTTGGCAAGCAGCTAGAGACTATAGACTTGGCTTGGCTTGGCAAGTGGCTGGAGGCAGGAGACTACAGGCCTGGCTTGGTTGGAGGCTGGAGGCAGGAGACGTGAGGCGAGGCTTGGATGGAGCCTGGAGGCAGGAGACTAGAGGCGAGGCTGGACAGGGGGCAGGAGGCTGGAAGCAGGAGACTTGAGGCGAAGCTTGGCAGGAGGCTGGAGGCAGGAGACTTGAGGCGATGCTTGGCTGAAGGCTGGAGGCAAGCTCATCCTGGGCAGGGCGCGGTTCTCCTGGGCAGGGCGTGGAACTCCTGGGCAGGGCGCAGTACTCTTGGGCAGGGTGCGGATCACCACCCTACAGAGGCAAGGGACAGGAAGGGACAGAACGAACTCCAGGTAACGGCAAGAAGGCCTGGCTTACCTGGGCGGAGACAAGTGACAGGAATGGACAGAAACAACCCCAGGTAACGGCAAGACGGCCTGGCTTACCTGGGCGGAGGCAAGGGACAGGAAGGGAGCTAGGTACAGGATGGTTCCAGGACAAGACTGCAGGCGAGACGAAGTGAGAGTTACCGGCAAGACGAGGCAACGCTTCTGGCAAAGTAAGGCGAGACGAGAACTTCAGGCGAGGCGAGAGTTACCGGCAAGACAAGGCAGGACTTTTGGCGAGGAAACAGAAGGCAGTGGAAGGGAATCGAGGAGTAAAGACAAGAACAATCCAGCTGCCACACCCTGGTCTCTGAAGGTATTTATGCAGCCAGCCCCAACGAGCATCAGTTGTCTCAATTAGCTCAACAAGAACAGAAACAGGGTAGATCGGAAAACCTGGAGCAAGGGTGAATGGACCTGACCGTGAATCAGAATACGGACTTCACGGCCGACCATGACAGCATCCGCTCCCCCCCCCCCCCCCCACGCCCCCTACGGGACCCTCTGGCGACTTAACAGTGTATCCAGACTATGGACGACCCGGGCGAGTGAGAGGGTATGTAACAGAAAGGAGCCCTGGCTGTCAAGAGGAGAACGACAGTGTCTGTGTCGTTGGGTCCATGGTTGGCTGGATCGTTCTGTCATAAGGAGGTGGCTGGGAACGGACCCAAGTGCAAGACACAGACACTGAATTTCTAGGGACAGGACTAGGATACAGGGCGATGACAAGGACATGGACACGAAAACCGGGAACCTGGAAAAGGACTGTACAAAAAAGCTAGGGGCCCCGGCTTGGACTCCGAGCCAGAGACTGGACAAGGACCCAGTGCCTGGGTCTTGCCTCCGGTTCGGACTCCAGAACTAGGCAATGACGAGGCTAGAAAGGCAGGCAGGCCGAGGCAGGAGTCTTCAGGCTAGAGGCTACAGACTAGAGACTTGACTTGGAAGGAGGCTGGAGGCTGGAGTCTTCAGGCTTGAGTCTAGAGGTTTGAGACTTGGCTTGGCTTGGCAAGAGGTTGGAGGCAGGAGACTTGAGGCGAGGCTTGGCAGTAGGTTGGAGGCAGGAGACCTGAGGCCAGACTTGGCTGGAGGCTGGAGGCAGGAGACTTGAGGCGAGGCTTGGCAGGAGGCTGGAGGCAGGAGACTTGAGGCGAGGCCTGGCAGGAGGCTGGAGGCAGGAGACTTGAGGCGAGGCTTGTCAGGAGGCTGGAGGCAGGAGACTTGAGGCGAGGCTTGTCAGGAGGCTGGAGGCAGGAGACTTGAGGCGAGGCTTGGCAGGAGGCTGGAGGCAGGCACCTCCCGGGCAGGGCGCGGTTCTCCAGGGCAGGGCGCGGTACTCCGGGGCAGGGCGCGGATCACCACCCGAGAGAGGCAAGGGACAAGAAAGGACAGAACCAACCCCAGGTAACGGGAAGACGGCCTGACTTACCTGGGTGGAGGCAAGGGACAGGAAGGGAGCTAGGTACAGGGTGGCTCCAAGACAAGACTGCAGGCGAGACGAGGTGTGAGTTATCGGCAAGACGAGGCAAGGTTTCTGGCAAAGCAAGGCGAGACTTGATCTTAAGGCGAGGCGAGAGTTACCGGCAAGACAAGGCAGGGCTTCAGGAGAAGAAACAGAAGGCAGAGCAAGGGATACCAGGAGTAAGGACAAGAACAATCCAGCAGCCACGCGTGGGTCTCTGAAAGTATTTATGCAGCCAGCCCCAATACGGACATCACGGACCGGACCATGACACCAACATGAACTTACAGAGAAATGGATAAGTTACTGTAACTATTTTAGACTAATATGGATCCAATGAATCAGATGCTTTTCTTCAGCCACCTACAACTCTGTGTATGTTGACTGCCTGCGGCACGGCATGGTATGGAAACACAAATGCTTTTGACGGAAAATCTTGCAAGACGGAATGGATTACGTCCTTCACAACCATTGCGCACACCTACATGAACCGCTGTCGTCGGAAAGCAGCATCCATCATCAGTGATCTCCCCTCCCAGATCATGCTGCTTTCTCTGCTGCTGCTACCAGGTGTAAGCTGAGAGAGCTTCACGACTCGCAGCACCCAGGTCCGAGAACAGATAGTACCCCTCAACTATCAGGCTCGAATTACACTTACTTGCTCCATCATTGCGATGTTCCCACAACCGACGATCTCAACTTAAGGAATTTTTTATCTTGTTATTTCATGTTCTCGTTATTTATTGATAATAATCTGTATTTGTATGTGCATAATTTGTTGTCATCTGCACTCCGGTTGATCTTTCATTCATCTTGTTATGTTTACTCTTCTATGGATGTACTGAGCATGCCGGCAGGAAAATGAATATCAAGGCTGTATGTCGTGGCATATATATACCCTGTTAATACAGTTTATTTGAACTTTGATATGAAGGATATGGATGTTGTAATCCAGTTTAAATGTGTGTCTAGCACTCTGGTCTAGAGATACTTGTGTTGCAGTATGGTCTTTATCCCGGCAATATGCTGAATTCAATTTATCTATCTATAATTTTTCTATGAACGTTGATATGAATGTTGCAATCCAGTTTGAATGAATGTAACCACTCTGTCCCACAGATAAGTGATTTTCAATATGGCAATTATCCGGGCAACACGCTGAATTTTATCCATTTATCTGTCTATCTCTCTATCTATCTATTCATCTATCTGTCTGTTTATCCACTTTTCTGTCTATTTATCCATCTCTGTCTGTCTGTCATGGTGTCTGTTTTTCTATCTGTCTATCTAACTATCTACCTGTCTGGCTGGCTGGCTTTTTGCCTTGTAATGATGGATAGATCTAACTATCAGTTTATCTTTCTATATCTATCTATCTATCTATCTATCTATCTATCTATCTATCTATCTATCTATCTATCTATCTATCTATCTATCTATCTATTTGTCTGTCTATCTATCCATCTGTCTGTCTTCCTGTCTTTCAGTCTGCCTTTCGATCTATCAATCTATCTGTTTATTTATTTGTTTATTTACCTACTTATTGACTTATGAAGTTTGTATTTGCACAATTTGATGCATTTGTACCTTGCTTGTTTTGCAGTCTTTGTTGATGTGGAGTTTTCCCACAGTTTTTTTTTTGCACTTATTGGGATCGCCCGCATGACAATCAATCTCGGTGTTGTATATGGGTACTTTGAAAATAAACATCATTTGAAATTTGACTGGGTGGCTAACCTAATGTCACCGTGTTAACTTCCGAGTGTCAAATTCGCCATTGAAACTTTGCTATTCCTGTACCTGCGCAATTTCAAGTTAAGGTTGCAATTCACTTGTTGTGTACCTCTCCTGCTGTGTTTGTGGGCCATGCTACTCTTAGTGACTGCACTAACTATTTCAACGGCATTTTTGAGCTCCCATTCAGCACTCACTTAACTCTTCTCTATGTGTCTCAGCTTTCTGAAATCTCTATGAGTTCATTAGCTGAGGGTGTGAGCTGGGGAATTTTGAACTCCCCTGTTCCAGCCGAATGTATGAGTGTCCTAGGAAAATAAGGCCGCGGAATTGACTTAGTCCATTCGGCCCATCATTTCACCGCCATTTCATAACGACTGATTTGTTATCCCAACTTAATTCTCCTGCCTCCTCGGATACACTTATTGATCGAGGGCCGATCAACCTCTGGGTTAAAAAAAACACCCAGTGACTTGTTCCCACAGCCGTCTATGTCGATAAAGGTTTAAAGTATGAGCAGCGTTTGCTGGCTCTGGGATTGTACTCTCTGGTGGTTTAAAGAATGAGGCGGTGGGGGATGAATCTTATTTAAACCTATCCAATATTGAAAGGCCTACATGGAGTGGACAGCGTATTTCTCATCGTGGTGGAGTCTAGGACCACAGTGCACAACATTAGAATTGGAGGATGCTCGTTTAGAGCAGAGATCTTTAGTCATAAGGGGATGTATTTATTGAATTCATTGCTGTGGAGGACATGTCCGGGAGTGATTTTAAGTGGAGTTGATAGGTTCTTGATTCGTAATGACGTCAACGGTTATGAGGTGAAGGCAGGAGAACTAGTGGGAAGAGTTATAATATATCAGCCGTGATGGAATGGCCTAATTCTGCTTCTCTGTCTTCTAGTCAGATCGTCCTTATTTATTGAATTACTCTCACATTATTGGCTAATTGGATATTTGTATCAACCAGCAGGTCTGTGGATGTACCTAATAAAGTGGTCACAGAGTGTATGTAGATATTATATCTCTAAAAAATATTATTAAATATACACTATATATATTTACAATGTATAAATCAGGTTTCAATAATTAAGTCATATAACGTCAGATTGATGTTTTCGGAATGCCAAGGTAGGTAAAGAGAATACCAATTGTGAATACTGAATATTGGGATTTAAATGTTTATACAATGCGTTCCCCATCGCCCACATCCCCCACCCCCGGCCAACCCCACGACCAACCTTGTCCGAAATGGAGAAGAATTGCAGCAATGTTCTAATTTACGAAGTCACCCTCATGGGAAAGTTTGTTAGCTGTTAGCAATGCTAATTGTGACGTCAGTCATTATGTTTGTTCACTGACTGCATCTTGAATCGATATCATTCCACATGATTGAATTGTAAACAAAATGAACTTATTTAATTGGTTTTGGCGTTTGAACGTCAAGTATATTTAGGACTCCTTCCGAAATTAACAAAAGCGCGATTGGGGTCAGTAACGGCGCTCGCCTACCGTCACGGAAAATGCATGCGCCACCCAGAGGCTTGGTGTACGCCATTTACTACACGGCTCTTGCTGTGATCGCGGTTCCAGGTAAAGCATTTCTTACTGATTAAATATCGATGCTCTTGTGGTATTTACGATTTGAGTTGCTGCTGACATGTGTACCTAATAAAGTGAACGGATACATAAGACAATTAAATACAAAGTACCACATATTTTCTAGGATGCCTAAGACTTTTGCAGAGTACTGTATCTACTAAATGTTTACCAATATTAACAAAACTTAAAGACTGACAAATATTACTGTTTCAAGGCCAAATAGAGATAGAGATATCTTTCCACAACGTGCTTCAAATCAAATCAAATTTAATCCAGGAAGGAAATGACATTAAAGAAACAGCTTCCAGTACTGTGGAAACCTCTTAGATACCCTATCTCTCTCTCTCTCTCTCTCTCTCTCTCTCTCTCTCTCTCTCTCTATATATATATATATATACATATATATATATCTATCTATCTATCTATCTATATATATATATACGAAATATTTTTTTTGTGTGTGTGTGTGTGTATGTGTGTGTGTGTGTGTGTGTGTGTGTCTGATGTTCACTGGATTTTTGTGTTTGGTTGTGTCATTTTCCAAAGACTTGTGTGTGAAAATCCCAGAAGATCAGAAGCTTTGAGACACTGAAACCACGCCGTATGGCAGCAAAAATTGTTTCACGGTCAAGGTCACTGAGATCACTTTGCAACCCATTCTCATGTCTGGTCTAACTAACTTGACCAGGGAGCCCAAAATTTTTATGCCAGTAACCGAGGAGTCCGTGGACCTCAGGTTAAAAACGCCTCCTCTCGATCACTTCTCATCTTTTTATGCATTGACTTGCTGTCACGTGATTAGTTAATCAGATATTCGCATCTACGAGCTAGTGTGCATAATAAAGTGGACACAGAGTGTATATTTGATTACCATGTGTTAATTAAGCCTTTTTTTCCCTACTTGCTTTCGTTACTGGTCATTCTGGTTTCCATGCCAGGTTGTGATGTCAATTAGGAATCTCTCAATTCTACAGCATCTAGAAAAATTTGTCATAGATCTTTTGGCGGCATGCCGAAGTTAAGTAAACTTCTACGTTCAAAGTTCTGCATTACTTCTGCTGTGGGTTTGTTCAGTCACTAATCTCCAATTGTTTCTCTCACAGTTAATATAGTAGCCATTGTGATCCTGTCCCGAGGAAAATGTGGCCTGTCCAGATGTATCACCCGGTATCTCGTGTCCATGGCGGCGACAGACCTGCTGGTAATTATCACCGCCGTGATATTAAACAGGATTCCCGCTATTTATTGTCCCGGTAGTTTCCTCTCCATCACGCCTGTCTGCAGTTTCAGCGTTGCGTTAATTTACGCCACCAGGGACAGTTCGGTTTGGTTAACGGTAGTGTTCACCTTTGACCGATATGTCGCCATCTGCTGGCAGAAGCTCAAAGCAAAGTACTGCACCCACAGAAACGCTGGGATTGTGGTGTCTGTCGTCTGTACTTTGGGCTGCGTGATCAACATCCCCTGGTACTTTTTGTACGAACCAATCTACGTCATTGACAACGTGCCCTGGTATTGCAAACCGAAGGGTATCCTTTATTCTATTCTGCCTTGGACAATATTTGATTGGACCGATCGCCTTCTGACCCCTTGCCTCCCGTTCCTGCTTATTCTCACGCTCAACGCTCTGACTGTCAGGCACATTTTGGCAGCCAGTCGGGCCCGTAGGAGACTCCGCAGTTGCGCCGTGGGAGAGAGACAGAGCGACCCGGAGATGGAAAGCCGCAGGAAGTCGATCGTCCTGCTCTTTGCAATCTCGGGATGTTTCATCCTTCTGTGGATGCCGTATGTTGTCTACTTCTTTATCGAACATTTTCAAGTTGGTTTTACAATCTCTGGCTACAGCGACCCCAGATTTATCCTGATGGAAAGTAGCAATGTGTTTCAGATGCTGAGCTGCTGCACAAACACGTTTATCTACGCAGTGACTCAAAACAAATTCCGGGAAGAATTGAAGGTTCTGATGAAATTCCCGCTGACCGCTTCACATTCGTCAGGTCCGTCACGGAAGTAGGAGGTTCCTGCTGAAAAATAATGCATAATGAGCGAACTTTTTCCGTGGTCACAAGTAAGTTTTGCTCAAAAGTCTAGATTTAATTTGACTTAGTAGTATCTCCGTCATTGCATATCGGAAATCATTATTTAATATAAAGATTAATTTAATGGTCTCATTTTTGGTTGTGGGAGACGTAGAACCATATGACTTCCCACCACCCTATTCTCGGCTTTCGCAGGAATCACACTGTCTATGATTTTCTTGTCCATTCGGCCCAACCCACTTGTCTTCCTCCTGGCACTTATCCTTGCGAGCGGAAGAAGTGTTTCACCTGCCTATTAATTTCTCGTTCAGCATCATTCAGGACCGCAAACAGTCCTTCCGAGTGTGGCGACAGTTCACCTGCGCATCTGCCAGTACCGTTTGGTGTACCGGGTTCTCCTGCTGCGTCGTCCTTTACATCCGTGAGGACCGACGTAGACTGGGTGAGCTCCACTCTGTTCACAATAAAATGATTTCTATCTGGCCAACCATTTCAATTCCATTCTCCATTCCCATTACAACATATTGATCTATTCATAGCTATTACATTTCCGATGATGCCATTCTCAGGTTGAAGGAACACCTCATATTCTGTCAGGCTAGTTTCCAGCTTGAAGGCAATAAGATCGATTATTCTAACTTCCAGTCATCTTCCACTCACTCCTTCGCTTATTCTCCATTTCCTACTCTAGTTCCACTCTTACATCTTCTCTTCTCCTCCCCTGCCCACATCTCTCTCGTGTCCTTGCACCTTAATTTTCTCCATTGGCCACTCTCCACACCTACGCAATACTGACGTTGTTTCTTTCAACCGCCACTCCTCAGCCGCCCCGTTATCGGCGTTCACTATCACTTTCTACCTTGTACTCACTTCCTTGCCCTGACTTTTTAGTCTGGCTTCTGCTCGCTTCTTTTCCATCCCTGATTAAGAGCATCGGGCTGTAACGTCAAATATATATTCCCTTCTATGATGCCACCTAACCTGCTGAGTTTCTGCAGCATTTTGTGTGTATTGCTCGAAGGTTTTCAGCGTCTGCAGAAACGCATGTGCTTATGAACTGCCTGTTATTGTTTAAACCAAATGAAGCATCTCACTCAAGTGATTTTAGTAGCCGGAGAACGAAATAACCATCCAGCACAAAGTGTCCGTGCACAAAATGCAATTGGATAATTATCACGTGACGTTCTGTATATTCTGAGCATGCGTATTGTGGAGCTTTCAATGTATCATCAAGCTTTACTTCAGAAAGACGTGCAGTGTTTTCATGGAACCTCATGTGACATCTCATATATCGTTTCATCTCTAATATATGCTTGTCGACATTTGTACTCTGGGAATTATTAAGGTCCTTCCTATTCACCCGATCTATGTCTCTCTTGCAACTTTCTATCAGTTGCCCCATCAGACACCGACGCTCCGGATTAAACAACCCAAGTTTCGCTAATCTATTCTTATACCTCTGAGAGTGGTTAAAACTGAGCTAGTGACATGATGAAGGAAGCTCTGAACACCGCCAGAGATGGAGGACCATCATTACTGGTCGAAACGGCAGCTGTGTAACGGGCAGCAGGTAAGTAGGTCCTAACAGTTGAAGTCCTCTATTCCGAGCAGCACCCTGGTGATCATCTTCGAAATCAGTAAAGGGTCCTGCTGATTCTTATTGACCGACGTGACAGCAACGGTAGCACAGAAATCTGCTCTAATTCCTCCTTCCATTCTCTTCATATTTTTTTAAGAGTGGGGATAAAATCTGCCCCCATTCCTATCCTTTGTTACTTGAGTTTGGAAATGAAGGGGTTAACCAGCAGCGACAGTTGTCCTGAAATTCTGGCGCCTGGATTCAAGAGAATAAGGTGAATTAGCAGCGGTCCCATTCTGGTCCCGAGATAAGGGAAGCCTGAACTTATCGGAGCATAAATCAGATCGGTCTGGGTCTGCTCCACAAATCCAGCAAGGCTGATTTATTATCCCTCTCAACCCCATTCTCTTGAGTTTTTTCAGTAACATTTGACGCCTGACCAATCAAGAACCTGTCAGTCTCTGCGTTATGTATACCCAATAACTTGTCCCCCAGAGCCAAACAGAAACAAATTGCACACATTCACCGCTGCCACCCTCTCGCTAAAGGCAGCATATACCACACATCCAGGTCCTGATCCACCGAATCAGTATTCCCCTTACGTGTTGGGGCCTGCCTAACCTCTCCTGCCGTTAGCTCTACAGTCGCCCCGCGTTTCCGCAGTACCTTACCAGGAGTAGGCTCGAAGCCGTGTTCGGGGTCTGCCTTCACCTCTTGTCTCAGAGGCAGCAGGTGGTCCCGATGGAGAATTTTGGCAGGCCCATTCCCATCCTCTGGTTTCGCTCGGAAAACTGGTAGCTGTGGCATCTGACTCTGTACCACGTTGGGCGTAGCCGCCCAGCGATCATCCAGCTTCTGCTTTCCAGGTCGCCCCAAGTTTCTTATAAGGACTCGGTCTCCCGGCAGGAGTTGGGAGAACCTCACCTTCTGATCATATCACCTCTTATTTCCTTGATTCTGCTTGGCAGCCGCGACCCCAGCTAATTCATAAGCGCTTTTCAGCTCTCTTCTCATGTCAGACATATACTTCAGATACGTCTTCGGTGGTAAGTTGCCCTTATCAGTTCCAAAACAGAGATCCTCGCCTCGCGCCTAAACATCAGATAGTATGGCAGATAGTATAACCTTCATGCGGATAATCCCCAGCACTAAGCCCCCAGATCTCCAGTGCCCTGAATGGGGTCAATGGTAAATGCTTCAGATACCGGTTGTAAAACGAATGGTACAAAAACGTGACCTGCGACCCGGTGTCGAGTATGGCTTTAGCATAAATATCCTCTATCCGTAGCAACACACTGGAGCATGGTCCCACCAAGTCTTTAGGAATTGGGCCTTCCTCTTTCGGGGTTTCCTTGGTTCCTTGCTGCGAACATGTTTCCTCAGAGACACCAGGGCGTTCCCTCACTGAGTCTCCTCTAAGTTTTCCCACCGATTCTCTCTTCTTAGGTACCCGGGGTCTCACTCACCTTCTTGTGTGACAGCTGCTGCCAGCAGCCCTCTTCATTGTTCGTCCCCTTAGGCAATCCGCTGATCCCGCATCAGCTCCATGATATGGGGGGGGGGGCGGTCACACCCACTGATAACAGCTGGCATATCTCTGTTCTCAATTCTGCCACAATCTCCTCTACCGCTCCCGTAGTCAGTTCACGCAGGAGACTACTATCGAGGATTGTACCATGCTGACGGAGGCCACCCGCGCCTCCGACGCATTCTCCTCTTCCCTCACCTCTCTGATCAGCTCAACAAAAGATGGAGGGGGCGCGTCTTACGAGACTTCCGGAGACCCCCAGCGATCAGACCCTGGGAATGGGCGCCCCAGGCTGCCCGATCCATTCTTATCTGATCCACCTCAGCCGGCTGAATGACCCTTCTGCGCTGCAAGCAATTTAGCAAGTCCAGGCAACATCCTTGTAAACCTTCTCTGCACTCTTTCAACCTTATTTATAATGCTTCCTGTAATTTGGTGACCAAAATTGAACACAATACTCCAGATTCGGCCTCACCAATGCCTTATACAACCTCATCATAATATTCCAGCTCTTATACTCAATATTTCCATTAATAAAGGCCAATGTACCAAAAGCTTTCTTTACGACCCTATCTACCTGTGACGCCACTTTTAGGGAATTTTGTATCTGTATTTCCAGATCCCTCTGTTCCACTGCACTCCTTAGTGCCTTACCATTAACGTTGTATGTTCTACCTTAGTTTGTCCTTCCAACGAGCAATACCTCACACTTGTCTGTATTAAGCTCCATCTGCCATTTTTCAGCCCATTTTTCCGGCTGGTCCAAGTCCCTCCGCAGACTCTGAAAACCTTCCTCACTGTCTACTACACCTCCAATCTTTGTATCATCAGCAAATTTGCTGATCCAATGTACCACATTATCAAGCAAATCATTGATATAGATGACAAATAACAATGGACCCAGCACTGATCCCTCTGGCACACCACTAGTCACAGGCCTCCACTCGGACAAGCAATTCTCTACTACCACTCTTTGGCTTCTTCCATTGAGCCAATATCTAATCCAATTTACCACCTCTCCATGTATACCTAGCGACTGAATTTTCCCAACTAACCTCCCATGCGGGACCTTGTCAAAGGCCTTACTGAAATCCATGTAGACAATATCCACTGCCTTCCCTTCATCCACTTTCCTGGCAACCTCCTCGAAAAACTCCAATAGATTGGTCAAACATGACCTACCACGCACAAAGCCATGTTGACTCTCCATAATAAGTCCCTGTCTATCCAAATGCTTGTCGATTCTGTCTCTTAGTACTCCCTCCAATAACTTACCTACTACCGACGTTAAGCTTACTGGCCTATGATTTCCCGGATTACTTTTCGATCCTTTTTTAAACAACGGAACAACATGAGCCACTCTCCAATCCTCCGGCACCTCACCTGTAGACAGTGACATTTTAAATATTTCTGCCAGGGCCCTGCAATTTCAACACTCCACCTTTTCGATTTGTACAGTTTCCATGATCTCACTACTTGTTTCCCTTAATTCCATAGACTTCATGCCAGTTTCCTTAGTAAATACAGACGCAAAAAACCTATTTAAGATCTCCCCCATTTCCTTCGGTTCCGCACATAGCCGACCACTCTGATCTTCAAGAGGACAAATTTTATCCCTTACAATCCTTTTGCTCTTAATATACCTGCAAAAGCTCTTTGAATTATCCTTCACTTTGACTGCTAAGGCAACCTCATGTCTTCTTTTAGCCCTCCTGATTTCTTTCTTAAGTATTTTCTTGCACTTCTTATACTCCTCAAGCACCTTATTTACTCCTTGCTTCCTATACATGTCATACAACTCCCTCTTCTTTTTTATCAGAGTTGCAATATCCCTTGAGAACCAAGGTTCCTTATTCCTATTCACGTTGCCTTTATTCCTGACAGGAACATACAAATTCTGCACTCTCAAAATTTCTCCTTTGAAGGCTTCCCACCTACCGATCACATCCTTGCCAGAGAACAACCTGTCCCAATCCATGCTTTTTAGATCCTTTCTCATTTCCTCAAATTTGGCCTCCTTCCAGTTAAGAACCTCAACCCTAGGACCAGATCTATCTTTGTCCATGATGAAGTTGAAACTAATGGTGTTATGATCACGGGAACCAAAGTGCTCCCCTACACATATTTCTGTCACTTGTTCTAACACGTTTCCTAACAGGAGATCCAATATTGCATCCCCTCTCGTTGGTCCCTCTATATATTGATTTAGAAAACTTTCCTGAACACATTTTACAAACTCTAAACCATCTAGACCCCTAACAGTATGGGAGTCCCAATCAATATATGGAAAATTAATATCCCCTACCAGCACAACTTCATGTGTCCTGCAGTTGCTGCTATCTCTCTGCAGATTTGCTCTTCCAATTCTCGTTGACTATTGGGTGGTCTGTAATACAATCCCACTAATGTGGCCATACCTTTCCTGTTTCTCAGCTCCACCCATAAGGACTCAGTAGACAAGCCCTCTAATCTGCCCTGCCTGAGCACTGCTGTAATATTTTCCCTAACAAGCAATGCTACTTCCCCACCTTTCATTCCTCTGCCTCGATCACACCTGAAACATCGGAACCCTGGAATATTAAGCTGCCAGTCCTGCCCCTCCTGTAGCCAAGTTTCACTAATTGCTATAACGTCATAATTCCACGTGTCAATTCACGCCCTCAACTCATCCACCTTCCCCGAAATACTCCTAGCATTGAAATATATACACCTCAGAAGATTTTTACCACCACTCACAACCTTTCTATTAGTGAATTTGCTCGAACTTTTAACATCATTTATTTTCACCCCAGCCACACTGTCAGCTCTGGCACTCTGGTTGCCATCCCCCTAGAAATCTAGTTTAAAGCCTCCCCAATAGCACTATCAAACTTCCCTGAAAGGACATCGGTCCCCCTGTAGTTCAAGTGTAACCAGTCTCTCTTGTACAGGTTCCACCTGCCCCAGAAGAGGGCCCAATTATCGTGAAATCTGAAACCCTGCCCCCTACACCAGTTCCTCAGCCACTTGTTCATCCTCCAGAGCATCCTATTCCTACCCTCACTGGCATGTAGCACAGGTAGCAATCCTGAGATTAACATCCTCGAGGTCCTGCTTTTCATTTTCCTACCAAGCTCTCTATACTCACTCTCCAGGACCTCCTCACTCTTCCTTCCTATGTCATTGGTACCGAAGTGCACCACGACATCTGGCTGATCACCCTCCCACTTCAGAATGTCATGCAATCGATCAGATATATCCTGGACCCTGGCACCTGGGAGGCAACAAACCATCCTGGATAATCTGTCATGACCATATGGCCTGTGCATAGGCTAGGGTTTGCTCATCATTCCATATCAGCGCCAATTTTCCGGCACACACTGGATGTCTGGCCCCTGTGGTCATTCGGTGACCCTTGAGGGCTTCATGACGTGTCACTCTTGTAGCTCTATTCTTCCTATTTCGCAGAGTGTGCAACACTATGGGGAGAGCTTCTGGCCATGACAAGTTATTGTCCTGACATACTTTGGATAGGGCATTCTTCAATTCCCCATTCACCCTTTCGACAATCCCCGAAGACTGTGGCTGGAAAGAAATATGCAACTTCCATTGAAACCCCATGGCCTGCACTAAATCCTTCTCAATCCTGCCCGTAAAGTGAGCACCTCTGTCACTGTTTAACCCCATGGGTAGTCCATATCTCGGTATTATTTCCTTGCACAATATCTTTACCACAGTTCGAGCGTCATCTTTCCGGGTGGGAGAAGCCTCCACCCATCGGGTGACCATGTCCGCAATTACCAACATGTACTTATATCCTGAGGCCGGGGCATCTGTACAAAATCAATTTCCAAATTTTCAAAGGGCATTTTAGGCATCAGAAGGTGGTCATACTTAACTGCTCCCGGTCCTGGGTTACTTAGCTGACTAATCAGGCAGGAGCGAGTGATTTTCTGTACACTGTAGTTTTCGTTCTGCCAGGTGCATACCATTGACGATCGATTGAATGTTGCATCCCTCCTTTGCCCATGTGTGCCTGTGCGTGCACTAGGCGACGCAGGGGCAAACACAATTTCTCGGGCACACCACCTGGGTCTGGTCTGGGTGAAACCAAAATCCCTTTTCAAAGCGGCATTGTGCCTTCTCCCACGTTCGCTTTTCCTGTGGGCTAGAGTTCTGCTGTGCTTCCTGTAATTCAGCGGGCTTTAAAACAGCGATGGGGGAGTTATTCGTAGCACAGAGAGCTTGAAGGACCGGTCTCCTCGCAGCTGTCACTCTTTTGGCTGCCTGGTCAGCGCGGGCATTTCCCTGGGAAATTTCGTCTGTCGCATTGGAATGCGCTTCACACTTAATAATCGCTACCTGTCTGGGCAACTAAGTTGCCTCAGCAAATTTAACACTAGCTGGGAGTGTTTGATGGACTTACCCGCTGATGTAATAAAACCCTATTCTTCTATATTTGGCCGAAATCATGGACAACGCCAAAGGCATAGCGAGAGTACGTATATATATTGGCTGTTTGGCCCATGGCTAGTATACAGGCTCGAGTTAGGGGAAAAAGTTCTGCAGCCTGGGCTTATTTGCCATGAGGTAACGCATAGTCCTCCACTGTCTGGTGTAGATCCACCACAGCAAGGGTCATCCCTTGGTTTGTGAGAAGATCCATCAGTAAAAAGGATCAAGCCCGCATTCGGCAAGGGTCTACTCGCAGATCCACCCTGAGGGAAGTGAAGTGTTGTACCACAGTAATGCAGTCACGCTCGTCTTCTTCGGAAGGCTCTGGAACAAAGGTAGCAGGACTAACTGCAGGTAATCGGGGATACGCATAATTGGGGTGTGACAGCAAAATCACCTCGTATCCTGTGCGTCAGAGGCGGTGAACTGTTGTGTTGCGGATGAGTTGAAAAGCAACATTACAGCATGGGGCAGCCGGACTTCACAGGGGTGGGCGAGGACCAGTGGCAACGACTTTTCGACCACAACAGCTGTTTCTGCCACTGCGCGAAGACATGCAGGCATCCATTGCGGGGAGCGCCGTAGAGCAGTAGGCGACCGGGGTCTATCCGCTCCCATGCTTCTGGGTGAGTTCTCCAGTAACGAACCTTCCGTTTTCACAGACGTGCAACTGGAAAGGACGCTCATAGTTGGAGAGCCCTAAAGCTGGGGCTGTGGTTATAACTGCCTTCAGGGTTCGGAATGCGTTTACTCTCTCCGAGTTCCACTCTACTTGTGTAGACGCTTCATTTGCAGTGGCGGCACGGAGGACTGCATCATGCAGGCGGTAGTTGTGTATCCATTGTCGACAAGAGCCGACCATCCTCAGGAAGGAAAGAACATCTTTCTTCGTTTTAGGCGGCCGTATCCGTAAAATGGCCTGTATTCGTTCCGGTCCTATCTCGCGAGTCCCAGCCTTCAATTAAAACCCGAGGTACTGCACTTGTGGCTGGCAAAATTGCAGCTTGGATTTAGCCACCCTATGACCCTATTTAGCCACCCGGGCGGCTAGGAACTGGAGTAGTGTCACTGAGTCTTTTACACAGTCTGCTAGTGTAGCTGACGCCACCAACAGATCGTCGACCTATTGTATTAATATGGAACATCCTCCCAGATGACACTTGTCTAAGTCATGTTAAACGGCAGCAGCGTACACGGCCGCACTTTCGGTATACCCCTGGGGCAGTTGGGTCCAGGTATACTGATGCCCTTTGTATGTGAAGGCAAATAAATACTGGCTATCTGGATGGAGAGGAACAGAAAAAAGCGCGGAGCACAGGTCGACCACAGTGTAGACAGTAGCATCAGAGGGAATGGATGAAACAATCATACTGACGTCAGGTACCACCGGTGCTATGGGAATTGCAATGCTGTTTACAGCCCTTACATCATGCAGAGAGCGCGCCGCTCATTGGGCCGTCCAACTTTACGTATAGGCAGTATTGGTGTGCACAGCAGCTGACGGTAGGCTTGAGAACCCCCTGTTGGAGCAGAGAGTCTATGACCGGGGCTATGCCTTCTTCTGCCTTAGCTGCTAGTCGATACTGCCCAACACATGGTAATACAGCTTTTTTTTTGCTTGACACAGAGGTCTCTCGCAGTGAGCACTCGACCCACGTGTGTCTTGTGGAGGGCCCACAAGTCTGCATTTATCCTTTCCAATGATGAAGGGCTCCTATGGCCTGCCGGATCGGGCGGTTGTTGTCGTTGAAATTCGGTTAGGGGGTCCTCCAACTGGCGGGAAGTTCCCGGAAGGTGTGCTCTTCCCTCCTGAGGCCCGTTCCATTCAAAGTCCCCAATGCGGTGGCTAACAGGGGCTGATTACAACCGTTTAATCATTGGGCCTATCTGTTTCTCCTGATAGAGAGGCCGTATAGCAAGGGGTAGGTGAGGTATTGACGCAGGTCAGAGATGGGGCAGGGATTGCTGCTCTGCGGTCAGGCGTACCGGGATACCCGGCCCTTTTTTCTCAAAGTATAGATAAGGGTCTGAGTGCATTTTAGCTTTCAGCCCTTCGTGGGTGTACGCCTTTTCTCGGTATTCCGGATCATCTTCCCTTTTGTACCAGGCGGTGCAGTGTAAACGGGAGTTGTATCGGACCACTTGCAACAAGCCCCACAAAGCTTCAGTGCGAGCCGTCGGCGCCAGCCCCTCAAGTTCAGGCCGCAGCCGGGACATTTTACCTCTGTAGGGGTTGCCCTCGAGTTTCCAGCATTACAATACCGGGTCGAGTTTGGCCTCGTGGATGAGAAACAGGGTCGTTAACTGATGCGTCCGGGGCGAGGGTACTTCCATGTACATGCCCTGAGGAGTGCAGTAAATAGTAGCTCCTACCTTACACAGAGCTTGGCGTCCCAACAGGGGCAGGGGAGTAGTATTGGAGACTATCAAGGTTTCTCCCAGGGACAAGGGGAACTTCTTCGATAAGGGTTCTGACAGTGGGATTCCGGCTACCACTACGGTTCCTAACCTGTTCTGGCTCAGGGGTAATCCCAGGGTCGGGGTACAGAGGATAGGGTATCGCCAGTGTCCACCAATTGAGTGTCTCCTATTCTAAGGTTTACCGTGGGTTGCGTTTCGGAGTCTTGGGAAAGTGCTATGACCACTCCCTATCCCACCACCTCCCCTGGGACTCCTATTCCATTGGGAAAAGGTTGCTATAAGAGAAGGAGGTCACCTCTCTCTCGTTTTGTTCAGTCGATTGTGTTGGTTCTTTATAGGGAAGACTTCGGCCCTCCTTTGCCCAAATTCGGCACTCTTAGGCCCAATCTCCATTTTTCCCACACCTTCGGCACATATCCTGGGATTTTTCAACTCTCTTGTTCTATGTCCTCCCTTTTTCTTTTCCCTTCCCCTGTTCCTGTCGGTAAAACTTTGTCTAGTGCGTTTTAAGGCCACCCCAGGGGCCGACGAAGATTCCCTCCCTTTCCATGTTTATCAAAGTAGTGACTAGTTCTGACCAAGGCATAGCCTGCCAGTTCAAATCTCGCATTTTAAAAATCCACCTTGTTGGGGCAACATTAAATTTAGCAGAGTCTGGATGGCCAATGGCCCATTCTTTTCTAAGGGAACTCAGGCGTACTCCTCTCAGGTATTCTTAAACCGAGCTATAAAATCAGGGGCTCCTTCATCCTTCTTCTGTAGGAATCTAGTCACTTCTCCTGAGTCCCCATGCCGTTGTGCTGCCCTCATGATGGCCTCGTGCCCTCTATTGGCCAGCCAAGAACCCAGCGGAACCTGGAATGTCTCTTTCAAAGCTGCCCAGGAACATTCCTAGACCCATTTCAAAATGGGTCCTCAAGTCAGCTGTGAGATGCTTATAAATTTCGCACATTTGCTCCAACCAATTGAGGAACGCTGTTGGTCTTTTTATAGGATTAGGGGCCTCAGCCATCATAGCTTGTGCTTCGGCAGGCGTCCATGGCTTTAATATTGCCGTTTCTCCTATCATTATTTTTAGAAGCTGAACAGTCGGAGAGGTGGAGGAGTCAGTGCCATTCGTTGCGTAATGCTTCTGGTTTGTACCCCTTCCTCCAGTTCTACCACCCTGCCTTCCTCTCCCCCTGCCCCTTGTTCGAGTTCTTCAGCTCCTTCAGCAGGAGTTGAGCGCGCCGATTGTTCCTGAGTGCGGTTATTCTGCTGACCCAGGCGGCTACCATCTCTATCAGTCCATTTGGTCCGAAATTAGGACCACAATATCTCCTTTCGAGAGATACCATTTGGGGTATCCGGGGGTATAATGGTACGGGGGCCGGCATCGTTGGGAGGGGCGGACTGGGTGGGTAGGGTAGCGGAGCGGTTGGTGGTGCCGGGCCTTGCTTTTCATCGAGACTCTTCGTGACAGGGGGCTCTTCCACTTTTTCTTTCTTTCTCTTTTGTTTAAGGGGCTGGTGTCTCATTGCCACCTCCATCCATTTCCCAAAACATCCCATCATATACTCAAAATCTCACTTAGGGTTCCTATTTCCATTCGCTACCTCGTCCCAACAGGTCTGTTACAATTAATTTTAAAACTCCCTCCGTACCGCCAGTCTCCCTGCGACCAGCGGTAAAGATCGTTGCAGTTACAGCATATCGATCATCACCTGTTTCCCGAATTACCGTGTCTTCTGGTGACTCCGGGGGTACCAGGGGATCTCCTACCTTCCACCGAGCTTTCTTCACAGTTTTCATCCGTTTCTCCGTTTTCCTACTTACTTTCAAGGACCTCCGCGATCTTGCTCGTCGGGGCGGGTCTGCAGGAGCAGCAGCAGCCGCCCGACTGCAGACAGTTCCCATTGTCTGAAAAAGAGCATAGTTACGCCGCGCGCCCGCTTATTTCCCCGAAAACTTCTCTGTAGCGCTCACTGGTTTAGAGTTTCTTCATTTCTCCGTTCCTTTATCTTCTTAACGGTGGCCTTCCTTTTAAAATTTCAGTCCTCTTTTCAGCTAGGACCTGTCGGCCGTCCCTCTTTCAGACAGGACGCCAGAACTAGTCGTCCCCCTTTCAGCTGGGACGCCAAAAATTTAACATTTCCCACTGCCACCCCCCATATCCGCGCCCCCGTCCCCCCCCGCCGTATCACCTAGGGCGCCAGCAATTTAACATTTCCCACGGCCTTCCTTTTAAAATTTCAGTCCCCTTTTCAACTAGGACTCGTCGGCCGCCCCGCTTTCAGCCAGGAGGCCGGATCATCTTAACTTGGAAGGTCCCATCTTTCCGCTCGGGTTCTTTTTTCAGAGAACCTGCTAAAATATTACCCTTCCAACTATTCCCTCCTGAGTTGGAAGGTGTTAGGATACTAAAGAATGTCCCATCCCCGTCGCCAATTTGTCGAGGAGAAAGAATGCTCGGACCCGAAGGGAGCTGCTTTCGATAATCTTTATTGATACATGATGTCATGGAGAGCCCAAACCCCGAAAAAACGGGGTCTTGGGACTCTGTCAAACAAGAAAACTTAGTCATATATATACATGATTGGTGCGTGACAGGAAACACTGAGGTGGATTTTTACAGCAGTAAGGTCACGTGCCTCAGGACATTGTATGACCAGATAATTCCTTATTTGAACCTTTGTCTAGCATTTACAGAGAATAATGTCTAACATTTTGGAGGACCATGTATAATTAGTCCACTGCATCCTGCATGACGACTTCAAGGCAAAGCTTAGCAATCAGTTTCTTAGTATTTTAGCAGAACTCCAGCAACGCTACCGAATAGCGAAGTAAAAAAAAAAAAAATCCTTGATCAGTTACACATTATATCTAAGTGTTAGTTCTCTAAAATATATCAAGCAAGCTGGCTCAACCGCATGCACATAAAAATTCTCAGAACAAAGAACTGCAGGTACAGTTATTTTTTTTATCTCGGCTGCAAGGCACATTACAGTCACACAGAGTATATTAATTACAGATAAATGATTATAGATTTCGATTTCACATTTTAATGCAAATTATTAGCCCCTCAATGCCCATTACAATGTAAAACATTGATATTTTTCTTCCACAGTGACATCATATCCCCTTGAATTCTAAATCAATGATCTAAATGACAGATAATGGGCAGAGGTGTACAGTATATGTGTCGTGCTCAAAGCCCCAAATCTTTTAATCGTTTCAACGGTGTCATGGACTTTGGAGATGTTCATTTTTATATCTACTGGTAATCATGATGTCTCTAACTCCCTGGGAGCCTTCCAGTACCTGGCCCATAGCTTTCTGCCGGAGAGCAGGTGCAGATGTTACTGCCAAATAAGCCTATTACAGCGATAAGGCTGTTTGTGAGTATTTATGGTGAGAAACACTTTGGACTCTTCTTCCATCTCCATCTGTCGGTAGACCTCAGCTTAGTCCACATTGCTGAAGTGATTTCCTCCGGAAAGGTTCGCAAAAATTAACCTCTATCCTGGGCAAAGGGCATTGATATATCTTAAGTATTGGATTGATGGTGACTTTAAAAACTCAGGATAGGACAATCGCAAAAAAATAAAATCTAAACAAAAATAGCGTGCGGTCAGTAAGGGAAGGCAGGTGATTGGACATACTTGCCGTCAGCCGGGTGATCATCTGTGCATTAGAGATGCAGAATCAAAAATGGTAGCAAATATTGTCCGCAATATGTTATATCTCAAAGCACGGAGTATAAGAAATAAGGTAGATGATCCTATTGCACTGTTACAAATGATCAGGTACGATATTGTGCTCATTATGAGTCGTGGCTGAAGGAAGATTGCAGTTGGCAGCTAAATATCCAAGGCTGCACATTGTATTAGACAGATAGGAAGGAAGGCGGAGGGGGTGGCGCGGTTCTGCTGGTAAAGAATGACATCAAATCAGTAGAAAGATGTGACATAGGATCGGAAGATTTTGAATCCTTGTGGGCTGAGTTAAGCAACTGCAAGGGTAAAATGACTCTGATGGCAGATATACATAGGCGCCCCAAGAGTAGCTGGGATATAAACTACAGATTACAACAGGAAATAGAAAAGGCTTCTCAAAAAAGTAATGTTATCATAGTCATTAGAGATTTCAACATGCAGGTGGATTGGGAAAATCAGGTTGGAATATCGGAAATCAGAGATGCAAAGGAAACAGTTTAAGGTTAATTTGTAGGCAGAATCGGTGGTGAAGAAGGCAAATGCAATGGTAGTATTCATTTCAAGATGTCTGGAATACAGGAGCAGGGATGTGATGCTGAACCTTTATAAAGCAACGGTGAGACCTCACTTGAGTATTTGGAACAGTTTTGGGTTCTTCATCTAATAAGAGAAGAGTTTGCACTGGAGCGTGTTTAGAAGAGGTTCAGAAAGATGATTCCGGTAATGAAAAGTTTATCATAGGAGGAACGTTTTATAGTTCCGGGTCTGTACTCTCTGGAATTCAGAAAGATGAATGGGATGTCATTAAAACCTTTCGAATATTGAAAGGCCTAGACAGAGATGATGTGGAAATGATGTCTCCCATCACAAACAGAAAAATTGCAGATAGTGGGATTCCGAGAAACACACACAAATTTCTGGAGCAACTCAAGAGGCCAGGCAGCATCTATGGAAAAATGTAAATTCGACCTTTTGGGTTGAGACCCTTTGGCAAGACCGGACGGAAAAAGATGAGGAGTAGAATGAAAAGGTGGGGAGAGGGGAGAGTGAAACACAAGGTAGTACGTCAAACCGGGAGGACGAGGGTTAAAGTAAAGAGCTGGGAAGTTGATTGGTGAAGGAGATACGGGGTCGAGAAGGGGAGAGGACAGAAGCCCATGGAAGAAATTAGAAGGAGCAACAGAGGGAGGGGATGGACAGGCAATGTGAGAGAGGAAAAAGGGGATGGGGAATGGTGTAGGAGGGAGGGCATGACTGGAATTTTGAGAAATCTATATACATCCATCAATTTGGAGGTACCCAAATGGAATGTAAGTTATTGTTCCTCCAACCTGAGTGTGGTTTCATCTCTACAGTGGCCGAGGCCATGGTTTGCTACATGGGAATGGAGACTGGAACAGCCAAAAACGAGGTGAAACCTGATGGAGATTTGATAGGTTATGAAAGGCACAGACCAACAGTATATTTTACCCAAGGTTGAAATGTCTAACACCAGAGGGCAAGCATTTAAGAGGAGAGGGTGTAATTCCAAGGGAGATGTAAGCGGCAAGTAGCTTACACAGAGAGTGGTGCGTGCTTCGTATATGCTGCCTGGGATCATGGTAAAGACAGATAGCTTAGAGACTTTTAAAGGATGTTTATATCGGCGAAATGAGCTAAATGGAAGGATATCGACATTGCGTATTCAGAGAGGATTAGATTAATTGGCCATTAATTTACTGATTTAATTGATCCGGCACATTGTAGGCCGAATGGCCTGCCCCTGAGCTGTACCATTCTGCGCCCTATGTTCTAAGAGGTTGGAATAAGCGTGCAGGAAAGCCTCCAGTGCTGACCATATTTGCAGCCGACCGTCCACTCTGTCTGTGGTCTGGAGATATTAGTCGGCTGAGGACCCCTGAGGTATTCTATCAAACATTCGTGTTTGAGGTGGGATTGCGGTTCTGGGTCTCACCCTTTAGCTCATGCTCGGTGAAGGCCAGCAGGAGCGAGGCAAACAGGGAGCGTCTGATAACCTGACGGAAGTTGCTGCTGGCGAAGACGTAGACAAAAGGGTTGAGGGAGCTGTTGAATGAGGCCAGGGCCTCGGTGAATATGAGCCAGTCCCGAGACACACTTTCGGAGAAGTTTCTCAGGAGAGTGCAGAGAGTGACGGGGAGGCAGCAGATCACAAAGGTGGAGACCGCGGTCACGATCAGGCGTATGGGCTTCCTGGCCTTAGCGAATCTGTTCCCGTGCAGCCTCCAGCCAACGAGGGAATAGCAAGTGATCATAATTACAGAGGGGAGGCCGAAGATGAAGATGGTCCAAATTATGATACGCTCGGAAAGATACCGAGGGAAGAATAAAGGCAGGCACATGGCGATGGCTGTGATCCAGACCATGAAGCAGGTCACACGAACACAAGCGAAGCTCAGATGTTGCTGGAACCAGATGGGCCGTAAAATAGCCAGGCAGCGGTAGATGCTGATGAGGAATAACAGATATATGCTGGCGAAAACGCTTAGAAACATAATGGATCTAATAAATACCGAAAGCGATTCGGAAACGCGGAGCTGGGTGGTGTCAGCCATGAGGAAGGGAAGAAACAGGCAAAACGTCAGGTTAGCCACAGCCAGGTTCAGGAAGCACACAGTGTGGGCGTTACCCTTCATCTTGAACCCCGTCACCCAGATGACTGCGCCGTTACCCGGGACGCCCAGTAGGAAGGTGAGGATGAGGATAACCATTGACATGACGGAAGGTGCGCCCCACTCCATCCTGACTCTAAAGACAGTGAAATTGCAGTCGGTGAGATTCCCAGTGGGCGTCGAATTACACATTTCCTCGCTGAGCGACTTTGATGGGTCTGGTGGTGGAAAAATTGTGGAAGTTAGAGGGTTGAAGAATTGAGCGAAGAACTATTGTGGAGGGAAGGAGAGAACGAAGAAGGAAGGAGGCGACACGGAACAGAAACAGGACACATATTATGGCAGTGATGGCGGATTAAGTCAACTGCAGCGCAGCGACCACAATCTTCTTTCAGTACTTGCTACTGGACCCTGACCGCCCAGAACTGTCAAATACCGTGTGGTGGCTGCTCGTGTTTTGTCCTCCTACTGCCGAGATATACCCTTCCCAGGGTATAAATCTAGGACTAAATCTTCAATCATGGCATCCGTATTTTCTAACCCTTGATTCACAGAAATAATCATTCTCTGGAATGTTCCTGGCGTATTTTTCATTCCAAAGGGTAAAATGTTATACTCATACAGTCCAGAAGGTTTTACAAACACAGAGATTTCCCTGACTCTCTTGGTCAATGGAAAACACCAGTACTCTTTTAACAGGCCAATCTTCATAAGGAATTTAACCTTTCGAACCTTAACAATGCAATCATACACCCTAGGCATAGGCCAAGCATCTGTTTTGTCGCTGCGTTTACTTTCCTATAATCGGTACAAAATCTCACACTACCGTCAGGCTTGGGCACGATAACACAAGGTGAGGCCCAATCAGATGTTGACGGCCTAATAATACCATTTCCCAGCATGTATTCGATCTCTTGCTCAGCTAATTTACCCTTTTCTATGTTCTTTCGGTAGGGGTGTTGTTTAATTGGGTCAGCTTGATCTACATGCACGTCATGCCCAGCAGCGGTAGTTTGTTTGGGCACATAGGGAAATAAATCCTGATACTCAGGAAGTAATCATTTCAATTGCTTTTGCTGCTCCGGCTCCAGATGGCTTAATTTGGTATCAATGTTTTCGAAGATAACGGAATTCATGAGCCCCACTGAGACTATGTTTGGCTTGTTAAAGTTTCCTGACATGACAATTACCTCTTTCTCAGGCTGTCCAGTTTCGTATGTTCTCACAACAATACACACAGGTAATGTTTCTGAGTCATAATAACGTTTTATCATATTGATGTGTACTAATGGAGTGAGTTTTCTGTGGTCGGTTGTTAAAATAACATAATTCAAAGAATCAAATCGGCAGATTATTTGGCACGGCCGTCTAAACTTTAATGGAGGCGGGTTGGTCAATATTGGAAACAGCGCCAGCACTTTGTCTCCTACCTGATATGTCTGTTCTCGGGCTCGTTTATCATACCAGAGCTGCATTTTATTTTCAGAACTTTGTAGGTTCTGTTTTGCAAGATTACAAACTCTGTTGAGTCTATCCTTGAAATGCAAAACATAACTCAACAAGTTGACATGCACCTCCTCATCAGACCATTGTTCTCTGAGCACGGTGAAAGGTCTTCTCGCTCTGGGACCAAATACGATTTCACATGGACTAAATCCCAACTACTCCTGCACTGAGTCCCTTAGGTCAAACAGGAGCAAATGTATCCCCTTATCCCAGTCCTTTTCATTCTCAATACAGTATTTTTTAATCATTTTCTTAAGGGTGGAATGGAATCTCCCCAAAACTCCTTGGGATTCCGGGTGAATAGCAGACGATGCAATTTGGTTAGCTCCCAGTTTATAACCGGTCTGCTGGAATAATCCTGATGTACAATTACTGCCTTGGTCGGATTGAATCTCTTTGGTCAGACCAACCAAATTAAGAATCCTAACAGGAGCTCTCACCACAGTTTTAGCCTTCATATCCCTGAGAGGGATCGCTTCTGGGAAAGTAGATGCAGTGCACATAATGGTTAACAAA